>NC_090064.1:3942693-4257514 GCF_038355195.1 Osmerus mordax
TTTAGACGATACAGCTATGATGACATTTTCTGAACAATTTGCTCTACATGAGCCGACTTACCATGATTGCTCTCTGAATGAAATGGTAGAGAACCTCAATTATGCACTATTATCTGTGTTAGACTCTGTTGCACCACTGAAAACCAAAAAGAAGTGCACAAGCAGAACCTCCCCATGGCTGAGAAATAAAAATGTTAGTGAAACGAAAAGAAAATGCCGTGCAGCAGAGAGAAAATGGAGGAAAACAAAGATCACTATCCACTACAATATCTACAAAGATACACTAACCACCTTTAACAAAACCATCCGTCTAGCAAGGAGAGAATATTTCTCCAACATTATTACAGAAAATGCCAGAAATTCCAGAGTTCTTTTCTCCACCATTGACCAGCTGCTAAACACTGTCCCTGCCCCACCTCCATCCTCAGCAGTTAAATGTGAAGAGCTTGCTTTGTTCTTCAAGAACAAAATAACTTTGATTAGAGCGAGTATTATTAATAGTGGGGTCGAAACTGACATCAGTAGATTCTGCAACATAACCATGAGCACATTTACCTGTATCACACTTAGTGAACTTTCCAAAATTGTCAGCGAATCTAACTCCACAACCTCAGATATTGATCCTATACCCACAACATTCTTTAAGCGAGTGTTTGATAGTGTCTCAGGTCCGGTGCTAGAGATTATAAACACATCCCTTAGAACTGGCGTCTTCCCAGATGCCTTCAAAACAGCTGTTGTAAAGCCCCTATTAAAGAAACCCAAATTGGATAACAGTCTACTTGCAAATTACAGACCAATATCAAACTTCCCATTTATTAGTAAAGTACTGGAAAAGATAGTTTTAGTCCAATTAAATTCTTTTCTTGAAGAAAATAACATCCTGGAAGTCTCGCAGTCAGGTTTCAGGAAATATCACAGTACTGAAACTGCTCTCACCAAAATAATTAGCGACCTCAGACTAAACTCTGATGCAAATAAAGTCTCTATCCTTATCCTGTTAGATCTCAGTGCAGCATTTGATACAATTGATCACGACATCCTAATCAATAGACTGGAAAAGCTTATTGGGTTCACGGATAGTGTATTGAACTGGCTGAAATCATATATCACAGGAAGGAAGTTTTATGTTAGTTTAGGTGACCATAGGTCCAAGAAACATCAGAACTGCTACGGGGTTGCTCAAGGAAGCTGCTTAGGTCCATTACTTTTTTCTCTTTATATGTTACCACTCGGCGACATAATCAGAGAACATAACATGGATTTCCATAGCTATGCGGATGACACACAACTATATATATCCACTGAACCCAACGATGCAACGGCCATCAATTCCATTACAAACTGCCTGTTGGCAATAAACAAATGGATGAATGATAACTTTCTTAAATTAAATGAAGACAAAACCGAAGTCCTACTATGTGGCCCCAAATCCAAAAGAGAGATGCTTATTAAGAATCTTGGAGGCTTAACCCCCTGTCTTAAACCAGAGGTGACGAGTCTCTGCGTAATCCTGGACTCAGATTTGAATTTCAACTCTCACATTAATAAAGTGACCAAAACAGCTTTCTTTCACCTGAGGAATATAGCAAAGGTACGACCATTCATAAACCAAAATGATGCAGAGAAGTTAATTCATGCTTTTATATCCAGCCGGCTGGACTACTGTAACGCACTTTTCACTGGTCTTCCCAAGAAAACCACTGAAAGACTACAGCTCATTCAAAATTCTGCAGCTAGATTATTAACCAAAACTAAAAGGAGAAAACACATTAGTCCTGTCCTAGCTACTTACACTGGCTCCCTGTTACCTTCAGAATTGACTTTAAGGTCCTTTTTCTCACATACAAAGCTCTACACGGACAAGGACCTAGCTACATTGCTAACTCCTTTATAAACTACACACCAGCTAGAACACTGCGATCATCAAATGCAGGCCTATTAGAGGTCACCAGAAGCAGTCATAAGAAGATTGGTGATTCGGCCTTTGTCAATTACGCCCCAAAACTATGGAACAAATTACCCATAAATATTAGGGAAGCTAACACTCTAGACATTTTTAAAAGACAGCTTAAAACCTACCTTTTTACCGAAGCATTTAAGTAATTTTATCTCAAAAGGGTTTTCCTACTTTTTAAAGTTGTTTTCTCTCTTGAACAGAGATCTTATTGGGATTTTTATTATTGTTTGAATTATTTATCACTTGTATTATTGTTTTTATTGATTTTATGTAAAGCACCTTGAGCTACAATTCTTGTATGAAATGTGCTATATAAATAAAGTCTTACTTACTTACTTACTATCAATGTTTCAGGATTTTGAGAACATTTTCTAAAATGCATTACCATCAAGATCCACAAGGGCCTTCACTTCAAGCCAAGGAATGAGTGGGGGCTTGGTCAGCCCACAATTGCCTGAAATGTTGTGTATGCGTCTCGCCAAGCCCGCGCGTGTGTAAAGGGAAAGGCTGAGTGTGTGAGAATGTGGAGCACGCGCGCGCTGAAGAGCAGGGGAGACATTTCATTGAAAATTTCGTTAGCAATTAGCCAAGCATGCATGTTTCAAATATTCACATAAAATCGACTTTTCATGTTACAGTCAACTTTTCCTCAGATTTGTGTACTAAACATTCTCAAGAGTCTTCATATGAACTTGTGATTGAATCAAAGTATCAGTTTTTGACCGGCGGATGTGTAAAGCATTATTTTAGCGTTAGCGATAAATTCGATTTGCTTTATATCAATCATTTTTTGAGATATGAAGTTGCCTTTGCACATGGTATCATGTTGTAGTGTCGTCCACCGATATACCAAGTTTAGTGTTGATATCTCAAAGATTTGCTGAGATTTGACCCAAGTTCCTGTTTGGTTACTTTTTTGCTGATTTTGATTGGCTGTGCCGGACAAACGGTTTAGAAAATCAAAACGCCATGGGATAACTTTTGTGAGGCTTGGTCTGAAGATCATCTCTGGTCATTTTGAAGAAGATATAACAAAAATTGTAGGAGGAGTAGGCTTTCAAAGGTTTTTGATACAACCGGAAATAGCGGAAAATCTATATAACCGGAAATTGACGTCATAGGGTGCGTTGAACTCGTCTTGATCCAGGGAATCCAATGGTACCTCATTTTTGAAAATCAGTCATACGGTTCAAAAGTTGCGTGTGTAAACACAAGTCCAACTTTGACCCATTGGTGGCGCTAGAGTGGTCTGATGGGATACATGAAACTTGGTGTAGGTATAGAAGGAACTGTCCTTAATGAGTGTGCCAAATTTAACAAAAAGTTATCCAAGGGTTCTAGGGGCTGCCATTGACTCCCATGGAACTAGAATAATAATAATAAATATAACTGCAAGCAGCAATGGCGGATTCCTCCAAACATTGCAAACCACTGAAAAATTTATATTCTTCACAAATTGTCACTGTAAAAATCCATGCTGCAGACTTACCAATGGGATACCAAATCTGAAATGCAATACCATCAAGATCCACAAGGGCTTTTATTTCAAGCCAAGGAGTGAAGGGAGGGGGCTTGGTGAGCCTACCCATTCCAGAAAGCCTTGTATCTTTGTGTACCAGGGCGTGGCCTGTAGCGTCACTTATGGGTGATATTGGGCCATTTGTGGTGTGGTAGTTACTCTTGGCCTATACTATCAATGTTTCAGGATTTTGAGAACTTTTTACCATTGCATACAAAATCGGAAATGCAATACCATCAAGATCCACATGGTCCTTTGCTAAAGACCAAGCAATGAGTGGGGCTTGGTCAGCCCACAATTGCCTGAAATGTTGTGTATGCGTCTCGCCAAGCTTGTGCGTGTGTCAAGGGAAAGGCTGAGTGTGTGAGAATGTGGAGCGCGCGTGCTGAGGAGCAGGGGAGACATTTCATTGGAAATTTCCTTAACAATTAGCCAAGCATGCATTTTTCAAATATTCACCTAAATTCAACTTTTCATCTTACAGTCAACTTTTTCTGAGATTTGTGTACTAAACATTCTCAAAAGTCTTCATGAACTTGTGATTGAATCAGAGTTTTTTGACTGGCGGATGTGTAAAGCATTATTTTAGCGTTAGAAATAAATTTGATTTCCTTCATTTCAATCATTTTTGAAGATATTAATTTGCCTTCCTACATGGGAACATGACGTAGTGTCTTTCACGTGACACACCAAGTTTGGTGTTGATATTTCAAAGATTTGCTGAGATTTGATCCAACTTCCTGTTTGGTTGCTTTGTTGACGATTTTGATTGGCTGTACCGGACAAACGGTTTTGAAATTCAAAAATCTGTTAAAGAATTCAGTGAGGGTTGCTCTGACGATGATACCTCCCAATTCTGGGGAAGATTGGACAAGAATTGTAGGAGAAGTAGCAAAAAAACGTGTTTCCTAAATCTTTATTGTACAAAAACATCCAATATGGCGGCCGTTATAGGTTATTGAGGCTTTTTTGTTCCTCATGAGAAATAAGGCATATCTAATGAATTTCAGAATTTTGGGACAAATGGGATGCGAATGGCATCACTTTGTAAATGGAAAATTGGGGCTTGGCCGTAGCGCCACCTATGGATAATGGTGCGTCATTTGTGGTGTGGTAGTTACTCCTGGCCTATACTATCAATGTTTCAGGATTTTGAGAACTTTTTCTAAAATGCATTACCATCAAGATCCACAAGGGCCTTCACTTCAAGCCAAGGAATGAGTGGGGGCTTGGTCAGCCCACAATTGCCTGAAATGTTGTGTATGCGTCTCGCCAAGCCCGCGCGTGTGTCAAGGGAAAGGCTGAGTGTGTGAGAATGTGGAGCACGCGCGCGCTGAAGAGCAGGGGAGACATTTCATTGAAAATTTCGTTAGCAATTAGCCAAGCATGCATGTTTCAAATATTCACATAAAATCGACTTTTCATGTTACAGTCAACTTTTCCTCAGATTTGTGTACTAAACATTCTCAAGAGTCTTCATATGAACTTGTGATTGAATCAAAGTATCAGTTTTTGACCGGCGGATGTGTAAAGCATTATTTTAGCGTTAGCGATAAATTCGATTTGCTTTATATCAATCATCTTTTGAGATATGAAGTTGCCTTTGCACATGGTAACATGTTGTAGTGTCGTCCACCGATATACCAAGTTTAGTGTTGATATCTCAAAGATTTGCTGAGATTTGACCCAAGTTCCTGTTTGGTTACTTTTTTGCTGATTTTGATTGGTTGTGCCGGACAAACGGTTTAGAAAATCAAAACGCCATGGGATAACTTTTGTGAGGCTTGGTCTGAAGATCATCTATGGTCATTTTGAAGAAGATATGACAATAATTGTAGGAGGAGTAGGCTTTCAAAGGTTTTTGATACAACCGGAAATAGCGGAAAATCTATACAACCGGAAATTGACGTCATAGGGTGCGTTGAACTCGTCTTCATCCAGGGAATCCAATGGTACCTCATTTTTGTAAATCAGTCATACGGTTCAAAAGTTGCGTGTGTAAACACAAGTCCAACTTTGACCCATTGGTGGCGCTAGAGTGGTCTGATGGGATACATGAAACTTGGTGTAGGTATAGAAGGAACTGTCCTTAATGAGTGTGCCAAATTTAACAAAAAGTTATCCAAGGGTTCTAGGGGCTGCCATTGACTCCCATGGAACTAGAATAATAATAATAATAATAATAATAATAATAATAATAATAATAATAAAACTAACAATAACAATAGGTTTCCTCCTTACGGAGGAATCCTAATAAATATAACTGCAAGCAGCAATGGCGGATTCCTCCAAACATTGCAAACCACTGAAAAATGTATATTCTTTACAAATTGTCACTGTAAAATTCCATGCTGCAGACTTACCAATGGGATACCAAATCTGAAATGCAATACCATCAAGATCCACAAGGGCTTTTATTTCAAGCCAAGGAGTGAAGGGAGAGGGCTTGGTGAGCCTACCCATTCCAGAAAGCCTTGTATCTTTGTGTATCAGGGCGTGGCCTGTAGCGTCACTTATGGGTGATATTGGGCCATTTGTGGTGTGGTAGTTACTCTTGGCCTATACTATCAATGTTTCAGGATTTTGAGAACTTTTTACCATTGTATACAAAATCGGAAATGCAATACCATCAAGATCCACATGGGCCTTTGCTAAAGACCAAGCAATGAGTGGGGGCTTGGTCAGCCCACAATTGCCTGAAATGTTGTGTATGCGTCTCGCCAAGCTTGCGCGTGTGTCAAGGGAAAGGCTGAGTGTGTGAGAATGTGGAGCACGCGCGCGCTGAGGAGCTGTACCAGACAAACGGTTGTGAAAATAAAAAATCTGTTCAATACATGAGTGAGGGTTGCTCTGACGATGATGTGTGCCAATTCTGGGGAAGATTGCACCAGAATTGAAGGAGGAGTAGCGAAAAAACGTGTTTCCTTAATCTTTATTGTACAGAAAAATCCAATATGGCGCCCGTTATAGGTTCTTGAGGCTTTTTTGTTCCTCATGAGAAATAAGGCATATCTAATGAATTTCAGAATTTTGGGACAAATGGGATGCAAATGGCATCACTTTGAATATAGGCAAATTGGGGCATGGCTGTAGAGGTTTAAAAAGCTACCTCTGCCTAAACTGACATGCACCAACTCAGAGTATTGCGTTTCAATAACCTCCTCATTGCATTCACTCTTATTCCCATAGCTATTGTGGTAGCAAACAAGCATAACTACGTGTGGCCTACACATCAAACAAAATTTCTAGTCAATTGGAGTCATGGTTCATAAGAAGATATTTGTACGTTTTCAAAATGTTCACCGTACATGGTGGACTGTATGGGTCACCACTGTATAGTTTCCCATTATAAATAAGGCATGTATAGTTTACGACGTTTTAGACTGATGGTGTGGAAATGCCATCACTTTGAAAATGGACAATTGGGGCGTGGCCGTAGCGCCACCTATGGGTAATGGTGGGTCATTTGTGGTGTGGTAGTTTCTCATGGCCTATACTATCAATGTTTCAGGATTTTGAGAACTTTTTACCATTGCATACAAAATCGGAAATGCAATACCATCAAGATCCACATGGGCCTTTGCTAAAGACCAAGCTATGAGTGGGGGCTTGGTCAGCCCACAATTGCCTGAAATGTTGTGTATGCGTCTCGTCAAGCTTGCGCGTGTGTCAAGGGAAAGGCTGAGTGTGTGAGAATGTGGAGCGCGCGCGCTGAGGTGCAGGGGAGACATTTCATTGGAAATTTCCTTAACAATTAGCCAAGCATGCATTTTTTTAATATTCACCAAAAATCAACTTTTCATTTTACAGTCAACTTTTTCTGAGATTTGTGTACTAAACATTCTCAAGAGTCTTCATGAACTTGTGATTGAATCAGAGTATCAGTTTTTGACTGGCGGATGTGTAAAGCATTATTTTAGCGTTAGAAATAAAAAATATTTCCTTTATTTCAATAATTTTTTAAGATATTAATTTGCCTTCTCACATGGGAACATGATGTAGTGTCTTTCACGTGACACACCAAGTTTGGTGGTGATATTTCAAAGATTTGCTGAGATTTGATCAAACTTCCTGTTTGGTTGCTTTGTTGACGATTTTGATTGGCTGTACCGGACAAACGGTTTTGAAATTCAAAAATCTGTTGAAGAATTCAGTGAGGGTTGCTCTGACGATGATACCTGCCAATTCTGGGGAAGATTGGACAAAAATTGTAGGAGAAGTAGCAAAAAAAACGTGTTTCCTAAATCTTTATTGTCCAAAAAAATCCAATATGGCGGCCGTTATAGGTTATTGAGGCTTTTTTGTTCCTCATGAGAAATAAGGCATTTCAGAATTTTGGGACAAATGGGATGCGAATGGCATCACTTTGTAAGTGGAAAATTGGGGCTTGGCCGTAGCGCCACCTATGGATAATGGTGCGTCATTTGTGGTGTGGTAGTTACTCCTGGCCTATACTATCAATGTTTCAGGATTTTGAGAACTTTTTCTAAAATGCATTACCATCAAGATCCACAAGGGCCTTCACTTCAAGCCAAGGAATGAGTGGGGGCTTGGTCAGCCCACAATTGCCTGAAATGTTGTGTATGCGTCTCGCCAAGCCCGCGCGTGTGTCAAGGGAAAGGCTGAGTGTGTGAGAATGTGGAGCACGCGCGCGCTGAAGAGCAGGGGAGACATTTCATTGAAAATTTCGTTAGCAATTAGCCAAGCATGCATGTTTCAAATATTCACATAAAATCGACTTTTCATGTTACAGTCAACTTTTCCTCAGATTTGTGTACTAAACATTCTCAAGAGTCTTCATATGAACTTGTGATTGAATCAAAGTATCAGTTTTTGACCGGCGGATGTGTAAAGCATTATTTTAGCGTTAGCGATAAATTCGATTTGCTTTATATCAATCATCTTTTGAGATATGAAGTTGCCTTTGCACATGGTAACATGTTGTAGTGTCGTCCACCGATATACCAAGTTTAGTGTTGATATCTCAAAGATTTGCTGAGATTTGACCCAAGTTCCTGTTTGGTTACTTTTTTGCTGATTTTGATTGGTTGTGCCGGACAAACGGTTTAGAAAATCAAAACGCCATGGGATAACTTTTGTGAGGCTTGGTCTGAAGATCATCTATGGTCATTTTGAAGAAGATATGACAATAATTGTAGGAGGAGTAGGCTTTCAAAGGTTTTTGATACAACCGGAAATAGCGGAAAATCTATACAACCGGAAATTGACGTCATAGGGTGCGTTGAACTCGTCTTCATCCAGGGAATCCAATGGTACCTCATTTTTGTAAATCAGTCATACGGTTCAAAAGTTGCGTGTGTAAACACAAGTCCAACTTTGACCCATTGGTGGCGCTAGAGTGGTCTGATGGGATACATGAAACTTGGTGTAGGTATAGAAGGAACTGTCCTTAATGAGTGTGCCAAATTTAACAAAAAGTTATCCAAGGGTTCTAGGGGCTGCCATTGACTCCCATGGAACTAGAATAATAATAATAATAATAATAATAATAATAATAATAATAAAACTAACAATAACAATAGGTTTCCTCCTTACGGAGGAATCCTAATAATAAAACTAACAATAACAATAGGTTTCCTCCTTACGGAGGAATCCTAAATATAGCTGCAAGCAGCAATGGCGGATTCCTCCAAACATTGCAAACCATTGAAAAATTTATATTCTTCACAAATTGTCACTGTATAGAAACATCCATGCTGTAGACTTACTAATGGGATACCAAATCTGAAATGCAATACCATCAAGATCCACAAGGGCTTTTATTTCAAGCCAAGGAGTGAAGGGAGGGGGCTTGGTGAGCTAGACCCCGAAGCCATTTGTTTTGAGAATAATGGCTGGCTGATGAAGTTATTGGCTGGCTAGCCAGCTCAGCCAAAACCTAAATGGCTGCTGCAGCCGCCAAAATGTTAATAGCTACAAATGCCTGAAGCTGCCACTTCATGTCTACAGATGTTTATGTTATACTGATTTACTAGATCTCAATATTTCCAAGTTTTAAAAGAGTACAAAAATATCGACAAAACCCTAGTCCTGACAAAACGGCATTCTTACTTCCAAAAACTGAAGATCTAACAAACGTCTGAGTATGCAACATAGAAATTAAGAAAGTATGTAACAAGTAACAATTACCTTTTCTAGTTGTTTCCGCCATTTCAGCTCAGCGTGAGAGAAAAACACATTGCTTCTTTTACTGTCTATGTCTATGATCATCACTATCGGAAAACGCACAATTTTATTTGGTCATCAATTCACTGTGAGTCCTGTGTATCATAGCAACGAGCACAAGACTGTGGCGAATCCGGTGTGCAAAATTGATTTAGTTTATCATTTATTTTGTGTGTGTGTATGTCTCTATGTGATAGATATAATTATTGTTTGACGCAAATAATTTCATCTTGCTGAGCCAAAAAATATCAGATGGTGGCTCAATTTGGCTTACAAAATATTAGCTGGCTTTGGCTGAAACTCAAATGGCACCGCTTGGTGGCACTTGGCGTCGGCTTCAGGGTCTATGGTGAGCCTACCCATTCCAGAAAGCCTTGTATCTTTGTGCATCAGGGTGTGGCCTGTAGCGTCAACTATTGGTGATATTGGGCCATTTGTGGTGTGGTAGTTACTCTTGGCCTATACTATCAATGTTTTAGGGTTTTGAGAACTTTTTACCATTGCATAAAAAATCGGAAATGCAATACCATCAAGATCCACATGGGCCTTTGCTAAAGACCAAGCAATGAGTGGGGGCTTGGTCAGCCCACACTCTCCTGAAATGTTGTGTTTGCGTCTCGCCAAGCTTGCGCGTGTGTCAAGGGAAAGGCTGAGTGTGTGAGAATGTGGAGCACGCGCGCGCTGAGGAGCTGTACCAGACAAACGGTTGTGAAAATCAAAAATCTGTTGAATACATGAGTGAGGGTTGCTCTGAAGATGATGTGTGCCAATTCTGGGGAAGATTGCACCAGAATTGAAGGAGGAGTAGCAAAAAAACGTGTTTCCTTAATCTTTATTGTACAGAAAAATCCAATATGGCGCCCGTTATAGGTTCTTGAGGCTTTTTTGTTCCTCATGAGAAATAAGGCATATCTAATGAATTTCAGAATTTTGGGACAAATGGGATGCAAATGGCATCACTTTGAATATAGGCAAATTGGGGCATGGCTGTAGAGGTTTAAAAAGCTACCTCTGCCTAAACTGACATGCACCAACTCAGAGTATTGCGTTTCAATAACCTCCTCATTGCATTCACTCTTATTCCCATAGCTATTGTGGTAGCAAACAAGCATAACTACGTGTGGCCTACACATCAAACCAAATTTCTAGTCAATTGGAGTCATGGTTCATAAGAAGATATTTGTACGTTTTCAAAATGTTCACCGTACATGGTGGACTGTATGGGTCACCACTGTATAGGTTCCCATTATAAATAAGGCATGTATAGTTTCCGACGTTTTAGACTGATGGTGTGGAAATGCCATCACTTTGAAAATGGACAATTGGGGCGTGGCCGTAGCGCCACCTATGGATAATGGTGTGTCATTTGTGGTGTGGTAGTTACTCCTGGCCTATACTATCAATGTTTCAGGATTTTGAGAACTTTTTCTAAAATGCATTACCATCAAGATCCACAAGGGCCTACGCTTCAAGCTAAGGAATGAGTGGGGACTTGATCAGCCCACAATGTCCTGAAATGATGTGTGTGCGTGTTGCCAAGCTTGTGCGTGTCAAGGGAAAGGCTGAGTGTGTGAGAATGTGGAGCGCGCACTGAGGATCAAAGGGAGAATTTTTTTTGTAAATATTCCTAGCAAATAGCCAAGCGTGCACATTTCAAATATTGACAATAAATCAACGTTTTGTTTTAACTGCAACATTTTCTCAGATGTGTGTACTAAACATTGTCAAGAGTCTTTATATGAATTTGTGATAGAATCAGAGGATCAGTTTTGAATGGCGGATGTATAAAGCATTGTTTTAGCAGTATTGAAAAAAGGCATGCAGGTTAATGCTCAGACATATTGAATTTTTGCCATGGGGCCCGAAATTCCTGGTGGCGCCCCTGTGTGTAGTATTAGCTATGTGCAAAGGTGTGGCATTGGTGTTGTTATGTGTGGCTTGTGGTTTCAGGGTGCACAATGTGTAGAATTTTATATTAATGCGACTGAGATCCATAAGGTCTTTTGACTCAAGCAAGGAGTGAGGGGTGGGGGCTGGTGAGTTCATCTTTTCAAGAAAGATTTGTATGTGTGTGCGTCTCACCAAGCTCATGTGTGTATCAGAGGCGTAGATGAGTCAGTGAGAATTTGGAGCTTGTGCTTTAAGGTGAGAAAGGCAGGCTCGAATTGGCATGTTTCCTTGCATTTAGGCAAGTTTGCATATTACATATGTGTGTAGTTGGACAAAAATGTTGTACTGTTTGAACATTGGCAAGAGATTTAGATGTACTACAGATTTATAAGAGTATCAGTTCTATTATTAATGAAACATTATTGTAATGGTTTTGGTAAATTAGATTTTCTTAAATGTAATCAGTTTGTATGAAACAGGCATTTTTTGTAGTGTATTTTTGTCTATGGAACATATGAAGTTCATAGATTAATGTGACTTTGATTGACTGACATATACATTCTTGTATTGAACGAAATGTGTAATTTCATTTGTAATGATTTTCTTGAAGATACTGTTGTCAGTGACTGTTTTCAGATAGTTGACTTGTTTTGCCCTATAGTCTTTGGAAATAGATGATTGAAGTGTTTTGATCAAATTGACAGTAAAGCCTTTTTCATTTGTTTAGATGTCCATAAATGTCTTGATGTGTGTCTAATATTCAAAGATTGCTTGGTGTCAATCTTTGGAAATGTGTTAGGTTATTGTAAGAAAATATTTTTATAATAAATAGAGAGGGTACTTGTTCTGGGGTAATTCTAGGGTATGCTTGTCTGCACATTGGTTTGTTTTTAACTGTAATTGTGTCAACTGATTTATCTGTATTGTTGAATTATAGATGACACTGTTATCAATGTATTACGGTAATAGCATTGGCTGTTATATTTGAGGTGTTACAGTTTTTCATACTTGTGTTTATGTCGTCAGCCTCGTTGTATAATGTGCAGAGACGGATAAACATAGTTGGCGCACATGTAAAAAATAAATGCTTATAAAACACATTTTACGCTTATACTTCCACGCCAAGTTAAGCCTATGTTAAGTCAGATAACTTAACATAGGCTTTTATTTCATATAAAAAAAGCCTTGTTATGATTTGTGAAGATTGTGTAGATTTATAAGCATAGCCTAAATGTGTTGCCGCTCATTAACAATTCTTAATAGGCCTATGTAAAGTAGGCTATATTGTGGAATGAAACGGTTGTTTTTTGTTTTGTCTGCTAGAGGGAATAGTGAGTGATAAGCTATAGCACTTCTAGTTGAAAAATGGGACCAAACGAAGATATTGGGTAATCCGCTGTAAAAATTGTTATAACCTATAGGCTATGAGTTAAAGGTTTCTTTAGTGTTTTCTTTTTAGTGACATTTTAATTATTTGGCTATTCATATTGTATTCATTCATTAGCCACTTCATTTGAAACAAGGTAAACCTCTTTTAAACAAGCTTTTAACAACGTTACAACGGCAGTTTTGAAGATGGAATCACGATTCAAACAGTATCTACTAATAGAAAATCTGCTTTCATAAATGAAATAAGGTTGACATTAAATGTATTTAGGGGGAAATGGTTCATTTAATAAAGTTTGCTGGAAGTGGTCATTGTGAGTAACAATGTTACATGCGACTATTTCGTGTCAGTCAGTGTAGAGCATTGTGTGGAGAAGGTGAATCTGGTAAATTGTGTTACGAGCAAGCTAGCTGCTGTTAACTGAGGGGATAGTTTGAATGAGTCGGAAAGGAAAAGCGTTTTGAAATTTATTTTTGAGTGCACACATTTGTTGATATAGCCCTGTTTCAATTGTATGGAAACAGATTATGATGCAGAACGGATTAAAACACCTTAAATGAGACACAATTTCCTCTCAATTGTTCATATGATGTTTTGTTCAAATGTTTTTGGCAAGTTAAGTAGCCATAGTGCCAACTAGTTTTCAGTCATAATCTTTATGCTGTACTATTGGGGAGTCAGGTGGCTGAGCGGTGAGGGAATCGGGCTAGTAATCAGAAGGTTTGTAGTTCGATTCCCGGCTATGCCAACCAAATGACGTTTGTGTCCTCTGGCAAGGCACTTCACCCTACTTGCCTTGGGGGAATGTCCCTATACTTACTGTAAGTCGCTCTGGATAAGAGCGTCTGCTAAATGTAAATGTACTATTTTAGACAGCGACGCACAACACAAGCTTGACTTGAAATGTAAAAAAATATGTGACATTAATTACTGTACATTTAGACATGTTTGTAGGTACTTAGACTTCTAGCTATGGTTCTAATGCGTAACAAGTATAATACACATGAGAGAGCATAATGGTTGTGCTGGTGATGGCATATAATGAGGAAGACAGTGTCAATGTTAATGAGTTTGGATGAGTAAGAAGAGAAAAGTTAGTGACAAATACAGGGATACGTTTAGTTGGTATCTGGTTTAGTAACACGTTACAAAGTACTCTTGTTGGTTGTGGTAACTGATTTAAATAGTTGAAATATTTTTTACTGTTGCTTGCTTTTCTACAGGTAAACTTGCACTTATAGCGATTCATGTTCTTTAATTGTAACTTGTTTAACTACATGCTCTTGTGGTTCTTCCCTTTGGCACTTATTTTGGTTGTGCACAATGGCCGGGTTTCCCAGATTTGTTAAGAAGCTCTTAACGCTAAGAGCTTCTTAGGAGCGTTCTAAGAGCGTTCGGCCAATATCAATCGATTGTTTATAAATATATAAATGGGGTTTTTCATTGATGCTTGATGATTGACTCATGCTAGAGTACATAATGTGGAAAACTTCAGGAAGTACATAACTGAATCATGAAAGGTTTGCCTTTAAGGTTAGTTCATGTGGAATGTTGGTGTATCTTTGTTTTGAATGTAAAAAGTGTAAAATGGTGGTGACTGGTGACAGGAGTCTGATTGTTTAAAATGAAAGTCTTTTGAAGCTCTGTTGGAGAGAAAGGTAACCAATCATGAATGCAAAGTAGATAGTTATACGAGTTGATGTGTGAGGACAGACTGCTTGGAGTCAACAAAAAGAATACACAGGAATGGGTGGATATCTTCCATTGTTCAATTTTTGTGTGGAGACATGATACAACAATATATATGGGACATAATATGGAACATTTATTTACATGTGAATTAATATATACCTGTTGACAAATTTTATGTGTTTATCTATCACAATTACATAAAAATGTTATATGCTCCATACACAAAATGGAGCAATGGCAGATATCGCCCTTTACTCTGGTATCCTTTTGTTGACTCCAAGCAGTCTGTCCTCGCACCTTAACAAATTACCATTAGAAAGAAAACAAGAGAAAGGCTTTGAGGGGAATAACTATCTACTTTGCATTCGTGATTGGTTACCTTTCTGTCTGATAGAGCTGCAAAAGACTTTGTTTTAATCAGACTACTGTCACCAGTCACCATTATTGTATTTTTTTATATTTACATCATACAGCACAACATATTTTAGCAAAACAATTGTCTTCCTACCTTTTTTAGATTATACTATATGTCATATTCAAACATAAAATAATGTATGTTCCATGTTGGTTGTATTGGTAGAACATGTATTTTATGGTTTTGGCTTTTCAGTGATCACTTTCTTTATGCTATCATGACATGCTTATTGCTCAGTGTTTAAGCAATGTAAAATCTTCAATATTTCTCAGAAATTCCTGCATGTTTATATCTACCTACGGCCATGGAAATGTCCGAATTTAAAACAAAGCATGTTAAATAGTTTTACATCAGACGTATTATTGAAATGTTATTTGTAATGTGTCAAACACGTTCTTATACGAACAACAAAGTGTTTTGGTTAGTAGTCAAACAACAAAGTGTTTTGTGCTCTGTTAACTTTACAAGATAATTTGAGTGCAATGTTTTAAAATTGTCCAAATATCTTCCATAAGAACAGCAAATGCAGAAATCTCCTGAACGTGATTGGTGTGAGCTTTGTCCCCTTAGTAGGCCTAATGCGCATGATCAAATTTACATGATACAAGTTACCTGTGGAGAGTCAACAGTATCATCATTTCATTGGAACCGCTGTAAAGACACTTCAAGAGAAACAAGAACTTTCCAAGGTAAATTCTTATTGTATCTAATCAACAATTGTTTAGTCGACGATAAATGATTAACTGTGTAACTGTGCAAGTTTATTCTTTTGTTTAAAAGTTTCGATGTTGGTTCAGTTTACAACATTTAGTAGGCTAAGCTTGAAAACAACTTAGATTTCGATTTACAAAAAGCGATTTTGTTATTGTTCAATTATTCCAGTAATTTGCTCGTGTAGCCTACTGAAACTAACAATACTAGATGCATTTGGTAACGAAGTGAAAATATCCGCTCGTTATGTTTTGCCCCGAAGCATCTCCTAAAGGCTAACTGTAGTTGCAATGTACGTTGAATTTTAAAGCTGATAAACTTCTCAAGCTTTTTGGTAATTTGTAATATAGTTTTAATAAATTAGCAGTCTTGCTAGACATAAAAGTTGACTGGGGAAAAGGCTTCTATTGATTATTTGTTAAATGTACAGAGGTAAGTTTGTAAGTAACAGTTTATGCGTCAATTTATTTTGCATAACTAGCGCAAATGTTGTACTTGGAGCTTAACATAGAGTAATAGGCTATAGTACGTTGGGTTATTGTTGTTATCATTTAGTCTAAATGAGAGGATCACTTGACATTATTAAGAACGTTTTTAAGTTTCCTGTTTTTTTCAGCCGAATTCAATTGTGACTTGCAAGATGTGTAAGCACACGTGTGTTTGTAATTGTGGTTATATTGCATTGCTCTTTCAACCGTTAACTGAGATATTGCGTTTCTTTTTCAAAGATAATTAATTTAAATTAATATATTAAGTAATGAAGTAAATTGTTCTTTAATTAAATGTTGAAGATGTTTTATCGGTGCTTATAACATTTGAAATTTAGCTCCAGTAAAAAAAAAGGGAAAAAATATCTAATGACTCCATTGTCCATCGTAAATGTTGTCTTTTTTAGGAAATACACATCTACAAATGCCTTCAATGTTAGCTGTTGCAATTGTTAATCAGTGTATAATTTAGTCATGAATTGTGTTCAATTTTTCTTTAGATCATCATGACAACACCAAAGAAAATGAAGCTTGAAGCTGAGGGTTTCATTCACCGGGTGTCTGAAGTAAAACAAGGCACTTCGAAGAAATACTTTACTGCATTACTTCAAGAAGCTACCAAAACCACCAACATGGTCATCTTCACGCCACAGAAACACAATTGGTTTGTGTGTGCTGAAAAAGACAGGCAAGTAACTTGTAAACACTTAATTTGGTTTGTTAACATAGTAAACACAGACATTGTTAGAATTACACAATGAATTGTTAGAATTACAATTCTATCTTGACTGACTATCTTGCTGTTTAACATGTTTGTTTTCAATTGAGTATGCTGCTATTTAACATGTTTGTTTCCCCTTAATCACACATGTTTTTTCTACTTCTTTATCTTTCCATTTAAAGGAGCCCAGTCCAAATTCGAGACATAACGATG
This sequence comes from Osmerus mordax, assembly GCF_038355195.1. Taxonomy (NCBI): domain Eukaryota; kingdom Metazoa; phylum Chordata; class Actinopteri; order Osmeriformes; family Osmeridae; genus Osmerus; species Osmerus mordax. Next base: position 3,959,876 of record NC_090064.1, read on the forward strand.
GCTCCATCACGCCAGAATGAAGGGCAGCAAGATATTTTAATCAATGAAAGATGTCAGCTGACATGTGTGCGGAACTTGGGATTCTGTTTTGACCAGTTACCTCAAACGGAGCAGCAGACAAAATTGATAACAGATATCCTTACTGAAGCCAGGGAGCATCAAATAGTGAGTACATTTCACTGCTTAACAATGTTTAAAACATAACAGTGCTTTCCTTTTATCATAGATATAACAAGTGCTGCTGTTTCAGTGTGGTTTTTTAAAAAGTGACTATTACTTTGCTATAGACAATTCTTCTGAAAAGTAGCAGTTATTTGGATGAAATATCTGTCAAACAATGTGTTCTTTTAAATAACATGTTTTTACAATGTTTTATGTGTGCGCAGGTAAATGTGCTGGTGAAAGTAATGGAGCAGAGAAGCAAGGGTCAAGCAACAACCAGGAAGCACAAAGTGATGGACAAGACAGAATATGCTGTCTCTGACAAGACTGCATCCATGATGTTGACTGTTTGGGGCAATGATACACTGCTGATACACAAGTGGTATCACTTTTCAGACGTGTGTGTGAGTTTCTTTGACAGCAAACTTGTGCTAACCACCACTCCACAGACCACTTTTAACGTTGCTGAAGATGCAGGGGAAGCTTCACCAGCAGTAAGAAATGATGCAGAGCTCACAGTGGGAGAGATTCTTCAGATGGAAGTAACAGCCAATTACTTGTGTCCTCTGCGCCATGCACTCCCAAATGTGAACAGTGCCACCTTAATGACAAGGTGTGAGCGGTGCAGTAAATACTGTAAAAACAGCAAATTAACAAGTTCGCTGATGGGTACAATTGTTGTACAAGATAAAAAAGATAACCAGCTTGAATTCATTGTAGATGACAAATTACTTCGGTCACTAGTAACAGTTGACGCAAATGTCTTAAATGCAAGTGATCACATTGTGCAGAATGTCATGCAGCACGACAAAATTGAAATCCTAGCTCGAGGCAAACGTGCAATTGCTGTTTCTTTCTATGAAGATCAGCCAAAGCCCAGTACAAGTGCTCAGTTAGATGAACAGGAAACGCAAGAAATGGTTCTTCTTAATCAGGAAATACCTTCTTTTTTGATACACTCACCAGATAGCCCAGACAGCTTCGATATTTAAAACCTGTTTGAGCCCAGTGTAAACTAGCCGTTTTAGTCCTGTTTCAATAGTTAAGAATCAAGAAATCATGCTATTCAAATGGTCAGCTTTGTCATAGGTTGTTAAATCATTTTAAATCTTGTATAGTGCAGTTTTACTGCAATGTTTCTTATAGAAATGGTTATAATAATTATGCTGTTTAAAATTACATTTTACTAACTGAAGTAACTGTGAGAACACAAAAAAAATATTTGCTAAGCAATGATACTGTTGTTTTAATTTGTATCTTTCTATTTTTTGGAACTTGATCCACAAATTGCTAAATGTTTAAATGTTTTTCAAGTAGGTTTCATGTTTGAATGTAGATGAAAACTTTGGAAATGCTGCTTAATTTTCTTTTTCACTGGTGACAACTGTCAAACTACAAAATAAGAAATTGCTAACAAATGATACTCTAAATTTGTAGTTTATTACTTTTCTTACTATTTTTTCAATTGTACTCAATGTTTAAATATTTCCAACGTATGTTTCCTGTAGAAAATGTACCTGTAATTGGTCATGCTACTTAATATTGTTTTTTACTGAGTGAGAAATTAAAAGATTACAACAACAAAAAAAAGTTGTTGAGCATTGTTATTGAAGTTTGTGTTTGTGCTGTGTTATTCTGTGATAACTCTTTTGTCTTTTGTTCTAGCTTTTTGTTTTCTTATTTGTCCATATTCATACACAATGAATGTGCTTTTTACATTATTTGCTGTACTCAAATACACGTGTTGCTATTTTGGCTATTTATTGTTTATATATTTCATATTATACAAACAATTATTGTTATGAAGAACAAAATAGTCAATCACATATTGGGTGGGGGACAGCTGTGGGACTTTCTGTGTTGGGTTTATTTCCCCATCTTACCATATACATTCACTCACAATGTCAGTTAAGAGCTAGTAATGTCAGTCTGGTGTTTTGTAACTGGTTGTTATGATGAAATCATGAATCATAAATAGAATATTGGTGCATTGCACAGACATTACTCTCAAGATGATGTTTATGTTTTAGCTATGATTTAGCTGTAGTGTTTATTTGAACCTGTAACGTATGTTATTTGCTTTGTGAGACTGTGAGCCACAGCAAGACAACACAGTTACCTATTACTAATTACTGACAAAAGTATTTTCTTTGTTTATTAATTTGTTGAAGAGTGAGGAGACACTGTATAGTGTTTGCCAGTGGCAGGCTCAGGGGAAAGCATGGCAAAGGGTGATTTCTTCTTTTATTGATGTTTGGATGTAGAATTGCTTTATACTAGAAGCTTGCAGAGGAAGCTTTATTTGACTGCAGTGAAAGATACAAAAAAGTACAGTATTCAAATGGCACAATAATACAGAAAATTACAATATATATTAAAACCAGCATTATGTTAACCATTGCTTTATAGTCTAAACACTGGCTTTTGTATAAAAGTTATTCTAAAAGGTTAGTACAGTTGAAAAGACTCATTATTATTTGTCAACCATGAATTAAAGTTAAAGTGTATAATTGAAAACTAATAACATTTGGTTTAGAATTAGCTCAGTGCACAAGCGTAGTGACAAACTTTTGGTGTAGCCAGAAATTGGCAAATCAGTTTTTGGTTACTGTCTCAATCTGGGAACAAACAACAAGATGAGTGGTGCTGTTGTATGGAAAAAATTAAGTAAAAAGAAATATAATGTACGTGACTCATTTAAGTTTCAAGCTACTGTGGGTTGGTCGTTATAACAGCCATTTGCCCTTCCATTGTTTCTCAAAAGACACCTGCCTTTGTTCGCTGTGGCTGCACAAAATAAGGAGGGTGGAATTCTGGTGACCCCACACATCAAGGTATGGAGTTGACATTTCCAAGACCATGAAATCATCACTACTGCTAAGGGTAGACGGGTTTTAGCAGCAGGCTCTGTTCCTTTGTTATTTGAGTGGAATACCAATAAGTACCAATACCAATAAGTCACATGCTGGTGTTTGGGAGCGTTGATCTTGACCACAAAGTCCAGAACCTGACCCAGCAGAGCCAGAGGAGGACATTGAGCAACATGTTATGGTCTTGATTGTTGTTGACCACGACTCTGGGGTCAGCGGTACTGTATGTCTGGATTGGGAGCAGTATGAAGATATGTTGAGGGAATTAGAGTCGCTAAGACAGCAGCTTTAAATGTATCATTTTACTAACTTCTTTGGACTAAAACTGTTTGCTTTGTCTCCCGAAGACATCAGAGTGTTCTTTTGTGTGGAACATAGAACTTCCATGAGTGGAATCAGAAACAAGTGTCTTGAGCCTTTTCTTGAAGGTGGTGAGACAGTCAGTGTCTCTGATGGAGGTGGGGAGTTGATTTCACCACTGGGGGCCAGACAGGAGAAGAGCTTGTGTTGGGACCAAACGGTCTTGAGCGGTGGGACCACCAGGTGGTTGTCAGAAGAAGACTGTAGGTGGCAGGTGGGGGTGTAAGGCTGGAGGAGAGACTTGATGTAGTCAAGTGTAGTCCCGTTCAGCACTCGGAAGGTCAGTACCAGGGTCTTGAATCAGATACGGGCTGTGATGGGTAGGCAGTGGAGAAAGATGAGGAGCCGGGTAACATGGGAGCGTCTGGGTAGATTGAAGACCAGGCGGGCTGCTGCGTTCTGAATTCTCTAGAGAGGGCGGGTTGCGCATGCTGGTAGAGTGGCGAGCAGTGAGTTGCAGTAGTTTAACTTGGAGACGACAAGTGCTTGGACTAGCAGCTGGGTGGAATGCTCAGACAGGTATCCCCTGATCTTACAGAAGTTGTAGAGGGTGAATCTACACGACCAGGGGAGACTGCAGCATTGTAAACTGTGAGGGAGAGCTCGTCATCCATGGGAACCCTGAGGTTCCTGGCAGAGGATGAACATATCAGGGTTATTGACAGATTGTGGAAGATGGAGGGTTTGGCCGGGATGATGAGAAGTTATGTTTTGGCTAGGTTCAGCTGGAGGTGGTGCTTGGTCATCCAGGTGGAGATGTCTGTGAGGCAGGCCTTGATCCTAGCTGAGATTCCCGGATCAGTTGGGGGGAACAACAGGTACAGCTGCGTGTCGTTATCAATCCTAACTTCACCATACACTCAAACAGTGAGGTTTCTCAGCTTTTTTATGGAGCTGTAGCACAATGCCCTGACCACGACTCGTCCTGATTTTTATTAAAAAACTGAGAATGACAGAAATACAGATGATAATACATATAAACGGATAGTTTGCATGTAAAATGAAGAAAAACAAGCTTCTATATTACACTAAAAATAAACACGTCAGTAACTAGCTTATTTGCTAGCTGGCCGGCACATCACATTAAACTACTTAATTTCATAGTTGTGCAGATAACTCAATATGTAGAGTTTGAATCCCTTGTTTTGCTTGCTTTTTGGAGCAGGGACCAGGCATTTACAATTCAATGGACATCACTGATGCTTATTTTAAGCAGGTCTTGGAGACATCAACTAAAACTGGACATTTTTGGCGACGCGGGTGATTGCCTCAAGGAAACCGGAAACTGATTTGCCAACATTTTATTGGCATGACTGGCTATTTTTGCCATCACTGGCTACAGCGGATGTTTGTTACTACACTTGTGCACAGAGCTAGTAACTTTGCAAATCTATATTTCACTGATAACTAAAAAGAGAAAAAATACAATAAGAAACTGTTAAGCCTGTGTTTTACCAGTTTATCAATAAGGGAACTGGTTAGTGGAATTGAGTTGTTTAGTTGGAAAATCTGACATATACAAAAAAAAGCATACTGTTAAGCAGAGTGAAGGGCTTTCCCTTGCCTCATGTCTAGTGATTGAATTAGTTTTTGAAATAGGGGGCAAGAGGCAGTTGTGTAAGAATACAAGTATTTTATTTGGTAAAGGTATACATTTGACATATTAACAAAGAAAATTGCATTGAAAACTGTTATCAATATTAAGTAAGGGAAGTGGTGTTAAAAATGTTTAAGTGGGAATTCAGAAATAGAAACATTTCATATGTCATTTCTTTTAAGGTAGCTTGTTGTATATATAGCTAAGGTAACAAGAAACAAAATATGCACAAATGCAGAAACACATGTATTATAGTAAAATGTAAATGAGAACAAAAGTGGGGAAAAATTGTGCAATGATTGTGGAATGTATTTGCAGTGCTAAATTTGTGTAATGTGTGTCTTTCTACATATTCTATGCTGACACAATATAATACAAAATTGTTAAGTAGGGTGGATTTAAAACACATGGTCCATCAACATCCTTGTGAAATTTCAGGCAGCCACAGACTTCTTTGATATCTGTACATCCAGTTCTTGATGTTGTATCCAGTGGTCCAGAGTTTTCATTGAGTTATGCTTCACATTTTAGATAATTGTAGTTAGCCTGTGTGGAAACACAAAATAGAGAAACATGTATATGTATATAAACAAAATATTGAATAAATGAAACATTAAAAGGTGCATTTGTGACATTTGCATGTGTTACAAATATGTTATTGACAGTAAGCAGTGTATAGATGAATTATTTTAAGCACATATGTGATTGTGTTTGTTGAAATATATATGTTGTACATGTTGTACTGTACAATATTTTGTGTATAGGATTACTAGGCACTATTATGCTGTAACTACATGTTTTGTCTTCATGTTAATATGTTTACAGTGTATGGATTGTGAAATCCAAAGAAAAATAAATTATAAATATATTTACCACAAGGTAGGAAGGAGTAGGGTCTTATCAGCCAGCGTTCAGGAGACATCTTAGTTGTCAGTATAGTAATAGTAGTTTCTCAGGGTATTCAGCGAGAATATCTCAATGCTTGGTTGAAATCTGGACTAGGCTCCTGTAATTATACATAAATATTTAGTTGATGCCGTAAAACAATTTAGGTAGAACAGACATTTTGCCCCAAGAGAGACTAATTGTTAATTGTAAGTAGGTAGGTATCAAAGCATACTTTTTAGTGCAGGTGTTTTAGTGTTTCCAGACTGAAATTGCTGAATGATGAAACCATTGGTACTTCCACAAGGTTTAAAGGCCTGAAGTGGGTAGCTGAAAAGCATAACATTAAGATTTTAAGAGAATCATGTTTACAATGTGACCTTTATTACAATAAAAACATGGGAAATGTATAATATACTTTACTTGATGTAGTAGTGGTGGTGAGAGAGTTTTCAGTAGTTGGCTGGTTTAATGAAATCCACCATTTCAAAGCATAAGGATTCAGCAAGAAGATTTCAATGCTGTGTTTGGTATCTGGACAAGGCTCCTTTAGTGATACGTAAATATATATTTTAATGCAGTGAAACAATATAGAAAGAAAATAAATGTTTGCCCCAGAAAGAATACAATTGTAAGTAAGTAATTACCTACCTTGTAATTGAAGTTGCTTTAGTCTTGCCAAACCAAGGTTGATGAATGATGGAAGCAGTGATAGGTCCACATGGCTTGAAGGTTTGAGGTGATTGCTGAAAAGCAAACATGAAAATTGTATGAGTGTGGTGTGTAACGTAAGCTTTATTACAGTAAAAACATATGAAATGTGTCATTTACATTACCTGATGTGGTACTTGAGGTTTCAGATGTTGGGTGGTTGAATGTAGTCCAACATTTTAAAGCACAAGGATTAGTGTGCTGATGAGAAAAGTATTGCACAGCATTGTGTGAGTGTGTATGTGTGTGTGTGTGTGTGTGTGTGTGTGTGTGTGTGTGTGTGTGTGTGTGTGTGTGTGCTGCCAGAAGGCTGGGAGAGAAAATTACAGAATGATATTTAAATATCAACACGACTACAAAACATGTTGTTATAGCACTTTAACATTTAGTAATTTCATACAAATAAGTGTCATAACATTGTACAATACATGAAGCTTATAAAATACAAAGCATAAGTTACCTGTTACATGTTGACATGTTAATGTCATATAAGTCCTTGAAGTGTTTTTTCATAAATTAACAGAAAAATATGGAAATTCATTATTTAATATGATATAATTTATCTCTCACCTGCTGTACAAATAGTGTGTTTGAAAATATATTAGTTAATGTGTATACTACGTTGATTTACTTAAGCTATGACTTTTGTTTTAACATGCATTGTTTAGCAGATAATGTGTAGTTACTTTATGTGAATTAGTATAGCATTATGATGACTGTAATATGTTGACAACAATTCAAGCGATATTTGAAATTGGACATCTTTTGTGTATACATGATCTATTATTGTGTTAGCATCAGTGGTTGAAAAGTCAACTCATTGAATGTAATGGTGTTGTTCAAAAACAGTTTGTATTGTTTTAGAAGTAAGCAGATTTTCATTAAAGTCTCCCATGATCATTTTAGCTCCTGGAAATGTGTTAATTTCAGCAATAAGATGTAATAGATTTTCTTGAAATATGTCAACTTGGTATGTTTGGGGCCTGTATAGAACTGCAGCGATTAATTGAAACTGTGGAATGTGGAAGACTAATGATTCCAGATTTGTATTACATGGTGTGTTGACTTCAATGTTTTGATCTGTTTGACAATATATTCCAACACCACCATTTGCCTGAAGTTTTAAAGTCTTGGTGAAACTGTTTATTGGACTGTAACAATTGAAACGTGTGTTGTTGTAAAACGTGAAGTTAGGTAAAAGTAAATGTTCAGTTGGAAAGTTTGGTTGAAGCCATGTTTCAGCAACACAAATGCATTGTGATTTCAAAATACTGTTGTTTGCTTGCATGTTTTTAAAATGTGCATTGAGACTTTGAATGTTATGAAAAGCAATTGTGAATAATGGAGTGGTTGAAGGTGAGTTTTTGGAGATGAATGTTGGCATTGTTGCAAGAACATCTTTGATATTACTGTTGCAATAAATCTTTGACTCTTTCAAGTCTTCAATTACTAAGCCTGACAGAGAAGAGACACGACTTAAAGCGACGTAAGCTTGTCCTGGTGAAAATATTTTTTTCAAGTTTACCACTGCACTGTTAACTGTTAAACCTTGAACTTTGTGTACGGTACAAGCCCAGGCTAATTGTAATGGGTACTGCCGCCGTATTCCACCATTGTTTGAGACTCTGTCTTCTACGGGTTTAATGATTGTGATGTTTCGATGAGTATTGTTTGGTGTAGTTATTTTAGCTCTTTGCAGTTGTCCAATTTTGCCATCATCAAATTCAACATGTATTAAAGAGGGAAAGTATTTGTCTGTATCAAACATGATTTGGAAAACTGTCCCGAAAGCACCATTAACAAGTCCATCTAAAACATCAATGTTTTTAGTCAGCATGATGCGAGCTTGTATTCCCACATTGACACTTGGCTTAAGACAGGTATTAAAAACTTTGCTGTGGTGGCCATTCTTTCTTTCCATACGTCCTGTTTTTGGATTTCGCTCAAAGTCTTGTGCTTCAATAGTTATAGCATTTGGGCAAATTGAATTGAGCATTTCAGAGTTATAATAGCAAACCTGTTTATTTGTTGCAAAAATGTGCAATACATTCAAGACTCCTCCTGTTTCGCATTGTTTCAATATCTCAACGTCTGCAGGCAACATAGGAGTTGATTTTTCATGGACACGTATGCGATTCAGCAGCTCAGCAAAAGTAGAATCTTTTTGTCTCACAACTTGTGTCAAATTTGCAATTTCAAAGTGATCGTTCCAAATGTTTAGTCCTGGCATATCACTGTACAGAGGTTTCCCTTTAACAGGTGGTAACTGGTAAAAATCTCCAACCGCAACAATGCTAACTTTTCCAAACAAAGAATGATCTCCGCACTGTTTTATTTGTCTTAGTCTTCCGTGAATGTATGCAAACAGTCTGGTGTCTACCATTGATATTTCATCGATGATCAGTAATTGCAAATTGGAAAGTTTTGCTCGTAAAGAGTTGATCTTTTCTTCACCTAACGGCTGGTAAGGTAATCGCACATCTGTGCCAATACAAAAAGTATTGTGTATTGTAGCAGCATGTTATATGCGGCAACGCCTGTAGGAGCTGTTAATAGCACTGTAGTGTCATCAGGGTTTGTACATAGTTGCACTAGAATTTGTGACAACTCATAATGTATGGCTTTTATCAAATGGCTTTTTCCTGTACCTGCTCCACCAGTGACAAAAAGGTGTATTGGTTGTGGTTTTTGTCCCCATACTGTTTCTAAACTCCACTGACGTAGTTTGTAAAATATGCGCGCTTGCTCATCATTTAAAGATCTCATTATGTCCCATGCTGCTTCTTTAGTCATAAATGTTTTTCTAACTTCTATGTTACCCGTCATAGGCACAGTTTCTGTCAAGTCTGGAATATTTTCAGAAATGGGCTGTAAATCATTTTCATCATGAATTATGTCCTGTGATTGTAAACACTGAAACCGTTCCATTTCAGATTGCGGACAAATATTTGCCCATGCATCATCCAAATCACCCTGTTGTTCCATGACAAGTTGAGCATCATCTAGTTTGTCAGAATTTTGTTCATACAAAGACCTATTATTCTCAATAATTTCTTTAACTGTGTCTATGTTATCACTGAAATCACGTACAATTCCAACATTGTAAAACTCTTCGAATGATACAAAAGGATGTGGTTTCAATTGACAGTCTTCATAGTGGGGCAAAAACAATTGGAGCTGGCTATGATGGTATTTTTCTGGATCTTTTGTGGGTGACAGTCTTGCATATCTAATAACAGCTGGTTCTGTGCGCAACCTTTTTTTAATGTAACCATATTTGTCCTGAAGTTGAATGACAGATTCGCTTGGATTAGCTGGGACTTCACTTTGACTCAAGACTCGATATTCTGAGCAAAACGTGGCAAGGCACATATTTTGGAACGGTGGTGATTGTGGTCTATGTTTATACCTCTCTATTACACTTGTCATCCATATAGTGTTTTGTTCATTGTTGTCATTTAGTTTTCTGTCTTGCAATACACTCAAAGGTAAACTCATGCGCATAGGGTGTTCTCCTGTTGGTATGAAAGTTACTTTGCGTGAGCATTCCTTTAAATGCATTCCAGTCAGTCTATATACTGCTTCTTGAGCAGACACTTCTCTATTATGAAGGTAAACACTGCCAAGTGATTTGAATGCAGCTTTGGCATCCAGATTGCCTTTAGTTCCTTCTTTTTGTGCACAATCTAGTAACAATCCCATTTCTCTCTCTGCTTTGGATATATAAGAAATAATGTACACTACACAAGAATATGCATCCACAATGTACTGAATATCCATATTGGCATTCCAAGCTCGTAACAGGTCTTTGTTAAATTGGTTAATCCAAATGTCACCGGGCTTTCTTTTTAAAACAACGTTGGTTTTATTGGTTAGTTGTGAATTTGCAATTTCAAAAAGCAATTGTGAAATTCCGATGCTTTCAAAGAGTTCCTCTGGCGATTCAAAGGTTTGATCACTATTTAGTAAAGTTGTTCTGACCATTTTCAAAATCTTTTCAGCCATGTCTGGTGTCATCAGTTTTCTCAATTCATCTTCCTCAGTCATTGGTTGATGTGATTGTTCTGTATTGCATTGATTTTGTGCAGGTTTGACAATACGATCAATAAATGTTCGACAAGATGGGGGTCGTGGGAAGTTAAACCGACATTCAGTTTTCTTTTTCCTACAGGTTTTTGAGTGCTTAGTGCTATGCTTTTGCACTGTGTTGACAATCTCACACATTTCTTCATCGTCGGATGATGGCAGTTCACAAGATACATATTTGTCAATAAAGTCTACAACCTTATCATCAGGGTCTTTGTCAATTTGAGGTGCTGATTCCACCCAGAACAAGCAATGACAATGAGGGGAGCCTCTGTTTTGAAATTCTACACGGTAAAAGTAGTCCGATATTTTTCCAATAGGAGCAACTGGAGACATGATCACATCTTTCAAGAAACTGTGCCATCTGTGGTCAAACATTCTTGCAGCTGTAACTGGGTTTTGTTTCAACAAGGCACATTTCTCTGACCAAGTCAGTTCATCTGTAGGAACATTTTTATTTTGTTCATGACTGAGTGTTGTTATCATTTCAGGCCAGCGCATGTCAGCTGAGGAAAACGAACAAAACCATGTGGGGATTCCGAGTTGGCGTATCATAGCAAACAGATCTTTTTGTGCAGATTGCCAAAAGGGGGGTGTTCCACGTATAGGTCGTAAAAACTTGTAACCTTCGTCATTTTTTAACACTCGTTTTAAAGATTCTGCATCAGTTAGAAAATTGGGTTGCTCTTTGTACGGCAATTCAGTGCCTAAACCTTTGCGTATGGCAATTGATACATTTGACAAAACTTGTTGCACCTCTGATATGTATTGCGCATAGAATATAAAGTCTGTGTTTTTAGCAAATCTGCCATCAGCATTTAGTAGACGCGTGTTTAAATATTTTGCCAGGGTTATTTTTTCTTTGCGAGGGTCATGAAAAGTAGGAGCTCTCGTTGGATATAACATAGGAAAACATTTTCCTTCATTTGTAGCATCTTCTAACAGTTTAATGGGGTGATTATTCTCAGCAGGGGCAACTGATAACACAGAGTCAAAATGTTGATCCAACACTTCTTGAGCAATATCTACTGGTTGTAAACATGTGTCTAGAAACATTCCATGTGTTTGTTCAGTGTATGTCAACTCTTCTTCAGGATCATCACTTTCTGAATCATTTTCCGTTGTGTTCTTTTTTCTTTCATTAGCAACGCTTGTTGTTTGCATTGGTTCACTAACCATGTCTTTTGGCACAGCAGTAATACATATTTCACTGTTTTTATTTACATCTCCAACAGTTGTGTCAACTTGAGATGTTGTGTTATTATTATTGCAAATTTCCATATGTGTATGATCAGTATTTTCCGCATTTTGGAGTGTGTCACTGATGACATTTTGTTGATGATCACTGACTTGCACATCGTCTATTTTGTCCAGAGGGTTAACCCATTCTTTATTGATGCTAATGTCATGATACCATTTGTTATTTAACTTTAAGTACTCTAAGGCATTATATACATGGTTTGTATGTACATGTTTATATTCATAATGCCCCTTGTATGTTAATTTGCGTTTCAGTTTAATTCGTAACATTAAATCATTTCCATCATTTCTTGGAAGCATGTTTGTTACTTGATTGACATTAGATGGAACACACACGACAGGTCCATGACAACCATTTTGTCCACCTTTTGGTAATGCCAAAAGTTTCATAAAAGAAATATGTTTCGCTATTAAGTGTTGCTCAAGAGAATTTAAGCACTGTAGCTGAGAAGGAATGGCTTCCAAATGCAAATTATTGGCTACACTTTGTTCAGGCATTCTACCAGCACATATTTTACGGTGACATGTGTGACATATCCACAACTTAGATGATTGAATATGAGCAGTGCAGTTATCATCAATTCTTCATTACATGTCTGTAAATATGTTTCTGTAATGCACTTTTTAGCCAAAGCAACAACAGTTGGACTGGTTGTGTACGTATCATGTTTACATTCAATGACTTGCTTTCGAAAAAGCTGGCGATGACAAACTGAGCAAACAAATTGAGGGCCTGTTTTGACATTTTTTCTAAAAGATTCGATGACAAAATCCATGGAATATGTCTGATTTTTCTTATAAATATATGTTTGCATGCCATGTGTTTTTACACTGCTTTGAAAGTCTGCATCACATTTGTATTTATTCTTGCTAAATTCTTTAACTTTCTTTTTTAAATCTGCATCACACTTGTATTTCCTTTGACTGTATTCTTTAACTTTAGTTTGAAAGTCTTCATCACATTTGTATTTCCTTTGACTGTATTCTTTAACTTTAGTTTGAAAGTCCTCATCTGTTCTGTACTGATCTTGGCTGGACTGCAATTTTGTTTTTCTGAATTGATCATCCGTTGCATATAATTTTTGTTGCAACATTTTGCAATTTTGTCGGAATTGAATATCATTCTGATATTTTTGCTTCTTAATGGCAGCTTTATCTTGACTTTGTTGTATTTTACCAGTTGTTGATAACCTTTTCCTCAAATTTACATTACACTTTGGCATTGCTTTTTTTGCTTGGCACAATGATGCGCATGCACCTTCACAATGTGTATCCGTTACACAAGTTACCAATTCATAATGATTCCCATTGACATGATTCAAATATATGGCATTGTCACTTGTTCTCGAAAGACTTTTGTAGATGTTCCAGCGATCAGAATTAAATGTGTAAATGTCAGTACGGAACAGATCTGCTGCACCTATAATTTCCAATTCAGTGCCCCATGTGTTTGCATACATCATTCGTGAAGACTTTATGTAGTGTTCTACAGAAGTGTATTCAGTTGTCAAATACTTTTGAAATGTTTCCTCATTTTTCATTAAGTGTCTTACCACATTTTTTCGTATTTTCATGTGAGGGCTTTCATTGCCGCAAATTGCCATAGCCAGTGACCGGAACAAGCAGTTTCCATCTTTTCTGATAGCTTTTGATTCACATGGACAACTTAATACTGTGCATTGTTGAATTATGGTTGAATCATGGTTATCATTTACATTCTGCAAATCGAACTGTGAACATAATGCAGTTTGATGCATAAATGTTAAGGGAGAAAACGTCCACGTTGGCAGTGTCACATCACCAACTACAACATCATCAGTATTTTTACACACTTCATCAACATCGTCTAAAGTTGTGACATTCAAGTCACATTTTTTTATTCTGTCTGTACACATATTTTCTGTTTCTGTTGTTGCACTAGCCCTACAGTCTATACCATTCAGTGTGTTATCAACACACTCATTGTATTTGTCTACAGTTAGATCAATACTTTTTGTTGTCGAAAGTATTTCATCACTAGTAGCATTGATAGGCCTTTTGTTTTCACACAACTCATTCTCATTTTGTGATGGCAATGAATGACCACACTCTGTTTGTGTTTCAAAAGTGCTCTCGGGAACATGAATATTCACATCAACAAATACCTCTGTTGTTACTTGTGGTTTCAAGGCATTGACTTTGCGTTTCCGTCTACTAGACCTGTGTACTGGTTTAGTGTTGACGTTGGGTCCGTCTTCACATTTCATTGTTACGCTGATTCCAGTTACCTCAAAAGGTTTTCCAAAGGCATTCATTGAACTTGCAAGCCTGTTAATGTGCTGACTGTACATATCCTCAAAAGTTTGAAAGAAACACACAACACTTTTTTCTGTTGGATGAACAAGGCCATCATAGCTGCGTGCGTGGGAATCAAACACTGCGTAACCACTGGTGTGTTTAATAATGGCACATTTACTTTTATTCATTGTCAAAAAACAGCTGTCATCTCCTAGTAATACTCTCTGCAGTGCTTCATAAAGGCTTATTGACATATCTGCCAACTCTGGATCATAATCATGTAGTCCTACTATGCCACTAAATGCTTGTCCAAGATTTATTGTAAAATCAACATGATGAAGCACAAGAGACTTTGGCAAATCACTTACCAATAGATGAGTATCATTTACCTGATTGCAGTTCTGCACTGATGTGTAAAGCTTGTTTCCATTCACAAGAATATTATCAACGTCACTACATTGCCATGTGCACACATCTTTTAATTCATTCATCAAAATTGCTGTTAAACTGTTTGTCAGAAATTGTACACCTGCATTTTCTCCAAACATCACATGTCCTTGATGAAAAGTTCCTTGTAGAAACCTGTTATTACAGCTTGGATACATGGTGCTCAGTAACACTGCAGAAGGTATTAGTTCAAGATTTTCAGAGTTTTGTTCAGAGTTTTGTTCAGAGTTTTGTTCAGAGTTTTGTTCAGAGTTTTGTTCAAAGTTTATTACATGGTGAGAGTCACCATCAGAACGGCGTGGTAGTGGAGCACACCTTGCAGATTTAAGAGGAACAGTTTGGTTATCACTGGCCTGTGAATGTGAGGTCTCTGTCTCACATCTCGACAGAGGCACAGACTGTGAAAGAGAATCACAGGGCCTAAAGACAGATGACTGAGAGGTCGGAAGAGGAGGAAAATCAGAGTAGGTGAAGCTTGGGGTGGGGGATGAAGAAGGAGGTGGGATATCACAAGGGGTAGAAGGGGGATCAGTGGATAGAGAAAAATCAGAATGTAATGCTGCAACAGCATCACCTTTCCGCCTGCTCTCCCTTCGCATCTGAAAAACAGGAAAACAATATTAAAGAATAATAACTACACATCTGCAGGACTAGTCTTCATAAAGCTATATTGGTATATTTCTCAAGTGTACATTACTGCTATTAGCAGTAACAAACACGTTTTTATATTGGGCATCAAAAGTACATGGCTATTTAATTATGGGGCAGAAAAAAGGTAAAGACTTCTCAAACACATGGTAGTGCATAAATAAGTGACAGCAACCTAAGACAATTACATTTTATACAATACAAAACAGGAAAACATTTGGAAGGCCATGTAATGTCATGGTCTGTATTTTGTCAATACAGGAACACAGTCCTTCAAGTATATCATTAAATGACAATAGCATGACATGAAATTAGTGACATATTTATTAATAAATGATTCAGAGTGTCTATAGCCATCAACATTAAAATAGTTTCACTATCAATTATCATTTAAACATTCACAAAAACAAGCATTAAGGAAATCACATGAGGTCTCTGCTCATTGTTAAATGATAAACTAGTTTGTTTACTTTGATTGACCCTACAGTTCACTTCAGAAAATACATCTTTAACCCCAACCCTTAATGCAAACATTAGTCAGTACCTGTTATGACCCTCTTTGCCTAACACAAGAGGGAATGTCAATGCGTGAAACATTAATTGATAATTGTGTGACTAAAAGTGATGTTTGTCACAATTGTCACAACAGAAAAACAATAAATGCTTAACAATGCCAAAGAAAAGCAAATGCCAAAAAAGTATCTGATCTAGTAAACACCTAGAGCCTAGACTAAACATACATGAGGTGGCACCCGTTCCTTCCCTCCTGTGTTACCAGAGGTTCGCTGTGTGTGATGGAGAATATGCCCATGTTAAACAGTTTACCAATTTTAAAGCCCCCATGTGCAAGTCCATGGGAGTCAGGTGGCTGAGCGGTTAGGGAAGCGGCTAGTAATCTAAAGGTTGCCAGTTTGATTCCCGGCCGTGCTAAATGACGTTGTGTCCTTAAGCAAGGGAATGTCCCTGTACTTACTGTAAGTCGCTCTGGATAAGAGCGTCTGCTAAATGACTAAATGTAAGTCCACAAAAAAACACACTAACAAAGCACAATACTGCATATCAACATGAACAAAATAACTGGTGTAGTAAGGGAGTGCACTATGTAGCAAACCATTCTACCAAAATATTAGCAATGATTTCAACTAGAAGTCTGTCTGAAAAACTGTAAAGAAGCAACTGTGTTGCCAAACAACAGACGACTCCGGTAATTTCATGTGAAACTAAACAGCTGATTGGAAGTGGGCAGCTGATTGCCGGTCACAGGATTGGGAAACACCAACTACACCGTACCTGCATGCAGTGAATAGGAAGAAAGAGGGGAGAATAGAAAAGAAAAAACACACAACCACAACTATACAAACACTGACTAAATTAGGAAAATTACAAACATAGGTCTGTAACAATGAGGTTCTTAAGAATGCTCATTCACATTCATTTTTCTACATTAATCTTATCACTTAACCCTTGTGTTATCTTCGGGTCGTTCTGACCCATCAGTCATTGTGACCCACCGTCGTATTGCGACAACTTTACCGCATACAAAAACAAAGTGAAGCATTTTCTTTTAACCGTTGGTCTGTCTCAGACCCCCCACATTGCGAAGGTTAAAAGAAAATTATTTTTATTTGTTTTTGTATTGGGTAAAATTGGGTAAACACAACGATGGTTCGTTATGAACCTTTGGGTCATGTGACCCGAAGGCAGCACGAGGGTAAAAAAAGCTGGTTTTGCTTTGTTCACAAGGAAGTCAAACCTCAACAGTGGCCTCTGCAGCTGTCCTTTTCTTGGCTGCTGTCGATTTCTTGCTGGATCGTGGCATCTAAAAGCACATCAAAAAAACATTACAAACACTATACAATGTAACATACCACATGTTGGGAAGTTTGGGTGTTGTTGACTCAAGGTTGGGGTTTAGTTGTCACCATAGAATGTTGATAAGAACACTAAACAAGGCACAGGCATTCTTCATTTATTTTACTAAAATAACTTTGGGTTTGTATATGTTTGTTTGTCTGTGTGGTCTAAAACAAAATAAATATACAAACTATTCAAGTCTATATAAAAATAGGAATTATTTACTGTGTCTTCTCAGTTAACCTATGAAAGATTGAAAATACTGTGACTTGCTAAACTAAGGAAATGGCTAATAGAACATTACATAATTATTTCAGTAAATCAAACAGCTGCAAGACCCAGTGAAATGTTACATACAACTAGCAAACTGACATTAGTTAGCTAAAACATTGGCTAACTCTACTTCGGTTGGCTATCCTCAACATTTGCACGCTGGCCAGTGCAAGTAACATGGCATTTTATTTAGTTTGAGTTTTACCTTGTCCAGTGGGGCAAGAACATTTATTTTCCACTTGCCCTACCAAAAAAACACTTGTCCCAAACAAGCAGACAAACCATAATAATGTCAATCCCTGCAAGACTATGCTAACATTAGAAGCCTACACAATCACCTGTGCAGACACATGTAAAGTTACATCTGTAAGACCGTTCTCCCAGAACAATGATCAAGACACTTCACCACCTATCACCAAGTGAAAACAATAATTACCACGAACATTACTAACTATAAGATCCCACATCAATTTACACACAACTGTCGCTGCCAATTTAACCCAACTATACCGCAAGTACATTTACTTATAGTACTAACCGCATGTCGAAGGGCCATCTCTGCTTTTCTCGACATTAACATTAGGCCAACATATCTACAACACAGTACAGAGTCACAAAGTGATACTGGAACAAGTCAATGAAACATTGACTGTATTCATCAACGCACACGAACTAGGTTAAACTTCTATCGTTTGGTTTCATCACTGTCTGAACACAATTAACTACTCAAACATCTAGCGATCGCTCCTATCGCCTCTCTTTATTGCCTTCTGCCTAATGCTAGGTAACTATGCAGCTAACTAAGCTAGTTAGCTACCATTTCGACCAAAACATTTGGGTTGTAAGTACAGTCACAAAAACTTGGAAGGCACACATTAAAACAACACAATTACATGACGAAATATAGAATAACCCAACCGTACAGGCACGTACAGAACATTAATTCCATACGCCGTCTCACACAAGCAGAAAGGTTATATATAGCTTGCTATGCTGAAATACATAGCCTACTGTTTACTAGCAAAGACGAATCCCTACCTCAACTAAACAAGAACAAAAACAGAATAAAATGATGTTGAAGTTATCATACGAATTAAACACTATAATACATGTTGTTTACCGCTGTAATAGGTATGCTTTTATTACTTACGATCAAATGTAAACGAAAATCTTCTGCACACAAAAAAATGGTGTTCTTCTCTTGATGTCAACAACGTACTAACCTTCTGTTCACCTTCCAACGTATACTTATTTCAAACCCGTATATCCGGTTCCATTATCCAAAACAAATCATACAAAATACATGATCAAACTAGTAAATACAATTAAACAAAAGTTATTGACACACCTTTAATCCAATTACAAAAAATCTGATGTGACAGCAAATTCCATAGGAATATGAATTTGCCAGACATGTTTCCTACACATACATTTCCTTACAAAAGTATTCAGACCCCTTGAAAATGTCTTCTAAATTACAAATGATCCTCAGATACATTTTTCCAAACTATATATTTTTTGCACACTATTTCCTCTTACAGCACATTTTCAAAGCTAAACTATTGCATTTGTGAGTAAATATTTTGAAGAAAATAGAATGAATAGTGTCAAGGGGCCAGCATGTGTGTGAGAGAATTTGGAACACAAACACTGAAAAGCAAAGGATGACTTTTCATTTGTGAGTAAATATTTCCAAGAAAATAGAAATATGCTACTAGCCTAACTAGCCACAGAATAGCTACTAAGACACATTGCTTCAAGCCAAGGACCAAGGGTGGGGGCTTGGTCGACCCACTTTTTCCAAAAATGTTGTGTGTGTGTGTGTCTCGCCAAGCTCACGCATGTCAAGGGAAAGGCTGTGTGTGTGAGAATGTGGAGCGCGCGCGCTGAGGAGCAGAGGGAGACATTTTGAAGAAAATATGACAAAAATTGTAGGAGGAGTAGGCTTTCAAAGGTTTTTGATACAACCGGAAATAGCGGAAAATCTATATAACCGGAAATTGACGTCATAGGGTGCGTTGAACTCGGCTTGATCCAGGGAATCCAATGGTACCTCATTTTTGAAAATCAGTCATACGGTTCAAAAGTTGCGTGTGTAAACACAAGTCCAACTTTGACCCATTGGTGGCGCTAGAGTGGTCTAATGGGATACATGAAACTTGGTGTAAGTATAGAAGAAACTGTCCTTAATGAGTGTGCCAAATTTAACAAAAAGTTATCCAAGGGTTCTAGGGGCTGCCATTGACTCCCATGGAACTAGAATAATAATAATAAAACTAACAATAACAATAGGTTTCCTCCTTACGGAGGAATCCTAATAAAACTAACAATAACAATAGGTTTTCTCCTTACGGAGGAATCCTAATAATACTAGAGAGGGTACAATTTCTGGGGAAATTGTAGGGTGTGCTTGCTTGCGTCGGTTGCACAGGGGTCTGTATATTTTATATAAAAATGCATCGGGCCTACTTATTATTTATAAAGATTACATAGATTTAAAAGCATCTTTTTTTTGCTGCTCATTTACAACTCAAAATACGAGTGAAGTGTAGAATGAAATATGATGTCTTCTCATTTCCCCTGCAATAGGCAGCTGACAGGCTGAATCAAAACGAATACATTTGGCAGACCGGTGTTAAAATGGACCTAATCTCTATGACTTAAACGTCCTTTTAAGTTGTCCCTTCTCGTGATATTTTCAGGCATTTAGCCTACTCATATTGCATTCATTCATTAATAAAGAACACCCTTTGAAGATTATTCTACAACTTTACCGGCAGAAGATAGAATCGCGATTCAAACAGTACCATCTGCTAACTGAAAATATGCCCCCCTGTGTGGAGAAGCTGCCCCGGTAAATTCTACTACTACAGTACAGTACTAGACTACTGCTGTGTTCGTCTTGGTAGCGATTGCGTTGGTTGAATTCGATTTAACGTTCCGTTGTACGGTTTAGGCTGAAATTAATTATTTTCATGAACAGATTGACAAAGTTTAGGCTGTGGCAATGAAGTTCAGGTTAGTAGTCAGATTGTTTCAACTATTGAAAGACTTTTGAGTAAGGGGAGTGCCGAACATGTTCTGTCGCCGTTTGACTTGAACAGCTGAGGAGTTTTTGTTAGCAACTCACACTAGTGTCTCGGGGAGGCTAAAGCGTTGCAGTGAGCTACACTGGTTTGAAACCACAGGTAATGGTAATTTCACCAACAAATCGTTTACTAATGTCAGAATAAATCATACAACGAAAATTTATATGTGAGGAATGTTTATTTTAACGATTGAAAACAGATACATCATAGACCACTGTAGTATGTGTTGCCCGGGCAACACAGGCTAATGTCATGATGCTAATACTTCAGTGAAATAGTAGACTACTGTTTCCGAAAGTAGATGTACTTCCTTAATAATATCAGCTTATATTGTACATTACACATCACAATTGTGTGTCATATCACAAAGTAAAATGAGTAAATAGTTATCACCCTGGCCTCTTTTCTTGTGGCGTTTCTGCAGCTGCCTTGCAGTAAAGCTATAGTTAGCCTAGCTATCCCCCAAGTTAACAGATGCGAAACGAATGTTCTGCCAAAGGTAGTCACGCGTGTTTTCGTGACATTATTGCAGACCGGTGTAAAAATTGACCTAATCTCTATGATTTAAACATCATTTTAAGTTTTTCTCTTCTCATGATATTTTCAGGCATTTAGCCTACTCATATTGCATTCATTCATGAATAAACAACCCCTTTGAAGATTATTCTACGACGTTACCCGGCAGTAGAAGATGGAATCGCGATTCAAACGGTACCATCTGCTAACTGAATATATGCCCCCCAAAACGTAAATAAGC
The DNA here is from genome assembly GCF_038355195.1 of Osmerus mordax. Taxonomy (NCBI): domain Eukaryota; kingdom Metazoa; phylum Chordata; class Actinopteri; order Osmeriformes; family Osmeridae; genus Osmerus; species Osmerus mordax. Next base: position 3,981,152 of record NC_090064.1, read on the forward strand.
TTGACATTTATTTAGTGGAAAATTGCTCATTCATAAAAAGCTCACTGGTAGCGATCATTGTCAGTAACAACGCAAAATGCGATATAGCCCTGTGTGGAGAAGCTGCCCCGGTAAATTGTACTACTACGGTACAGTACTAGACTACTGCTGTGTTCGTCTTGGTAGCGATTGCGTTGGTTGAATTGGATTTAACGTTCCGTTGTACGGTTTAGGCTGAAATTAATTATTTTCATGAAAAGATTGACAACGTTTAGGCTGTGGCAATGAAGTTCAGGTTAGTAGTTAGATAGACTTTTGATTTAAGTAAGGGGAGTGCCAAACATGTTCTGTCGCCGTTTGACTTAAACAGCTGAGGAGTTTTTGTTAGCTACTCACACTAGTGTCTCGGGTAGGCTACAGCGTTGCAGTGAGCTACACTGGTTTGAAACCACAGGTAATGGTAATTTCACCAACAAATCGTTTACTAATGTCAGAATAAATCAAACAACGAAAATGTATATGTGAGGAATGTTTATTTTAACGATTGAAAACAGATATATCATAGACCACTGTAGTATGTGTTGCCCGGGCAACACAGGCTAATGTCATGATGCTAATACTTCAGTGAAATAGTAGACTACTGTTTCCGAAAGTAGATGTACTTCCTTAATAATATCAGCTTATATTGTACATTACAGGATTATTAGGATTCCTCCTTACGGAGAAATCGTAATAATACTACCAATTACAATAGGTGCCTTGCAGCTTCGCTGCTTGGCCCCTAATAATAATAATTATTATCATTGTAAGAAAAGGTAGAAACCCTTAACGTGGCTTCGCCGCTTCGCGGCTTGGCCACCAATTATAAGAAAAGGTAGAAACACTTGAGGTTGCTGCGCCGCTTCGCGGCTTGGCCACCAAATATAGCTGCAAGCAGCAATGGGGTGGCCAAGCAGGTCAGATGACCCAGAAGAAACTTTCGACATCATCAGAAGAGTGTTCAGAGTACACGCAGCAAGTTTGGTGTATGACCCATTTTTGAAAATGGGTCATACGGTTCAAAAGTTGCGTGTGTAAACACAACTCCAACTTTGACCCATTGGTGGCGCTAGAGTGCCAAAGTATGGGACATGAAACTTTGTGAATTGGACCAGGGGACTGTCCCCAATGAGTGTGCCAAATTTCACAACTTTCGACCAAGCGCTTCTAGGGCCTGCCATAGACACCCAGTCTTAAGAAGTATAATAATAATAATAATAATAATACTAACAATAACAATAGGTGCCTCGCAGCTTCGCTGCTTGGCCCCTAAATATAGCTGCAAGCAGCGATGCGGGTTCCTCCGCAAAATGGCTAAATATTATAAACATGTACACTGTATAAGATCAGGAGTTGGACAACAAGGGAGCAAAACTACTTCATGTTTGGCCAACAACAGGCTGAATGGGGATTTGAACTCATGAGTCACAAGTCAGTCTCTCTATCCTCTCTGCTACACACCAACTGTTGAGATAGTATGAAGTAAAAGGGCAGAGTATTAGCTTTGGTCAGCTTTGGGACAAAGGTTAAGAAACGGTTGACATTTCAAGGTGAAATTGCATGAAATTGTACATGGTATTTCAGAATGATGTCATCCTGTTTAACTAAACAGATAATCAAAATTATGACAGGCCAAAAGATAATGGCTGGAATCCAACCAACTACCTTATACTTTACAGGTCACCATGCCAGCCCATTGAGCTATTCTCAGTGTTGAATATTGTCATGTTCAGTTACTGTATAAAAAAGTAAGCTGTTTCTCCTGTGTTAAGCGTTGTTAGATTCAGCCAACGTTGAAACAGCTTTAATTCAATCATATTTTGACATACCAAGGTGAAATTGTTTGTGGTACTTCAGAAAGATGTCATCCTGTTGAACTAAACAGATAATCAAAACTATGACAGGCCAAACGACTATGGCTGGATTCCAACCTACGACCTTATACTTTACAGGTCAACATCCCAGCCCATTGAGCTATTCTGAGAGTTGAATATTGTCATGTTCAGTTACTGTATAAAAAAGTAAGCTGTTTCTCCTGTGGTAAGCGTTGTTAGATTCAGCCTAAGTTGAAACTGCTTGTACATTTCCTATAAAAACGGACAACGGGATGACTGGTTGCTGCTGTAAAGAATAACTTTCTCATCGTTTTTTTAAACAGGTTGTTTGGAGTGCCATAACTTGTCATGGAAAGGAATTTTAAATCATGCCTAGCATTAGTGGGAATGTGTCCTGGCTTAGGTTACTGAAATGAATTTGTGCAACAGGCAAGGGATCCACCTGAACAATCAATTTACTTCATTAGAGTTATCTCTACCATGCGTAGACTACAAGTAGTTAGATACTGTGGTGAACCTGGCTTGTTTTGCAGTGGTTTACACAGTCTCGCTAAACAGATGATCAGAGTGTTGTGATGGGCTCAAATAAACACGCATTGCTATGTTTTTACAACCGGAGGATTGATCGGAAGACTAGAAACCATTTTGTCAGAATAAAAAATTAAAAACTATGCCTCTGACTGGTTTTGAACCTACAACCCTTTGCTTACCAGCACAACATCTCAGCCAATTGAGACATTCCCAGACAGGGATTACACAAAACTGGATAATAAAAAAAGCTGTTTCTCCAATGGCGAGCATTGTCAGATTTGGTCGAAGTTCAAACGGCTGTAATTCAGTCATATTTCAACATATCAAGGTGAAACTTTGCATGGGACTTCAGGGGCATGTCACCTTAAAGCCTATTAGGTTTGAACCATCCTTCAAAAATACATTTGATTTAGTGACACAAACATATTGAGGCAATGTGGACATTTACATAAATACACCCATTTCAGCCATTTTGTACTTGATTCAATTGCCTTAAGTAACGTTTTTAAATACGTCAATGATAAATATCTGTACCAAATTTCAAGTCAATTTCACCTTTGGTTCAAGAGAAGAGGAATTTTGAAGGTTTTCCCAAATTATCACAGTACAGGAAAATCCATCATGGCGGACCTTATGGGTCCTTGAGGCTTTTTTGTTCCTCATGAAAAATGAGCCATGCACACCAAGATTCAGAAGAATTGGAGCAATGGGGTGGAAATGCCATCACTTTGAAAATCGGACTTTTGGGCGTGGCCTGTGGCGCCCCCTATAGTCCGATGTGGCCCATATTTGGTGTGGGGGTACCCACTTGGATGTAGTATCAATGTGCCAAATTAGAAAATTTATGACCAGGGACTTTTTGAGATATTGGGGCGCAAGGAGAAGAAAAATAATAATAAGAAGAATAAGAATACCAACAATAACAATAGGTTCCCTCCTACCGGAGGAACCTAAATATAGCTGCAAGCAGCGATGCGGGTTCCTCCGCAAAATGGCAAAATATTATAAACATGTACATTGTAGAAGATCGAGAGTTGGACAACAAGGGAGCAAAACTACTTCATGTTTGGCCAACAACAGGCTGAATGGGGATTTGAACTCATGAGCATAAAGGTTACAAGTCAGTCTCTCTATCCTCTCTGCTACACACCAACTGTTGAGATTGTATGAAGTAAAAGGGCAGAGTATTAGCTTTGGTCAACTTTGGGACAAAGGTTAAGAAACGGTTGACATTTCAAGGTGAAATTGCATGAAATTGTGCATGGTATTTCAGAATGATGTCATCCTGTTTAACTAAACAGATAATCAAAATTATGACAGGCCAAAAGATAATGGCTGGATTCCAACCAACTACCTTATACTTTAAAGGTCACCATGCCAGCCCATTGAGCTATTCTCAGTGTTGAATATTGTCATGTTCAGTTACTGTATAAAAAAGTAAGGTGTTTCTCCTAAGCGTTAGATTCAGCCAAAGTTGAAACTGCTTGTACATTTGCTATAAAGACGGGACAACAGGATGACTGGGCTGCTGCTGTAAAGAATAACTTACTCATAATTTTTTTAAAGGTTGTTTGGAGTGCCATACCTTGTCATGGAAGGGAATTTCAAATCATGCCTAGCATCAGTGGGGATGTGTCCTGGCTTAGGTTACTGAAATGAATTTGTGCAACAGGCAAGGGATCCACCTGAACAATCAATTTACTTCATTAGAGATAACCATTAGAGTTATCTCTACCATGCATAGACTACAAGTATCTAGCTACTGTGGTGAACCTGGCTTGTTTTGCAGTGGTTTACACAGTCTCGCTAAACAGATGATCGGAGTGTTGTAATGGGCTCAAATAAACACGCATTGCTATGTTTTACAACCGGAGGATTGATCGGGAGACTAGAAACCGTTTTGTCAGAATAAAAAATTTAAAACTATGCCTCTGACTGGTATTGAACCTTGATTACCAGCACAACATCTCAGCCAATTGAGCCATTCCCAGGCATGGAATACACAAAGTTGTACACAGATTTGGTCCAAGTTCAAACAGCTGTAATTCAGTCATATTTTGACATATCAAGGTGAAACTTTGCATGGTACTTCAGAGGCATGTCACCTTAAAGCTTATTAGGTTTGAACCATCCTTCAAAAATACATTTGATTTAGTGACACAAACATATTGAGGAAATGTGGACATTTACATAAATACACCCATTTCAGCCATTTTGTACTTGATTCAATTGCCTTAAGTAACGTTTTTAAATACGTCAATGATACATATCTGTACCAAATTTCAAGTCAATTTCACCTTTGGTTCAAGAGAAGAGGAATTTTGAAGGTTTTCCCAAATTATCACAGTACAGGAAAATCCATCATGGCGGACCTTATGGGTCCTTGAGGCTTTTTTGTTCCGCATGAAAAATGAGGCATGCACACCAAGTTTCAGAAGAATTGGAGCAATGGGGTGGAAATGCCATCACTTTGAAAATCGGACTTTTGGGCGTGGCCTGTGGCGCCCCCTATGGTCCGATGTGGCCCATATTTGGTGTGGGGGTACCCACTTGGATGTAGTATCAATGTGCAAAAATAGAAAATTTATGACCAAGGACTTTTGAGATATTGGGGCGCATGGAGAAGAAAAATAATAATAAGAAGAATACCAACAATAACAATAGGTTCCCTCCTACCGGAGGAACCTAATAACTAGAGAGGGTACAATTTCTGGGGAAATTGTAGGGTGTGTGCTTGCTTGCGTCGGTTGTACAGGGATTTTAATGCCATTTACAACTGATATTCCTGTATATTTTATATAAAAATGCATAGGGCCTACTTATTATGCATAAATATTACATAGATTTAAAAGCATCTTTTTTTTGCTGCTCATTTACAACTCAAAATACGAGTGAAGTGTAGAATGAAATATGATGTCTTCTCATATCCCCTGCAAGAGGCAGCCTCATAGCTGAATCAAAACGAATACATTTGGCAGACCGGTGTAAAATTGACCTAATCTCTATGACTTAAACGTCCTTTTAAGTTTTCCCTTCTCGTGATATTTTCAGGCATTTAGCCTACTCATATTGCATTCATTCATTAATAAAGAACCCCCTTTGAAGATTATTCTACGACGTTACCGGCAGAAGATAGAATCGCGATTCAAACAGTACCATCTGCTAACTGAAAATATGCCCCCAAAAACGTAAATAAGCTTGACATTTATTTAGTGGAAAATCACTCATTCATAAAAAGCTCACTGGTAGCGATCATTGTCAGTAACAACGGAAAATGCGATATAGCCCTGTGTGGAGAAGCTGCCCCGGTAAATTCTACTACTACAGTACAGTACTAGACTACTGTTGTGTTCGTCTTGGTAGCGATTGCGTTGGTTGAATTCGATTAAACGTTCCGTTGTACGGTTTAGGCTGAAATTAATTATTTTCATGAACAGATTGACAACGTTTAGGCTGTGGCAATGAAGTTCAGGTTAGTAGTTAGATAGACTTTTGATTTAAGTAAGGGGAGTGCCGAACATGTTCTGTCGCCGTTTGACTTAAACAGCTGAGGAGTTTTTGTTAGCTACTCACACTAGTGTCTCGGGTAGGCTACAGCGTTGCAGTGAGCTACACTGGTTTGAAACCACAGGTAATGGTAATTTCACCAACAAATCGTTTACTAATGTCAGAATAAATCATACAACGAAAATGTATATGTGAGGAATGTTTATTTTAACAATTGAAAACAGATATATCATAGACCACTGTAGTATTTTGTTGCCCGGGCAACACAGGCTAATGTCATGATGCTAATACTTCAGTGAAATAGTAGACTACTGTTTCCGAAAGTAGATGTACTTCCTTAATAATATCAGCTTATATTGTACATTACAGGATTATTAGGATTCCTCCTTACGGAGAAATCGTAATAATACTACCAATTACAATAGGTGCCTTGCAGCTTCGCTGCTTGGCCCCTAATAATAATAATAATTATCATTGTAAGAAAAGGTAGAAACCCTTAACGTGGCTTCGCCGCTTCGCGGCTTGGCCACCAATTATAAGAAAAGGTAGAAACACTTGAGGTTGCTGCGCCGCTTCGCGGCTTGGCCACCAAATATAGCTGCAAGCAGCAATGGGGTGGCCAAGCAGGTCAGATGACCCAGAAGAAACTTTCGACATCCTCAGAAGAGTGTTCCGAGTACACGCAGCAAGTTTGGTGTGAAAAAATCAAAGATTTGCTGAGATACGAGACAACTTTCTGTTCGGCGGCTCTGCTGCCGATTTCGATTGGCTGTACCGGACAAACGGTTTTGAAAATCTAAAATCCTTTTGATAGTTTGGGTGAGGATTGCATTGACTATAGCTTGTAGCTTGACTACAAGTAACTAGCGACTGTGACCTGGCTTCCTTTGCAGTGGCTTACAGTCTCACTAAACAGAGAATCAGAGACATGACAAGCTTGTCGGCTTTGGCTGGATTCAAACCTCTGACGTTGCCGTTGCCAGGACACCAACTTATCCTAGTGAGCGATTCTCAGTGCTGCAAATCACAGTTCAGTTACTGGGTAAAAATATAAGCAGATTTTCCTGTGGCAAGCGGTTGTCCAATTTGGCCCATGTTTAAACAGCTGTAATTCAGTCCTACTTTGACACATTTTGTAGGAGGAGTAGGACAAAAACGTTTTATTAATTCATTCAAAATGGCGGCATCAATTCGGCTGGTATCACAAGTTAACATGTGTCAGACACGGGATCGCCCCCCTAGAGGTTAGAGGACACATCTACAAAGCACAATAAATCTGACTCTTCTTGAGTATAGATCCCCTGAGAATGAAACATGATCATTACCATTATACTGTTAGACAGCTACTGTGGCATACCTGGCATCACTAAACAGATACACCAGTATCATGACATGCTTGAGACTGTGGCTGGATTCGAACCTACGACCTTGCACTTCAAAGGAGCCCGTCTTATCCCAGTGAGCCATTTTCAGCACTGGGAATTGCTGTGTACAGTTACTGTATACAAAAAGTAAGCCATTTCTCCTGTGGCACGCGTGGTCAGATTTGGCCCAAATTGTTGCCCCAACAGCTGTAATTCAGTCCTATTTTGTCATGTCAAGGTGATTGTGGTCTGAAGATAATATGTGCCAAATCTGGTGAATATTGGATACATTGTGTAGGAGTAGGGATTTTTTTATTTATTCATTCATTCAAAATGGCGGCCTCATCAATTCGTCTGGTATCACGCATTAACATGCGTCAGACACAGGATCTCCTAAGATATCACGAGACATAGGAATCACTGAAATACAACAAACAAATCAACAGTTATTGGTCAAAACACAATTTTGCCTATTGTAGCCCCCCCTAGAGCGCAAATGACCCTACCTTTTTCGGACCTCTTAATAACAGGGTCATGAATCCATACACCAAGTTTGGAGTCAATGCATCAAAGATTCACTAAGATATGAATTCACTTCCCTTTTTCCGGATCAGTTGCTGAATTTGAAAATCAAAGCTCCAGGGGTTAACTTTTGTGAGGCTTGGTCTGAAGATCATCTCTGGCAATTTTGAAGAAGATTTGTCAAGAGTTGTATGAGGAGTAGCGAAAAAACGCTTTTCGTTAACATTCAAAATGGCGGAGAATCTATATGACTGGGTATGACTTGTCTTGATCCAGGGAATCCAATGATACCTCATTTTGGAAAATGCGGCATATGGTTCAAAGGTAACGTGTGTAAACACACCTTCAACTTTGACCCATTGGTGGCGCTAGAGGGTTGGAATGGGAGACATGAAACTTGGTGAAAATGATAAGGGGACAGGTCCCAAATATAGCTGCAAGCAGCAATGGGGTGGCCAAGCAGTCCAGAGCAGGACATGGCCTCCATAGCACTTGTGCAACAATTAAGTCACAACAACCTGTTGCACTCATGCAACACACCAAGTTTGGTTGAAATATATGTTTGCGTTCAAGAGTACTGAGAGTTCAAAGTTATTTTTCTGGTATAACACTGCAGGCCTCCTCTGCTCCTCATGGGAATGATGGAACATAAGTTTGGTGACAATTGCGCAAATGGATGCTGAGATATGCTCTTGCGCCTCGTTTGGCGGCTTCGCCACCGCTTTTGATCGTCTCTACCAAACAAACGTTTTTGAAAATTGAAAATTCATCTGATTGCTTTTGTGAAACTCGGTCTAAAGATCATCTTCGCGAAATTTGGTAAACATTGGACAAAAATTGGGGCGTGCAAAAGGTTTTTACCCTTTTCCATGAAATCCAAAATGGCAGCCACGTCCATTCGAATTTTATGAAAAGTTATTAATAGTCAGGCTTGATATCTCACAAGACATCAACAGACAAATAAATTACTTTATTAAGGTAAAAACTTCAACAGTTATTAGCCAAAACACGTTTATGCTTCCGGCCACGCCCTCTTTTAGTCACATGACACAATTCTTGGATGACATCCTTAGAATAAAGTTCCGAGTAGGCGTACCAACTTTGGTGTCACTGCCTTAAAGAACTGCTGAGATATGGTTTCACTTCCTGTTTGGCGGCTTTTCTGCAGAATTTGATTGGCTGTACCGGAAAAACGGTTGTGAGGATCAAATTTATTTTCAATAACTTTTGTGAGGCTTGGTCTGAAGATCATATCTGGTAATTTTGAAGAAGATTTGACAAAATGTCTAGGAGGAGTAGGCTTTCAAAGGTTTTTGATAAAACCGGAAATAGCGGAAAATCTATAAAACTGGAAATTGATCCCATAGGGTATCGCTGCTTGGCCCCTAATAATTATAAGAAAAGGTAGAAACACTTGAGGTGGCTGCGCCGCTTCGCGGCTTGGCCACCAATAAAACTAACAATAACAATAGGTTTCCTCCTTACGGAGGAATCCTAATAATAAAACTAACAATAACAATAGGTTTCCTCCTTACGGAGGAATCCTAATAATAAAACTAACAATAAAAATAGGTTTCCTCCTTACGGTGGAATCCTAATAAGGTACTCGAGGCAGTACATTATCATCAATAAAGTCCACGGTGTTGTTAGGCCCGACGTGCAGCGGAGGGCCGGAAAACCAAATAATGTACTGCCTCTCGTACAGTACCTTATTGCTTAATTATATACCTCCTGAAAGTTCGCAGAGGTAAATAAACGTTTTTACGGACCTAGCAACAAGTGGTTGCCTTGGAGATGTAGCCATTGACCTTAACAACGTGGAATCTGCTCGGCCACGCGCAAGCTTGGCAAGACGCAAGACGCATTGCAGGCTATTGTGGGCTGACCAAGCCCCCACTCATTCCTTGGCTTGAAGTGAAGGCCCTTGTGGATCTTGATGGTAATGCATTTTAGAAAAAGTTCTCAAAATCCTGAAACATTGATAGTATAGGCCAGGAGTAACTACCACACCACAAATGACGCACCATTATCCATAGGTGGCGCTACGGCCACGCCCCAATTGCCCATTTACAAAGTGATTCCATTTGCATCCCATTTGTCCCAAAATTCTGAAATTCATTAGATATGCCTTATTTCTCATGAGGAACAAAAAAGCCCCAAGAACCTATAACAGCCGCCATATTGGATTCTTTTGTACAATAAAGATTTAGGAAACACGTTTTTTCGCTACTTCTCCTACAATTTTTGTCCAATCTTCCCTAGAATTTGCAGGTATCATCGTCAGAGCAACCCTCACTTAATTCTTCAACAGATTTTTGAATTTCAAAACCGTTTGTCCGGTACAGCCAATCAAAATCGTCAACAAAGCAACCAGACAGGAAGTTGGATCAAATCTCAGCAAATCTTTGAAATATCAACACCGAACTTGATGTGTCACGTGGAAGACACTACATCATGTTCCCATGTGAGAAGGCAAATTTATATCTTAAAAAATGATTGAAATAAAGGAAATCTAATTTATTTCTAACGCTAAAATAATGCTTTACACATCCGCCAGTCAAAAACAGTTACTCTGATTCAATCACAAGTTCATGAAGACTCTTGAGAATGTTTAGTACACAAATCTCAGAAAAAGTTGACTGTAAAATGAAAAGTTGATTTTTGGTGAATATTTGAAAAATGCATGCTTGGCTAATTGTTAACGAAATTTCCAATGAAATGTCTCCCCTGCTCCTCAGCGCGCGCGCTCCACATTCTCACACACTCAGCCTTTCCCTTGACACATGCACAAGCTTGGCGAGACGCATACACAACATTTCAGGCAATTGTGGGCTCACCAAGCCCCCTCCCTTCACTCCTTGGCTTGAAATAAAAGCCCTTGTGGATCTTGATGGTATTGCATTTCAGATTTGGTATCCCATTGGTAAGTCATGGATTTTTCCATACAGTGACAATTTGTGAAGAAATACATTTTTCAATGGTTGCAATGTTTTGGAGGAATCCGCCATTGCTGCTTGCAGCTATATTTGCTTTTATAATACGGTTACCAGCGAAATTATAAATAGTAAATACATAGTAAGCTGTCTTTCAGCACAAAATAGTTATAGCCAACAAACGTTGTTTATCCATTTCAGTAGCCGAGAGAAAATAGTCCCGTACGTGTGGCTGTTGCTATGCAACGGACAAACAGCATTGTGAACTTCACGTTTGTTAGCCTAGCTAGATCTCGCACCATCTCATTCATTCTCAATGCTCATTTTATAAAAGTTGCCTTTAAAATAACAACAATGACAAAGTTACGAGTTACTCGATAGAATAAGGCTGTTGTTAAGATTTGGTTATATTGATTTGGATATCTCCATTAATTGTGCATCCGTGGAACACGTTTCTCATCATGTCCCCTTCGTCTCTGATGACTTTGCTTAGAATCATCCTCTTCGGCTAACCATTGATCAAAAGTCATCCCACCCAAAAGATCGAAGTTCACATGAAACATGTTGTTGATGTGATTACTGTCAAGCTTGAAATGACAACTAATAACGGTCGCGTTATTTTGATAACACATCAATATGGAACGCTCCTCAGCTTTATTGTAAACAGGCGTACAGTTACTTTTTGAGTGCGCACTAATATGGAACGCTTCCCTTTTAAGGTAAATGTAAAAAGGCGCACAGTACTTTATTGCTCAATAATGCACACCCCAGAACTCCCTCTCAACCAATCAGAATGCTTGATTTCATCCACCCGTATTATAAACTGATTTATTAACTTTTGAGAACGTCTTCTGGACCAATAGGAACAGCGTATTGGTCCAATTATTACACTAGTATATAAGAAACCTATATAGACTTCAAGAGGCCTTGAATAGAACTAAACTCAAGGCTACCTCATTTGTAAATAGTACCCATTAGTAAACTCTTGGTACTTGTAAAATATTGGAACTGCTAGGGGTAAAATTTCACACTAAGCACCCCCAAAAACTACAATCCCCCCTTCCCCCCCAAAAAATTGTAGCTGGTAATACAAGTAATTGATACTTGCCATTATTGTATATCTCAAAATATAGCTGTGCAGGAACAGTCATAACACAAAATGTATTTGAAGAGATAAACCATCAGAGGTAAGATTCACTAAGCTTCCTTGAAAAGGGCTTGGGTAAATGAAAACTTCCCCATGCCCTCGACAGGTGTGTGTGTCAAATCTGTTGCGTTGATGGTGCTGAGTTGCACTGCATTCTGTGTTCTATTGTTAGCTGATGAGTTGGGTGGGAATGAATGCTGAACTGGTGCTGAATTTGGGAAATATGACTGTAGTGGTGGCGTGTGTGCATATATCTGTCCGTGAGGACCTCTTCCATCAAATAGCATGTTGTAATGTGGCGGTGGTGGCGGTGTGTGCACGACTTGTCGCAGGAGATTAAACCCATCAGCGATTGATGTTGTAAGCCTATCAAGTGTACTGTTATTCTACTGAAATTATCAGATGCTTGCTTTTCTGAGGTCTCCATTATTTCAACCAGTTTCTTCTTCACACTTTTGTCCTCTTCAATGGCATTCAGCCACTGGGTCTCAGCTGGCACCTTTCTCTTCAGCTGTTCATGCCGATGTCCATTCAGTTTAGCCTCAGTTTAGACCAAACCCAATGTATTAATTGTAACTATAATAGTGTGTAAACAATTTGGAGATGTTTACAGTGGATTGAGGTCTTTCCCAGTCCTGTACCAGATGCATTAACAACATTTGGGTTGAATTATGGAAGATCATAATTCCACAACTTCAACTTAATGCTCACTAGAAAAGAGATGTCTTCTGCTAAATTCTGTTCCAGGTGAAGCAGTAAACCAAAGAGTGGAGGAGTCAAACGAGGAGATTGGGTATTGATTAAAGTTATCAATGAAAGGAGGGATCTTATGACAACTTTAAAATATCCTGTCTAATTTCTGGTTTTTCTATTTGTTTCGAATTTAGTTTATTTTATTACAATTCTAAAAGCTTGGATAAAGTTGTATGTATGTGGTGAAGGGGGCCTGTGAGTATGTCCAGGTCTGCCGTGGTTACATGGATGTCGAATGTCCACTCTGCGGCGTGACGGTGGGTTTTCCCCTATAACATCATTAGGGTTTTCCCACTGTGTCTAGTGTGTCCTCACCACTTGGCCATAACACTGCATAGTCTCATCATTATTGTTGAATTGTATGTCAACATTGTGTACTCAGTAATGGGATCTTTTTAAATTTGTGTTTGTTATCACACCCTAAAAGGGTGTGAAAGGATGGATTTATTTTAACTTTAAAAATATCCACTTTAAATCCTCAAATGGGTTCTTGATTTCAATATCTGTGTTTAATCATTGGTGTTCGACTGTTCGCATCTCATTTCACTCAGTTACTGCTTGATCATGGGAGATAAGGTGATGCTAGGACTGTAACTCTTTTCTGCTTCAGGACGAGTCAGACCGGTGGGTCTGACTACCTTTGGATATACAACCCCTGTTCTAAGGCCCCATTCCCCTGGAGACCTTGTCCCATCTGCCCCTATGCCTCATCAGACCTATGAGTGGTCTGCCCCCCCCCCCTTCCCCTTGGAGACCCTGCCCCACCTGCCCCAATACATCATCAGATGTTCGGGGAAGCCTGTTGTACTGTTATTGCAGTTTTTGACATAGTTACAATATCTATGTTTCTTTAAGCGGTAAAAAGTAAGTTCCTTTGTTATAGACAGACGAATGTTAGAAACTGAGGCTCTGTGGTGTGGTTTACTCTGTAGAATGGACACTCAGATTGTCTTAAGGTATTTATGGTGTTGTTTTATGTCTGGGGGTTGGGGGAGATTGTTATCTCAGTTGAGCGAGCTGACCTAACCTTTTGGGCAAGGAGATTGTGTCCTGTGTCCTGTTTGTGTATCATTAACCATCTCCTTCTTTAGAGAGGGAGCTGGGGCATCAAAGAACTGTGGGACACTTGATGTGGAGTCAAACTGACACTGAGCAGTGCTGACCAATCACAGAGACCGCTATATTGATGGATTGACCATCAGAAGAACCATTTGTTCAAAGTTTATATAAGGCAGGGTTTTAGGGTTGTTCTTCACCACTCTCTCGAACAACCTGTAGGTTACATCTGCATGTCTTTCGCTATGACCGGTCCAGAGTACTCTGTTAATTCTTAAATTGTACAAACTAAATAAATCATATTGAAACCGCCATCTTGACTATTCAGATCTACACAGTGCCACTAGAATTTTTCCACGTCATTTGGTGGCCAAGTACGGGGATCCTCGATTGGTCTACGGCGTTCAGCAGGCGGCTCCCCTCGGCGAATTGATATTCCAGCAAAAAGCCGCCTTTCCTTCCGCCATGCGTGAGACAGCAGGGCCAGGGGGGGCGCCCGTTGGACGTTTTGTGGCTGACGCGGGATCTTCAAAGGAACCGGTGAGATATTCTTTTTGGACACTGTGTGATATTGAATTGTCTAAATGTGTGTTTTTTAGCCTATTGTCAATAATTCGGTTAATTGGGCAGAGGTAAAACTGTGTCCTGTACGTATGAAGTCGTACGAAATTAATAAGGTAAGGTTGATGAACCTATCTTTTACGTGGGAGTCGTAAAAAAAAAAAGTCTGCAGAAGTGTGTCGACGGACACACATAGAGGTAGTGTGTTGACGAACACACATAGAGGGAGATAAATTCACATGTTATATCGTGTTATGTGTCTTTTTGAGACCCTATAGGATTAGAATATGTTGGGTTTGTGATAGTTTGAGAAATTGTATTGGCTTTGGTGGTCATAACAGTTCTTATTTATTAATGTGGCCTAAACGTGATTCTAAGTCCCGAGAGTAAAAGTATACTAGTGAGGTAATCAGCTGAGTGTTTACAAAGGGTTTGAGTCCCTGAAGGTGAAGAAAAAAATAAAATAAAAAGTTAGGACGTATCCTGAGGGATTTTGAAAACAAAGGTTTGAGTTTTTACACGCGTGTTCATTTTTTGTTTTAATTGAAATTTATGTTTTTCGAGATTAAAAGAAGTAAGAGTAACTAATGGTGTCTACTATTCAAGCTATATACAAATTATTATTTTTTTAATTATTTTTATTTTTTGGTTTGAATATTTGTAATTTATGATTGTGCAGTTGGGGTATATTTTCATTGAAAAGTTGTGAAGTCGGAATTTGAAAGTTTTTAGAAAAGAAAAGGGGTAATTGTGTCTTTATTTTCCTTCGTTGGTTATTGTTGGTTTGTGGATTGTAATTCAAAAATGAATGGTCTGGAGGCAGAATTGACCTGTCCAAACATCGATTACATGAAACAAAAGTATGGTAACGATAGTTTTTTGCAAATGCAAATATGGATTGATAAATGTGGATTTTCGAGTTTGGGATCGTTTTGTTTTAAGGACCTTATTGAATTGCGAAATAAGTTCGTGGAGAGAAAGAGATACACACATTTTTTTTAAGTGGAGAAAAGAATAGATTTTATCCTGATTGGAGAGCTTTTTCTGATTGGATGGAGATAGGTAAAGAGATAAAGAAATATTAGGACAGAATAGTGTGGGGAATTTTTCATCTATTTCCCCACAGATTCACGATTGAGATTTTCTGGCTGTTCCGCAAAACAAACTTCGCCGTGGTTCATCCGCAGTCAGGGGTTTTGCGGCAGGATGCGCAGGCGCATGAGGTTTTGCGGGACATTTGCCATTCCTCTGACTCAGATGTCTTCTGACAGCCGGTTATATCTAGGAAAAGTCAAGAAAGCAGGACCCTGGAATTTGTTTATAGATTTGCTTTGGATTCCCGCAAGGATTACGGCTTGTGCTTTGACTTGCAATTGCCTATACTTATTATTTTGCGTTTCAAAGAAGGAGAGGTTAAAGTCCTCTCCGGTACAAAGGGTTTGAGTCCCTGTTGTGTTTGGAATAAATAATGTTATGAGCTTGGTTGCACTGAGTTAAGGTTGCTCAAAGCTCAAAGCAGAGCGTGTTGACATGCTGTTGGAAAACATGTAGGCCAACACGAATTGCTAGGAATGGTCAATCCAAAATGCGTGCTTGGGAATTTGAGCAAAATGTAGGCCATGAGTGCAAAAAAACAAACAAAAAAACCCCACTAATTTTAAAGAGAATTTGACGTTGAAAAGAGAAATGTAAAAGTGGTTTGAATTTGACGTTGGAAAACAGATATGTGTTTCTGTTTCTTTGTCAAACTTGAGAAAATATTGTGAGTTGCCATACTCTTGATTTGGAAATTATGTACAGACTGCTTTTCTAGATTCGATGTTGAATAATTCGCTGGAAATTTAGTTTTTTGGGTAGGATAATTGTTAAAGGCCAGTTTTGGCAACAAAAGCGATATTCATTTGAAGAATTACAATCCCGGGGTTTATTGAAACTTTTATAGAAAGTTATGTGTTCAAACGGAAATGTTATGTTGTTTAAGGAATATTTTTTGTTTATGTATTGAATTTATCTGGAAATGTTCGATGGTTTTTATTTTAATTTTGTAGGAGTTCACAGATGTTACTGTTGTTTAAAGAAATATGTAAAGGGTTATGAAGAAGTGATTAGAAAGATTGAGCCAGTCCGAGGGACTGAAGTGTATACAAGGGGAACTAGTTCGAGAGACTGAATTGCGATTGTGGTTAAGGGCAAAGGTGCTACATATGTGTGTTTATTGCTGCTGAGATGATTTGTTGAAATGTGTTGGGTTTGGTGGTATTCATATTTACCTATTTAAATGGCCTTGAAGTTGAAGCTTTGTCCAACCAGAATGCTAATACCTGTGTAAACTGTCATTCTCTGACGAGTGCTATTAGGTGCATATGTAGATTTCGGAGCCTAATTTTTACGTTGAAATTAAAATAGTACTAATAGTTGATAGAATTGTAAATATCGAGGTTCTGTTGTAAATATAACCATGGGTAATTGTTTTACATGTTGTAAGAGGGTAGGATTGTCCCTAGAAAAAAATCAGAAGGCTGACATGATTCTAGCGAATTTGCCAGTCCACTGTCTGTTGGACCAAGTCTTTTACAAATTGCTAGGATAGCTGGGATCTGAGAGGAAAAAATCCAGGCTGTGACTTTGTTAGCTAATAGCTAATGGCTAATGGTGAAAACGTGGAGGAAGTGCATTCTGCTCTGTCCTGAGACAAAGGAGAGTCCAGGAAGTTGAATTTGCAACTATGGCAACAACATTAGCTTACAAACTTACAGACAGACTCAACAGCGATGGCGGTGGGTAACAGGCTAGTATAGGAATTGCAGCTTGAAATTTGAGATCCAGGATAAGTAACCGCATGACGCATGCACAGACAGAAATTGTGAAATTGACTAGGACGCAAATTTAGAGGAATAGATAAATTTGGAGCGAATTTTACATATTAATTTGGTTATTTTTGAAATATGTTGGGTGATGAGTATTTTGAGACATTTGCTAACAAGGTTTTTGTTTGTTTGAGGACATTTTAAATGAGTTTCAGAAATTCCGAGGAAAGGTGGGGGCAAAAAAAAAGAGTCCCGTTACGTTGAGTTTTACAAAGGTGATCCCAGAGGGTGTAATTCTGCATAATTATGTGAGTATTAATGGTGAGAAATGTGGCCGTTTAGATGAATTCGAAGTTTGGTGGTTTACGAATGTATGATTAACATTTGTTCTAATTCCTAGCCAAACAGGGAGCTAAAGCCTTTCAGACCAGAACTTGTATTTACGAGCGGAAAATCTGTGGTGTGTGATGGTATCCATAAAAAATGCAGAAATTAGACCCCTGGTTCATAAATTAGTTCTAATTGGATTGGAAAAGTTATACTCTAGCAGTTTTAAGTGTGCGAACATGGATTTAATGAAACAAGAGAACGTTTTGTGGATGTGAAGAGATGATTGGTTTAAACACTTCGATGTTCTGAAAAGGGAACTATGCATATGCCTTGAAGAGGTATATGGGCAAACATTTTAAATCAAAATAGTAAAATCTAGAGGTTTTTAAGAGTTTTGATAAAGGTATTAGATGCAATGTGGTTATGAAATGAGAAAGAGAAAATGATTACAATGTACTTTTGTTTGGAGTTTGACTGTAATTTGATTTTAAGTTTTCTTTGAGAGTTTTATCAGGGCCTGGTACAATGTTTTGGGATAAACAGTTAGGCTGTGATGAGGTTGTTTTATTATGGTATTGGTTCATAAAGAGGGTTATTATAACTTTGGTTTTGAGATAATTTGGGAAGACTCATTAAGTCTGATAACTTGTGGTTGTGATGGTTGGAACTGAGTAGCTTGTTCTGGACTGCAGCCAAAGCAAGTTATGAAGTTCTACCTATCTAACCTATATAGAAATATAGATGGGGTATAAGTTTTGGCTAATGGTTACATTAAGAACATTTTATGGTCTATGTTTCATTTTGGAATCATGCAGATTAAATTCTGGTTTCAGGTAGTGATGTTAGTTTTCCTCATGTCTTGGAAAAAGAGAGATTTGATTTGGTGAATTTAAATACAGAAAAAAATAAAAAGGGAATCTGAAATATAAAGGTATTCATTTGAACTGTTCCTAAAGGTTTTTTTTAAGAAAAGATAATAAGAGACTAAAAGATGGGGTAATTTGGTTGTTTTCTAAAATAGTTTTATTCTATACAAATTGGTTCAAAAGTTGGTTGCTTCAGTGTAAGCTTGTTAATTCATAAAAGGGAAAAGAGTTAAATATTTACTGATAGTTAAATACATCATTGGTGTTATATATGATTTTGGGAAAGGTATGGTTTGGGAAGTTTCTTATTTTCACTTATAGAACAACTTGCTGTATGCAAATGTGGAATTCACTCTAACAATGATGATTATTCCACAGGGAAAATGCTAGTGCTGATACTAGCTGGAGAAGTTTCTAGATTGCCTGCATGCATTGATGAACTAACTAGAATATGTTTTGGATGTTGATATGTTTACAGGAAGTGATGAGATGATGTTGCTATGTCCGGATGAGCCTAACTTGACAAATTTGGGCTTACAGGACTCTTTTGAGGAAAATTGATGTGTGACCGTGATACAACATTTGTTAGAGATTCTTTAAGGGAAGCGCAGGCTTCTTAGAGAGGAAGACATGACGTTTAGGAATTTATGACTGACTGATGACTGACTGATCCAAACAGAAAGTGACTATGGGGGTTTTATGGTTTTATGAATTTAGCTTCAGTAGTTTGGATTTGTGGTAGGACTGTGAGGGTCTAATATGATACTGCTGAGTTGAAAATATTGGACTGTATTTAACACAGAGTGAGAATTTTGTTTTGTTTGAGTATATTTTACAAGAATTACAGGATACAGATGGAGAAAGGAATGGTGGAATGGAGATTCGAACTTGGACTAAACCACAAGAAAATGCGTTTTGGAAAAAGGAAGGATATGAGAATAAAAATGGAGGTTGTATGATCTGCATAAAACATTTATCTTGAGATTTTGCTCAGTTAACACATGGAAAGATCATGCCTCTACAGTTTGTGTGATATCAAGAATGCATTACTTTAGCATACAAGAGGATTTGTAATGGATGCATAGTCATTTTGTCAGTACTTAATATGTGGGACAAGTATTATGAGGAAAGGAATTTAAACACGATAAGCTTCACAGTTAAGGTTAGAGAAACTATTTGAGTATTGATAGATGGATTTTGTAGAGTTATATTTTTGGAGAAGTGATACTGTTTTAATGATTGTTGATGGTTGTTGGATGGGAAGAAGTTTTAGACTTCTCAGGTAGATTTGGGCTCAGTGATCAAGCTTTTGTTAATTTAGATTATTCTTCGATGGGATTTTTCTTTGAGGATATGTAATGATAATGGGTCACACTTGTTTATGGAAGTTATTCTGGTGTTGATAGGAGTCAACATTGTGGTAATCACTTCAGTTGAATGAGAGAACAGAACCTTGAAGACTAAGTCAGACGACAAGAAGTCAGTTACCTTTAACTGACCTCTGTGAGAATGTGCTTGTTTATCACTGTGCAACCTTTTGGAGTCTACTTTGTGTGAGATTCACAGGCAGGTGAAGGAGGCTATTCTTCATCCGTTGACTGGACCGCTGCATGATTTGATACCAGGATGACTGGATCGTGGTGAAGGACCTGAAACGCCTGGTAAAAACCCAAGGTGGACGGGGCCATACCAGATTCTCCTGACAACTAATCCGGCGGTTAAGACCGGAGGGAAGAGCAACGTGGATACGCGCTAACCATTGTAAGCGTGCACCTTGTCTGGAGACGGAAACAGAGGATACGAGTTCTGCGTAGTACCAAGGAAATTTCGGAGCTGTACGCAAAGTGCAGTGTCATTGAAAGTTGCCCTGAGCAATTTGATCGTCGTTTGCAATTGGTTCGACTCGACTACACTGACTGAAAGAAGTTTGCCTACAGCCAACTGAAGATGGTCACTACGGATGCACAATCATGGCATGGCCGACAACCTGGACTTTGTGGTATACGGGGTACAATGGGTTTTGTCTTGGGAATGGCATTTCTTGTTGTGTTTCCAAGGTTCTAATGATATTATGACGACAAATGTAATGACTTCAATTGTTTCACCAGTAATGATGCAGCTGTTAAAAAGAGATGTGCCTACGAAGTTTAAAGCTAGAAATCAGTTAGCTGCAGGATTAGAATAATGTTTTTGCGTACGGCTAGCAAAATGTGGATTGTATTAATTATACATATTATAATCAGCAACGTTTTATTAATTACATGGTGGATACGATTTCTGGGTTAGAGAACAATGGCTAAGACTTTTTCAATTCAGATGGTGAACTATAGTCCTTCTGACTGGGTTTCAGGAAGAAGAGGTTATTAGAGATTTACAGATGAAGGTATTAATGTGGCTGCTACTTTGTTGAGGTTTGAGTCTTATTTTTCTTAATGGACTGTTTGGGTTTATGTTGTTAAAAAAAAAAAAGAGGAATTTTATGGCAGTTTTTGACATAGTTACAATATCTATGTTTCTTTAAGCGGTAAAAAGTAAGTTCCTTTGTTATAGACAGACGAATGTTAGAAACTGAGGCTCTGTGGTGTGGTTTACTCTGTAGAATGGACACTCAGATTGTCTTAAGGTATTTATGGTGTTGTTTTATGTCTGGGGGTTGGGGGAGATTGTTATCTCAGTTGAGCGAGCTGACCTAACCTTTTGGCCAAGGAGATTGTGTCCTGTGTCCTGTTTGTGTATCATTAACCACCTCCTTCTTTAGAGAGGGAGCTGGGGCATCAAAGAACTGTGGGACACTTGATGTGGAGTCAAACTGTCACTGAGCAGTGCTGACCAATCACAGAGACCGCTATATTGATGGATTGACCATCAGAAGAACCATTTGTTCTAAGTTTATATAAGGCAGGGTTTTAGGGTTGTTCTTCACCACTCTCTTGAACGACCTATAGGTTACATCTGCATTTCTTTCGCTATGACCGGTCCAGAGTACTCTGTTAATTCTTAAATTGTACAAACTAAATAAATCATATTGAAACCGCCATCTTGACTATTCAGATCTACACAGTGCCACTAGAATTTTTCCACGTCAGTACATTTATGGACAGGACCATTCAAGGTCATCGAGAGAAGCTTGCACGCCCTAAGGGTGCTGGGGAAAGGAAGTATGTGGTACCACTGGAGCATGTGTTGTGCTGCTCCAGAACCCAGTCGTACGTTGCAGGAGTTGGTGGAGAAGGGCCAGGAAGGCCAGTGAACCGCTTGTTATTGCTACGAATGTGAGAGTCGAATGTGAGAGAGTTACGACTAGGTCAAGAGTGATACTGCTTGACCACACTATAATTGTACTGGACTAAGAAGGTTTCCGTTATTTTACTTAAGAGTGTGCTATATCAATATCAACATGATTATTGCCCTATCCCGTGTATCAGGTCCCTGTGCAACCGGATCATTGTCTCGGTTGTGGAGAACCCGAAGACGGGGTTCCAAATGCCGTTGCTGGGGCTGGCTAACCAGGACGAGGAGGCGGTGGTTGGTCCGGGCTATGTTGATTCATCTCTGGTGTTTTCAGAGATCAAAAGAGGGATTAAAGAATGTATTGTGATTATTCATGGGTGCGGGCGGAGAAAGAGGAACAATCCAGATGATTCTCGACCACAGTGTGGGAAAAAGGCTGTATTTTGTGTCTCTATCTCTTCATTTTCAGAAACAACCTTGAAACCGTGTGGAGACGGCACCCGAGCAGGTGGGACGCGTCGGCAAGAACAACTCCCTGATGCACGAGAAAGCTCAACCCTCTTTTCATCTTTTTGTTTTAACTGCACTGTATAATATATGCTGGGGCAGGGAACAGATAGCCAGTTGGACATCGTGCACCAGCCCAAACTCTGTTGCGGGTAGGGAAAACGTAGACAACCCCAGAGCTTTGTTCTTGTTGATTTCCAACTGCTGCATTAAAGCTGATATTATCGGACCTCTGCGACTCCAGACCACTCTTTCTAGAACACAGATTTGTGTCATTGAATACTATCATTACATATTGGAATAGACACAAAATAATTCAATCCTTCACAACCTATCCAAATAGTATCTCATTTGATATCACCACAATAAATGACGGCCTACATTTCCCTCACCATAAATAAAATGACTAAATGTAAATTTGGGTCTGCAGTTTTGACAGTAAGCCCACTGGCCTGAGGCAGTGCAGCTGCTCCTGCCAGACTCATGCTTTCGTGACAGCCACTAGACAAACATACACACTAACATATGCACGCACACACACACACACACACACAAATATGCACAAAATCCCATCAATAGACTAATTGTCATCTGTGTCAGCCTTTTGGACTTACCTCCTACCTATTTTCTTCTCATCACTCTCTCCCTTTCAATCTCTCTCCACCCCTTTCTCTGTCACACTCTCGCTCTCTCTCCCTTCCCCTTTCTTTTTTCTCTCTCTGACACACGAATCTCCCAATGTCTCTCTCTTGTGCATACAATGACAGGGACATTTAAGGTAAAACAGATGCGTTCCTTGAGGCACTGTCAGAGAGCCGCATAGGGACCAGGGGTTTAATTAGTGACTGGAGTGTGGGATGACCTGATTACCCAGTAATTATGCCATGTTCTGTATACTTATTGTCGGGCATGTGTGTTCAATCTGTGTCTTTTTTATATAATTCTTGAGATGGCATTTGAATCTACTAGTCTGTAAGGGTATGTACTTACAACTGCTTAGGCCTACATGGCCAGGGCAGTACCACAGATCCAATGAGCATGGTCAGAGAGTAGACATCTGTGCATGTGTGTATGATGAGTGAGTGAGTGAGTGAGTGAGTGAGTGTGAGAGAGAGAGAGAGAGAGAGAGAGAGAGAGAGAGAGAGAGAGAGAGAGAGAGAGAGAGAGAGAGAGAGAGAGCAGATGGAGGGGCGTAGACCTTTGTCAACTTTACATTCTACATAGCTGGCTTCACAGTCTCAAGAATAAGTCAGGTCATCAGCCAGAGAGTAGTACTTCCTAGCCATCATTAGTCATTTGCTCATTACTGTATTGCTTTGTGTGTGTATAAGTAAGTAAGTAAGTAAGACTTTATTTATATAGCACATTTCATACAAGAATTGTAGCTCAAGGTGCTTTACATAAAATCAATAAAAACAATAATACAAGTGATAAATAATTCAAACAAAATAAAAATCCCAATAAGATCTCTGTTCAAGGGAGAAAACAACTTTAAAAAGTAGGAAAACCCTTTTGAGATAAAATTACTTAAATGCTTCGGTAAAAAGGTAGGTTTTAAGCTGTCTTTTAAAAATGTCTAGAGTGTTTGCTTCCCTAATATTTATGGGTAATTTGTTCCATAGTTTTGGGGCGTAATTGACAAAGGCCGAATCACCAATCTTCTTATGATTGCTTCTGGTGACCTCTAATAGGCCTGCATTTGATGATCGCAGTGTTCTAGCTGGTGTGTAGTTTATAAAGGAGTTAGCAATGTAGCTAGGTCCTTGTCCGTGTAGAGCTTTGTATGTGAGGAAAAGGACCTTAAAGTCAATTCTGAAGGTAACAGGGAGCCAGTGTAAAGTAGCTAGGACAGGACTAATGTGTTCTCTCCTTTTAGTTTTGGTTAATAATCTAGCTGCAGAATTTTGAATGAGCTGTAGTCTTTCAGTGGTTTTCTTGGGAAGACCAGCGAAATGTGCATTACAGTAGTCCAGCCGGCTGGATATAAAAGCATGAATTAACTTCTCTGCATCATTTTGGTTTATGAATGGTCGTACCTTTGCTATATTCCTCAGGTGAAAGAAAGCTGTTTTGGTCACTTTATTAATGTGAGAGTTGAAATTCAAATCTGAGTCCAGGATTACACCGAGACTCGTCACCTCTGGTTTAAGACAGGGGGTTAAGCCTCCAAGATTCTTAATAAGCATCTCTCTTTTGGATTTGGAGCCACATAGTAGGACTTCGGTTTTGTCTTCATTTAATTTAAGAAAGTTATCATTCATCCATTTGTTTATTGCCAACAGGCAGTTGGTAATGGAATTGATGGCCGTTGCATCGTTGGGTTCAGTGGATATATATAGTTGTGTGTCATCCGCATAGCTATGGAAATCTATGTTATGTTCTCTGATTATGTCGCCGAGTGGTAACATATAAAGAGAAAAAAGTAATGGACCTAAGCAGCTTCCTTGAGCAACCCCGTAGCAGTTCTCATGTTTCTTGGACCTATGGTCACCTAAACTAACATAAAACTTCCTTCCTGTGATATATGATTTCAGCCAGTTCAATACACTATCCGTGAACCCAATAAGCTTTTCCAGTCTATTGATTAGGATGTCGTGATCAATTGTATCAAATGCTGCACTGAGATCTAACAGGATAAGACTTTATTTGCATCAGAGTTTAGTCTGAGGTCGCTAATTATTTTGGTGAGAGCAGTTTCAGTACTGTGATATTTCCTGAAACCTGACTGCGAGATTTCCAGGATGTTATTTTCTTCAAGAAAATAATTTAATTGGACTAAAACTATCTTTTCCAGTACTTTACTAATAAATGGGAGGTTTGATATTGGTCTGTAATTTGCAAGTAGACTGTTATCCAATTTGGGTTTCTTTAATAGGGGCTTTAAACAGCTGTTTTGAAGGCATCTGGGAAGACGCCAGTTCTAAGGGATGTGTTTATAATCTCTAGCACCGGACCTGAGACACTATCAAACACTCGCTTAAAGAATGTTGTGGGTATAGGATCAATATCTGATGGATTCAGAGCTAATAGTGTCTTACTGAGTGTACTTCGTGACTGCCATCTGACTGTAAGTAACCAGAGTTTGTTTCATTCATTTGTGTTTTGCTAATTATTTGCCTCTTTGACAGAGGGTAAGGGTATAGCAGCTAAATTTGTCAATAGGTAGCTAGCTAGAGATCGAGTTTCAGGGTACTTGCCGCCGAGTGAGACCCTGGCTTTGTTTACATAATTAGGGCCATTGTCAGCTGCGCCTTTAGCATATTTAGGCGAGTAGCACTGCAGAGGCAGCCTCGTCTGGCAGCCTCGGTGCACGAAGACTCGGTCGAACAAAGACAGGGAGTCTACCTGCGGGAGTCCACCGAGGATGGCCGACGTGGTGGATCACCTCTTCTGATAAGTATCACCCTATTTGTATTCTAATCCACCTACAACATATTCATAGCTAGCATGTGTTTCTTCAGCATTCCCGTTCATTACACTACCCGTAGACGTAGATATATCACAAAGTATATACGGTCAACTTCTAACCTTCGCTACCTATCCAGATCTTCTCCACCTGCCCTCTCTCTTTCTATAGGGCTCTGGAACTGCCAGTCCGCTGTGAACAAGGCAGACTTCATCCCAGCGTTTGCATCTCATGCTTCTCTTCATGCCCTTGCGCTGACAGAGACATGGATCCGCCCTGAGAACACTGCAACTCCAGCTGCTCTCTCCGTCAACCACTCCTTCACTCACTCACCCCGCTCAACCGGGCGGGGTGGTGGGACAGGGTTGCTTCTTTCCCCACATATTAAATACACATCCACACCACTCCCTGTTACTGCCAAATCATTTGAACACCATTATGCGACGCTAACTGATCCTATCAAAGCATGCTTAATTGTTCTTTATCGCCCACCAGGCCCGCTAGCCGACTTTGTGGAGGAGCTGGACATGCTCCTCAGCGTCCTCCCGGATGATGGAACCCCCCTGATAGTCCTTGGGGACTTCAACATCCACCTCCAAGGAACTCAGGCCGTCGACTTCTGGTCTCTCCTGACCTCCTTCGACCTGACGCTGCTGAGCACACCGGCGACCCACAAGGCAGGCAAACAGCTAGACCTCATCCTGACACGTAACTGTATCACTGACTTAACCTCTGTAACCCCACTGCATATTTCTGATCACTACTTTATCCAATTCTCTATCTCTCTCCCTCCAACTCCTTCTACCTCCCCTCCCCTTGTAACTTTCCGGCGCAACCTCCGCTCCCTATCCCCCTCCCATTTCTCCTCTATTGTAACATCCTCCCTCCCCCCCATTGACGAGTTCTCGTCCCACCCCACTAACACTGCCACCGACACCTTGTTAACCACTTTAACTGCATCACTTGACTCTCTCTGTCCCCTGTCAACCAGGCCTGCACGATCTTCTCCCTCCTGCCCGTGGCTTACGGATGTTATTCGTGAAGAACGGTCCACCCTTCGGGCAGCTGAGAGGAGATGGCGCAAGTCCAAAGGCGGTCTGGACCTTGATAAGTATCACTCCCTCCTCAAATCCTTCTCTTCTCACATAACTGGTGCTAAAACCCTCTACTTTCTGAACAAAATTAACTCTGCTTCAAACCCCCACAAACTTTTCTCTACCTTCTCCACCCTTCTTAACCCACCTCCCCCACCCCCTCCCTCCACCCTGACAGCAGACGACTTCTCCTCCTTCTTTGAGAAAAAGGTCGCCGACATTAGCAGTCGGTTCCCTAAACCCACCTTTCCTACCCTCTCACCCTCCATGACTGACCCAACTAAATGTCTAAACTCTTTTTCTCCCCTGTCTGAGGCAGAGATCTCTGACCTCCTTCTCTCTCATCGCCCCACCTCCTGTCCTCTTGATCCTATACCCTCCCCTCTCTTTCAAACCATCTCCCCCTCCATCATAACTTTTCTTCTCCATGTCCTAAACTCCTCTCTCACCTCTGGCACCTTCCCCTCTGCCTTCAAACAGGCTAGAGTTACCCCTCTACTCAAAAAACCCTCCCTTAACCCTGCCGTTCTCCAGAACTACAGACCGGTATCACTGTTACCCTTCCTTTCAAAAACAATTGAACGTGCTGTATCTAACCAACTGTCTAACTTTCTCTCTCAGAACAACCTGCTTGACCCCAACCAATCGGGCTTCAAGACTGGCCACTCCACAGAGACTGCCCTCCTTTCAGTCACCACTGCCCTCCAGTCTGCCAGAGCGGCTTCCAGGTCATCCGTTATCATTCTGCTGGACCTTTCTGCAGCGTTTGATACGGTTAACCACCAGATCCTGCTCGCCAGACTTGGCGAGCAGGATTGGAGATGGGCATCACTGGCACTGCACTCCAGTGGATCTCATCCTACCTGTCGGGAAGATCCTACCAGGTTTCCTGGGGAGGCAAACTGTCGGGCCCTCGCCAGCTCTCCACTGGTGTTCCACAGGGCTCCGTCCTTGGACCCCTCCTCTTCTCTCTGTACACCACCTCACTTGGACCAATCATCACCTCCCATGGCTTCTCCTACCACTGCTACGCTGACGACACGCAGCTGTACCTGTCGTTCCCCCCGACCGATCCGGGGATCTCAGCTAGGATTGAGGCCTGCCTCACAGACATCTCCGCCTGGATGACCGAGCACCACCTCCAGCTGAACCTCGCCAAAACAGAACTTCTCATCATCCCGGCTAAACCCTCCATCTCCCACGATCTCTCAATCACCCTGGGATCTGCGACGGTGACCCCTTCATCCTCTGCCAGGAACCTTGGGGTTACCATGGACGACGAGCTCTCCCTCACGGCCCACATTGCTGCGGTCTCCCGGTCGTGTAGATTCACCCTCTACAACATCCGGAAGATCAGGAGATACCTGTCTGAGCACTCCACCCAGCTGCTAGTCCAAGCACTCGTCCTCTCCAAGTTGGACTATTGCAACTCTCTGCTCGCTGGTCTCCCAGCATGTGCAACCCGCCCTCTTCAGAGGATTCAGAACGCGGCGGCCCGCCTGGTCTACAATCTACCCAGAAGCTCCCATGTTACCCCGCTCCTCATCTCTCTCCACTGGCTACCTATCATGGCCCGTATCAGATTCAAGACCCTGGTATTGACCTTCCGAGCAGTGAACGGGACTGCACCCGTCTACATCAAGTCTCTCCTGCAGCCTTACACCCCCACCCGCCACCTACGGTCTTCTTCAGACAACCGCCTGGTGGTCCCACCGCTCAAGACCGCCCGGTCCCAACACAAGCTCTTCTCCTGTCTGGCCCCCCAGTGGTGGAATCAACTCCCCACCTCCATCAGAGACACTGACTGTCTCTCCACCTTCAAGAAAAGGCTCAAGACGCACTTGTTCCGGGAGTACAACGGTACTTAGGAACGGTTCGCTTGACCCGATGTTAGTTTCCTCAAGGATCACAATGACTCTTGCTTAGAGACTTGTTGCTCTTGTGGTTAGTGGTAACTGATTTAAATTTTTGGTTCTCGCTGTGATATATTGTTTTATTACTGTTGCTTGCTTTTTCCCACAGGTACACTTGCACTTATAGCTGTTCATGTTGTTTGGTTGTGACTTGTTTAACTACATGCTCTTATGGTTCTTCCCTTTGGCACTTACTTTGGTTGTTCACAATGTGTGCTTCATGTTTTGGCTACTCGCGATGTTTTTTGGCTATCTTGTTGTTATGATCAGTGACCTATGCACTTTGTAAAGCTCTCTCTTGGAAGTCGCTTTGGATAAAAGCGTCTGCTAAATGAATAAATGTAAATGTAAATGTAAATATCTGAGGTTGTGGAGTTAGATTCGCTGACAATTTTGGAAAGTTCACTAAGTGTGATACAGGTAAATGTTCTCATGGTTATGTTGCAGAATCTACTGATGTCAGTTTCGACCCCACTATTAATAATACTCGCTCTGATCAAAGTTATTTTGTTCTTGAAGAACAAAGCAAGCTCTTCACATTTAACTGCTGAGGATGGAGGTGGGGCAGGTACAGTGTTTAGCAGCTGGTCAATGGTGGAGAATTTCTGGCATTTTCTGTAATTATGTTGGAGAAATATTCTCTCCTTGCTAGACGGATGGTTTTGTTATAGGTGGTTAGTGTATCTTTAGATATTGTAGTGGATAGTGATCTTTGTTTTCCTCCATTTTCTCTCTGCTGCATGGCATTTTCTTTTCATTTCACTAACATTTTTATTTCTCAGCCATGGGGAGGTTCTGCTTGTGCACTTCTTTTTGGTTTTCAGTGGTGCAAGAGTCTAACACAGATAATAGTGCATCATTGAGGTTCTCTTCCATTTCATTCAGAGAGCAATCATGGTTAGTAGGCTCATATAGAGCAAATTGTTCAGAAAATGTCATCATAGCTGTATAGTCTAAATATCTTCTATGGACTAAGATTTTTTTTTTTTTTTTTTTTTTAGGATAATTTCCACATTAAAAAGTATATAATGATGGTCTGAGAGGGGTAGATCAGTAATTGAAATATTATTGATATTTAGTCCAGTTGTTATCACTAGATCTAGTGTGTTTCCGTGCCGGTGTGTTGGGTCTGTTATGTGTTGAGTTAGATTGAAACTGTCAAGGAGATTTAAGAGCTCAATATTTCTTGGGTCTGCTTTTTTATTTACTTGGATATTTAAGTCTCTGTTTAAAACTACTTTGTCATATTTAGTGACACATAGTGATAATAGTTCAGAGAATTCTTGTATGAATATTGGCGAGTGCTTGGGTGGCCGATATATAATAACAAAAAGTATTGATTCGGTTTTGAGCTCTATAGCAAGATATTCATATGATGTGAATTCACCTAGCTCAGTGATCTTGAACAACAGTTTAGAGGAGAAAATAGCTGCGACTCCTCCACCTTTTTTTGATGTCCTTGAAACTTGGTGAAAGCTGTAATCAGGCGGACACGCTTCTATCAAAGTTGCTGTTGCCGTGTCATTGTTTAGCCAGGTTTCTGTTAGACAGGTGCAGTCTAAGTTGTTTTCTTTGACCAGATCATTAACTAGAAATGTTTTGTTATTTAGTGATCTAACATTTAGAAGGGCCAGTTTCATCTGTGGGGTATTAACAGATAAAACAGGGGTAGATAAATCTGTTGGAAGAATATGGATAGTTCTGTGACTTCTAACACTAGTTTCAGGTTTGTAACCATGCATTTTACGATGCCATTTTCTGTTTGTGATGATGACCGGTATGTCCAATGAAATAGCATGGTGGCTGTCCTAGCGTAGCTTTTCTTTGGGAAAGTCTCTGTCACTGAGCTGTTCCATCACAAGGGAATTCATCCGGGGGGTGCAGATCTGTGCAGGGCCCATGTCCTTGCAGGAGGCTGTTTGAATGTTCTGTTCTGTTCCATGGGAGGTTGTTTGGGATGCGTCAGTCAGCTTAGACACAACAGGGATAGGGAGAGAAGCTTGATTTGTGGTCAGGAGCACGTGATTGATCTTTGCTGTTAGTAGTCGAGATCCTCTACGGTTTGGGTGGAGTCCGTCAGCTTGAAAACGGTCTGCACAGTTCCAGAACACATTGAAGTTATCGATAAATCTCAGTTTGTGTGTCAGACAGACAGATGCCAACCATGTGTTGAAAGATAGTAGTCGACTGAAGGCTTCTTTTCTTCTGCGAAAGCATGCAATCAGTCCACTGATGAATACATCTTGATATCTGTTAAGTGTGTTCAGTAGCTGGGTGAAATGTTTTTTAAGTATCTCAGTGCCAGTTTTCTTGTGTAGGATATCAAACGAGCCAGTGTGGATGATAATCTTAGGGTTTTTTGGTTTATTGTTGAGGATTGTTTGTACCTCTGAGGACAGTTCCTCGACAGATGTGTTGCTAAGACAAATATTTTCTGTCTTTGCCAGTTTAACATGTGCTGTCATGGCATCTCCAATCAAGATAGTGGCCATATGTGGTGTTGTGTTTGCATTTCTAACGTTTGCCTTATCAGTAGCTGCGGGGCCAGTTCTTATCTTATTTGGGTTAGCAATGATAGGACCTTGTGCTAGACCAAGGTTAGACACTGCGTCAGTGCTAGCAGTAGATTCTATAGTGCTAGCAGTGTTAGCTCCTCTAAGTGTTGATGGGCTGTGGGTAGTCTTAGCATATCTTGGATCTTGATAATCCTGTGATATTGTTGTCTGATTAGGCTTGATAGGGGGTCGAACAGCGCCCCGAGAGGTCCGAGAGGGGCTTGGAGTGAAATGGGGGACTCCCGGTCGCAGCAGACGATGATGTGTTGGATATGCATGTGTAGTAGCTACCATCATGGTGTGTCGGCGATCTGGGCCCTTCATGTTTGTTAGCTGCGTGGCTAGCACTCCTGTGCCTCTTCGCCTTGGATTCCACACACAAGGGAGAGAAAGTTCCCAGTGGTTCGAAACTGTTTCTGAGTGTGACAGGAGGAGAGGTGATGCGGGAAGAGTTTATGCCTCGCTTTTTTTGCTGTTTATCCTTGGTGACAGTCCCATCTCTGATGAAGGTAGAAGCGGCGCTAGGCCTCTTTGGTTTAGCGCAGAGAGCAGGCCATGACTCATCCGGTCCAACGGCTGGTTCCAAGGGTGGCTCATTGGCAGGTAGCTTAGCCTCCGGGCTAGGTACCATGGAATCTATGAAGTCTTCGGTCTCTCTGATATCTAAGAGGGTTAGATATCAGAGAGAGCTCCAGTTCGACTATCCTCTGAGTAAGTTGTTTGCAGTCATTACAAGCCATAGTTCTACAGGGAACAAGCTTTAGTTTGCTTGCCTGTGGTCAGTCTTGGAGGGCAGCCCAAAATACTTCTGTTCTCCTTGGGCTTCAGTCCTCTCAGGTTGTTCCTTTTTGTAGTATTTGATTTTGAGTAATATCTTCAAAAACTATCCAAATGATTGAAACTTCAGAGCATTTCTCCGTGAATAACTAGACAATACGATAGAAGCCAAGCAGGGAAGCAAGCAGGGAAGGTCAGGGGGAGGAGAGGGAAAGAAAATGCGACTGCCTTCGTTGAGAGCGTAGAGCGGAAAGAAAGAGAAACAAGTGTGAAAGGAGAGTCTATTATGGATTGGAAAAGATACACAGGCAAGTATTCACAATTGAATGGTACATCTTTATATCCTTGCTCAAAAAACGTCTTTAGGATTTCAAAATCAAATGAGATAACAATGGAAAGTTTTCTATGAAAATGACAGAAAAACAAATGTGAAACAGCAGGATCTCCACCCGACCATTGACGTCCTATTCAGTTTTCCTATCCCATTTATCACAGGAAGTGACCTCATAAGATCGGTGACATACCATCCTAACTAATTAACCGTCTAGTGATAGCATGGTCAATTCACAATCTATGGAACAAAATAGTGGTATTGTTGCACACATGCTCATTTCTCCTTTCCATTTCACGCCCACAACCTTCCTGTTGTCAACGGCTCTTATCTCCTCCCAGAATCCATCTGTTCAAACAGCGAGGATACATGTGAAAGGTTTTCACCACTTCTGACTCCCTCCATCTGGAAACAGGACCATAAAGATAATGCCGGCCAAGGAAGCAAACCAATCAATATATGAAATGCTGTCCGAGTTGATGCAATGCTTTGCTTGTCAGTCGGAAAGGGACTTAGGTGAAAGGAACAGGGACAAACTGCTTGGCATTGGTGCAGTTTGGTACCGCAATAATGGACCAGGTCTAATCTGTGAAGTTAGCTTTCCAAACTACAAAGCTACTGTCTTTTGACTTCCACATGAGTGAATATGAGTAGTTGGATAGCCTGTTCACACCAAAAGCTCAGGCTCTGAGGGCCAACTCGCAGATTGCGCACGCTGTGATACTTCAGTTTACGTAGTATTTACGAAACCTGCAGGTCATCGGGTAATCAGCGCCTTTCTCCGCCCACTATACTGTACATTGCGAATATAACTGTATACTGTACTTCTCGATAACCTAGGTAAATAAACACTCGACGACGACTTACAAAAAACCGTTGCGCCACCTACTCTTCTGGCGGTGAATTGTTTTCAGTACCCACAGCCTACGGAGAACCATAAACAAAGTCTATCCGTCCGTATCCGTGCCCATCCGTAAACGGAGAGGCAGAAGCGTCCGTAAAGCGTCCGTAAATGGAGACGCAGAAGCATATTTCGGGCTGAAATATGCTCCAGATGCTCCAGATTCACCGCCAGAAGAGTAGGTGGCGCAACGGTTTTTTGTAAGTCGTCGTCGAGTGTTTATTTACCTAGGTTATCGAGAAGTCGGAGCAAATTTACAAATTAGCCGTTTCATCAAACATTTTAATTCAGATGCTGAAATACATTTCCAGTCACATACCCCACCCCTCAACATTGCAAACCATTTCAAAATTGACTTGACACAGACATGTACATTATGTGAGATAATAACAGTGTGCCTTGTTGATGGCAAGCACACTAATTATTCCATCTCACTCATAGATCAACAAACCAGCTGCACTTCTATCAAATTTCACATAATTCAAGAGTTACACAATATTTAGTGTGGAGAGTCCAGTTTGACATTTCACTTCTTGCATGTCTAAGAGAGTGAAGTGTATTTTCCAGCGGGACAACTTTCTTTCAATAATGGAAAGAACAGTCAGTGAACGTGACTTGACTGGTTGATGCTTAAGAACTCTTGATCAACTTCACCTGACTGAAGAGTTAACAAAAAGATCCTGAAGCTAAACTATACTGCGCATCTGAGTCATCGCCCCCGCACATGGACACTGTGACAGCGCAGAGGAGACCAGGCAGACTCGGTATGAGGGTAAGGGTAATTTAAGTAATTTCTTTGTAATTACAAAGAAAACAACAGCTCTCTGTTGAGGGTCATTTTCACTTCTGCTGGTGGGGACCTCTTAACGGGTGTGGGGTTATTCTCCTCCTGGTGGACTGTCCAGTCCTCCTGCCTTGCTTCCTGGGAGGACACACTTCGAGAGGTTAACTCCTACCTCTGCTACCTTGTCTCCACTGTGAATGCCCTCCCAGCCCTTTTAAGCTCCCTTGATGAGGAATCACTCTCAGGTGTGCTCCCTTGTCAGGGGAAACCTTCTGCATCTCGTCTGGGTGCTGTGCTGAGCTCCTTGCCAGCCTCCTCCGGTCACAACACAGACACACACGTACATTTAATCTGACCAAATGGCAGGGGTGCTAGACTAACAATGACTCATTACCTCTGAACAATCAGATAGCTTCTGCTCTCTGAGTCACCTTGAAATTCTGTTCCATAAGTGACGTTAATCGCCTGCTTATGTGCTTCTCTGTCAAGACCCAGCTGGCATTATCCAATACTGTTTGCTAAGTGAAAAAAAATATTTTTGTCATGTTGTCCTTACAATAAAACTACAATGAAAAAAACTTGTTTTAAGATACACTGCAGTACTGTATGTAGGGGGTTAAATATTGGCCAAACAACCAAAACGAATAGTAGTGTTTACCTCTCTGTCTTGAAGGTAATTACAGCGGAGAAGGAAGAGATTGTGTTTGTGGTCGTTTTATATTTCTGCTGCTGCCTAGTGCATTACTAGGTGATGCGTGTCTGATCCATCCTTCTAAAGGTCATACAGCAAATTCCCTGTTTCTTTACACCAAGCTCCATACTCACTTTCTTTATCATTATTTGTTTCTCACTCTCTTTCTAACATTTATTAATTTCCTCTACTGGGGGTTGCATGGTCACTGTGTAAACATTGGAAAAGTGGTCAGGGCACTTTATTCGTTCACCTGCTTTGTGTTTACTAAGGCTAAGATCACTATGCTCTACTGAGGCGTTTATATTCATTTGTTTGTTTAGAGCCATTAATCATTATGAACTGTCCTCTTTTAATTAACTTCCTAATAGTGAGGAATATTGGCATTATTTGTAGTTCGGTTCTCTTCTCTCAGGATGGCGAACTCTTTGAGCTAATTCCCCGAGAAATTGTCTGCATCTGTCCGTACCACCGTC
The DNA here is from genome assembly GCF_038355195.1 of Osmerus mordax. Taxonomy (NCBI): domain Eukaryota; kingdom Metazoa; phylum Chordata; class Actinopteri; order Osmeriformes; family Osmeridae; genus Osmerus; species Osmerus mordax. The sequence continues at coordinate 4,016,048 of NC_090064.1, forward strand.
TTCTAACCCCCACCACCACCACCACACACACACACAAATCTCTTTGTCTCACTCTATCTTTGCCTCCTAGTCTACAGTGTCTGCTAGTCAACGCAGGCCTTCCTAACTAATGCACAAGCAGTGTACCCTTCATCATGAGCGGCTACTACACATAATACAGCAACAATTGGTTAAGTGGATATACTTACTTACATATAGTATAAGTATAATACAGACATCTATCAAGAACATTACATAGAATAGGTTTGAATAGAACCTATTCATACATGATATAAACATAATAACCCCCCCCCCACACACACACACACACATACACACACCCACCCCCCACTCCCAACAAACAGCAAAGCTCACCAGGACGGATTGAGGGAGTAGACCTTTTGAGGGTAGATAAGTGCTAACGCACAGCCTTGTATTAGTCATAAAGGGAACAGTGACACACTTTCACTCAGGTTTCAAGAATATCATCTTTTTTCAGGCCACGTGGACTTACCCTATGGTCATTGCTGAAGATTGATGCATTGCTTTCATATCAATACATATTGTACAGTATAGCATGTGCTTTCATCCAGCTTCATTGATGTCTTTCCTCCCAACATGCATTGTTTTTCCAATTATCATTTCAGTACAGTATATTTATAAGAGCTGTGAAAAATAACGCGTTAACACGTTATTATTAAATTACAGGATTAATTTTTACGCATTTAACCTAATATACCCACAATTCCACCCAATCTGCACTAGTCGCCGCTCTAATGCAGTCAGACGGCAGCTGCTATCCAAACAAACAAAACATGGATAATTCTGATAAACCTGGGGCCCGTTCTCCGTACGTCGCTTATTACATCCGAGATCAAATGACACATCCAAGATGACATTATCGTGCTAATCATGAGCAGACTAATTCGGTTCTTCGAACCCACCTGTTGTCAATGATTAGTATAGCTGGATTGAGTTGTCTGGGATAATTGCCTCTTCATGCGTTGGTATAAAAGGGGGTATGCATCGATTGTAGAAACCTTGATCAGCAACGCTGCTATTGGCTGGAGGTTACCATGGCTAAAGAGCGTGCCCAGTTTTTCTCGTCCGTAGAGCAAGAGCTATTGCTAGGAGAGACAGCTGGCAAAAGGTAGCAGACAAATTAAATGCGTAAGTGGTGCCCCATGTTAGATGTTTAATCACTCATGACAGTAATATAATAACAACAATAATTTCATAATTATGTTCTCAACTTAATGTCAGAGCCACCACGGGACCCACACGATCATGGGAACAAGTAAAAGTGAAGTACAAGAACATTCTACAAAATGGTAGAGTAATATTTATCACTTCTACTTTTCTTAGTATCTTTTAAAAATATACTGTTACAGAATGTGTTTGTCTGTTTGTAACACCAACCAAGAAAAAGGCTGAACAAAAAAGAACCGGTGGTGGTCCTGCACCCTCACCTTATACCCCGGCAGAAGAGCTGGCCCTTGGGTTGAATCGACCCATTCTGGAGGGCATCCCAGGGGGCAGCTCTTCCGCAGACCCACATCCAGGAACCAGTAGCAGCAATACCTTTGTTACTGGTAAATGAGCTTTCAATTCTCCTAGCACACTGTGCAATAATTAGTTGCTGCTTTAAATTAGGTACAATCCAAATGGCTGTCACAGTAATTTTAACTATGTCAAATATTAATGATGTTTTAACTTATTTAGAGTTCATGTAAAAATATGTTGCCATATTGATCAAATTATTTCCAGTGGTTCATTGTAATGACATTGTTTTCCCCTTGCAGTTGTACATAATACACCAATGCTTTTACCTGCTGTTCCCAATCAAGTGCTGGCTGAAGCATATGCAGTAAGTAGACTTTCTAACGTTTTACTTCAAAAGAGAGGGAAGCGCAACCCTTTGTAATACCCATTTGTTTCCATTACACAGGACAGTGAAGAAACCCTGTCGGATGTCGGTCATTTTGAGGAAGTACCTTTAAGTGCATAATTAACTTGACTGAATATACTCATGTACTTATCATATTTCTGACTGCAATATGTGAGTTACAGGGGTCCACATCCACAGAAAGGCCCACAGAAGAGTCTACACAAAGTCATACAGAGGTGAGGTGTTGTATTTTTCCTTTTTATTTTTGTTGCAAGAGGCATGTATTCACTTTTTTGTCCACCACTGGCACAGGGTGACATCTGTTCCCTTTACAAACGTCAACTCCAAGTACAGATTGAGTACTATTCCCTGAAAACCTAAAAATTAAGGGGAGAAATAGAAATTGACAACTTGAAGAAGAGGAAATTGGCACTCGAGAGAGCTGCTTCAAAGGGAACTTCAGAGTAAGTACTAATACACCATTTCACACAGTACTATTGTACTAAGATGACCAGTGTATGAGAATTTAATTTAAACTCAAGGGACTAAGCATATTTGTCTTGTCTTTGATTTACCTTATTGAAAATGGTGCTCCACGATTCTGTGTCGTGCAGCTCTGCCACTGGGTTGGTCCAGGTGCACTGGCTGGAGGTGATCATCTGGCTGCACCTCCACCACAGGGGTCCTCTCATTTCTGATGGTGGCAATGTTGTGCAACACAGCACATGCAAAGATGATGTCGCTGGCCCTGTCAGGTGCAACCCTAAAACCTTTCAGGCACTGAAATCTTGCCTTTAGTAGGCCAAAGGTCATTTCAATGTGTACCCTTGTTTTGCTCAAAGCTGCATTAAAACGGGTTTGTGGTCCGGGTCAGGAAATGGCGTCATAAAATACTGCCTGCAGGCATAGCCCCTGTCTCCAAGCAGGAGCCCTTCATAGTCACTTGTATAGTGGAAAACACTATTCTGTTAGGGGCAGCATGAGTATGTAATACAATGACCATGACATGTCTATTTATTCTTACCATGTTCAAATGATGTGCATAAATGTGACTCTGAAGATTCTGGAGTCATGCACAGATCCAGGCCATTTTGCTTCCACATTGGTGATGTGGTACATAGAGTCACACACCATCTAAGGGATTTTAGTCAGTCAACTGCATATTTGTCCTTTTTTAGAATTTGATAAAATATTACTAATCTGGAATATTAGGAATTCTAATAGTAATTTAACTGCACATTTACACTGTGAACCCCCTTTCGGTTGACAAAATCCCCTTCATTGGGGCCTTGATGGGGATGCATGTGCAGTCTATGGCACCAATCACATTAGGGAAGCCTGGGGACACAAGTCTACTTATTGGCATGGCTCATGATTGCATAATCTTCCTAACAATATTTTATGCGGGCTACCTGCAATCGTGTAAAACTTCAGTTTTACGACCTGGGGCGTTAAGTGGCTTGGAAATACCACAAAACCCCCTAGCAAATGCTTGAGCACCAGGTACACTTTGCAAATTGCACGACAGACAGCGCTGCATCTCCAATAGTGTCGAGGAAAGTGCCACTTGCGAAGAATCTCAGGGCAATGCACACAGTTTGTGCTGTGGTTAAAGCCCGACTACGACGAGTCGAACATTTAATTTGTGGTTCCAAAAGATTGATCAGATAAATGACACCCTCGCGAGAAAACCGATATCTCTCATGAAGTATGGCATCTCTGCGCTAAAGGATCCTGTCTATCACGCAATACGGGATTAATTCGAAAAGCTCTTCTAATGATCCTTGCATCTTCTGCAACAGGTTCCTCTCGTAAAAACGGGCAAGACATGGCTGTGACAGACTTCCTGTATCACCTCTGCTTATAAAGCTGCAATCAAATCCTGTTTACATAAAATAAACTTGCTCCCGAGCAGGTTTAATCTTACGGACCTGTTGCTATGACAGCAAGTCCAGGATGAGCTTCGAAGAACAGAACAATCCAAGATAATGACAAATCGTCAACAATCAAATCCAGCTAACTGAGTTAGCGACGTACGGAGAACCTGAGGACCTTCTGGATGGGAAGTTTGTGTTCCAAAAAAACAAAGATGGAACATTCTATAAAAAAAAAAGACGTTATCGTTTCACCAAAGCAATACCAGCCTAAAGTATCACCTCAACGCAAAGCATGTGTTGGTCGGCGAGGGGAGTTCAAGTGGATGCGCCAAACCACCCTCACTGAACAGCGTAGGCCCCTCAAGTCTGCCTGTGACAAGTTGACTAGCACAGTTGCCAAATGGATTGCAAAAAGCTGTAGACCAATTAATATTGTTGAGGACGAGGGGTTCACCGAAGTTTTGCGAGAGGGGGACTCGAGCATCAAAGCACCACAAAGACGGACAATATAAACATATACAGAGAAAATCGGTAATATGTGATTAATCATGATTAATCTACAGAAACCTGTGATTAATTTGATTACATTTATTTATCATTTAACAGCCCTAATATTTCATATATCAATTGCTTATGATCAAAATGTTTTTGATTGGTTCTTAAAGAATGTATTGTACTTATTAAAGTTATGCATTGCACTTATTAAAGTTGTGTCTTATGAACTTAGAAGTGTGCTCAGGCTTAAACATTGTGTCTCACACAGGGCAGGGGGAGTCATGGGTGCGGGCGGAGAAAGAGGAACAACCCAGAAGAGTTTCGACCACAGTGTGGGAAAAAGGCTGTATTTTGTGTCTATCTCTTCATTTTCAGAAACAACCTTGAAAACGGGTGGAGACGGCACCCGAGCAGGTGGGACGCGTCGGCAAGAACAACTCCCTGCTGCACAGGAGAACAAGCTCAACCCTCTTCTTGTGTTTTTGTTTTACTGCACTGTATAATATATGCTGGGGCAGGGACAGATAGCGAGTTGGACTTTGTGAACCAACCCAAACTCTGTTGAGGGTAGGGAAACGTAGACAACCCCAGAGCTCTGTACTTGTTGATTTCCAACTGCTGCATTAAAGCTGATATTATCGGACCTCTGTGACTCCAGACCACTCTTTCTAGAAAACAGACTTGTGTCATTGAATACCATCATTACATATTGGAATAGATGCACAATGGTTGAGACAGTTGTCATAATTGTAGGCTTAATTCATCATACAGCGCTGCATGCACAGTTCTGCCTAATGGGTGTTTTCTATGTTTAAATTAACATTAGTTTTTTCTTTCTTTCATTGTGCTAGGCAGTACTGTAAGATAGTCTTGGATAGTCTTTTCTGTTTTGTATTCAAATGCGATACAGAATTAAACACAGACAACTAAGCGATTAGGCTAAATTCTAAAGAACATTGCTCCTGTCGTATGCCCGTTTGCGGCTCACTATATCCATGGCTCTAGAAACCAACCGAGGAAGCTAAAGTGGTAGGAATTGTGGACTTGTCCTACACCCGTTGTGGCTCCTTTCAACAACCCGACTTAGGAGCATGCCCAAATCTCAAGTTATAGACCCCGTCCAGTGCCTGTAATGCAGCCGGTGTTTTAGATGTCGCTTAATTGATTCGGTGGCACACACACACAAAGTTTCCTGGAAATATATATGGTGCAGAGCCCTGCCTGTGATGCAGCTGGTGATTATAATGTTGGTTAGTTTATTTGGTGTTAGTTTAATTTGAATTTTTGCATCAGTTAACGCATGAATTCATGTAACAAAATTCACTGACGTATACTGAAATAAAGTATCCACTTCATATTGTCTTTCTGTTAGCTAGCCAGCATTAGCCTGGTCTTAACCAGACCTTCGTACATTTCATTTGTACAGAGGGTCTGGGATCGCTCCATTGACAAGCGTTAACTTCCTTGAAGGCGAGTACTCTGTTGAAACTAATGGATTTGCCCAGAGCCACTCTGATCTGCCATAACCAATCGCTAGTGTTCGCCTTAGCCAACTCCTTCACCACGGAGCTAGCTGCCGTAGCTGGAAAATCAAACTTTTCCCAAACCCCGTGGGGAGGAGGGCCACAACATCATGACCAACAAAACTCATCAAGGATTTTTCTTGCTCCGGCTTTAACTTATGGATATTCAGCAGCGTCGCCACAACCGCAGAATAGCTTCGCTATTAACTCAAAACGGAAAGGGTAGGTACAACACTTCGTCGCTGAATGGAAGCAGTAACTAACAAGAAATTGATCATCAGAAGTACAAAATGCAATAGCCTGACAGAGTTACGTACACCATGACATTTGTTTGGCTATCGAAGCATGTAGCAAGTAGGCTACTTGTGCAAAAGTATAAATTGCATGTTAAACGTCAAAATCGATAGCGAAACAACCATGCTGGTCCACGTAACTCTGTCATTACCATGAAATTGATCGTTTTGGTTGGAAGAAAAAAAGAAACATTTGTGTTAACAATTCAGAGTCATGACTTGCACTACTCTTTATTTTAATCAGGGACATTCCTATGAAATAATCTTAGATATGCTGTTAACGTTTCACAACATAAAAATAAGTAGCCTATGCGCACGTTAAAAACACAGTTGAAGGAAGCAGGACTTTTCAGAAGAAAAAACTAATAGTCCACAACAGAAGAATGGAGTCAGGTGGCTGAGCGGTGAGGGAATCGGGCTAGTAATCCGAAGGTTGCCAGTTCGATTCCCGGTCATGCCAACTGACGTTGTGTCCTTGGGCAAGGCACTTCACCCTACTTGCCTCTGGGGAATGTCCCTGTACTTACTGTAAGTCGCTCTGGATAAGAGCGTCTGCTAAATGACTAAATGTAAATGTAAATGTAAGAACGAAATGCCACAATGACAGAGTTACGTGGACCAGGATAATTGTTTGGCTATCGATTTTTACGTTTAACATGCAATATATACTTTTGCATAAGTAGCGTACTATTTGCTACATGCTTCGATAGCCAAACAAATGTCCTGGTGCACGTAACTCTGTCATGCTATTGCATTTTGTACTTCTGTCGATCAATTTCTTGTTAGTTACTGCATCCATTCAGCAACAAAGTGTAGTACCAACCCTTTCCGTTTTGAGTTAATGTAATGTGTTTTTGAGTTAATGTAATGTCGTTTCCCATTTGGGGGAGTGTGTCCTTGTATTGGGGGGAGGTGAGCAAGTCATCCTATTTAGGGGGAGTTGACTCGTATTTGGGGGTAGTGTTTTCATTTGGGGGATGCACTCATGTTAGTGGGTGTGATTTGCACTTCAGGGCCACCGTACTACGGACCTAGTACAGAAGCAAAATCCAAATTGATCGGAAGTACGTAGGAGGGCAGAGCCAGGCTAAACCAGCATATCATCCATAAAGAAAATTCGAAAAATAAAGAAGAAATTAAGAAAGAAGCTGAATCAATGTAATGCCAGGATAAGCAGCACTGCATCTGGCAATATCTTCATTGCAAAAGCGACATGAAAATGTGTTTCTAAATGACAGTTTTTCCAAAAACCGTATTTGTGAATTGTCAAATGAACAGTTGTCCACATATAAGTCCTTATTTGAGGATGCCTAAAGCAAATAGACAAGCACATCAGGAGTGATTTGTTTTTGTAGTCCACACAGCAACAATAGGAGCTTATAAGGGAGTCAGGTGGCTGAGCAGTGAGGGAATCGGGCTAGTAATCCGAAGGTTGCCAGTTCGATTCCCGGTCATGCCAACTGACGTTGTGTCCTTGGGCAAGGCACTTCACCCTACTTGCCTCGGGGGAATGTCCCTGTACTTACTGTAAGTCGCTCTGGATAAGAGCGTCTGCTAAATGACTAAATGTAATGTAAATGTAAATGTTATAACGTTCCAGTTATACTGAAATTAAGTATCAATTTTAAATACTGTATTTCTCTTAGTTAGGTAGCTAGCATTTGATCCAAAAAGAAAAACCTGCTCACCTGTTTGTATTGGCATTTGCAATCTTGTGTATAGAGTATATACACTTTACACATATATGTGTAAAGTGTTTGAACCATGTGATGGTTCAAACCGATTAACGTTATTGCAGGCCTACATACCAGCATGCACATACAGTACAAGGGTGTACTGTATGTAAGAAGCAGGAGGACCTTCCCCCATCCAGTGTGCCCTGTGGCCGGGGCTGAAGTGAAAAGGAGGCTAACTCTGAGAGACATCTCCCTAGTAGGTCAAAGCCAGGCCCAGGCAGTGACATAAATGTCACAGCAAATATGTCAAAGGCACAGGACAAGAGCAGGGTCCACCGTGGAGTCTTATCTTGAATCCACTGTCATTCATTTGGAGATACAGAGAGAAACCTTTCTTCTTGTTTCCTCTGTCTCATCTGCTCTGTATCACACCACAAAGAGTCCCCGGCAGGAACAAAGCATCTCTTTATGGGCCGATGTGTCACATGAACATGCTCTGAATTTACCCAGATTTTGGAGTCATTTCTGAGCTGTGGGACTCAACAATTGCACACAAATTGATACATTTAGTTCACTGAGATGTGTAGTACAGAGTCAAACCTGCAACACAATGATAAATCTGATCACCTCAGTAAGACACCGTACAGCAAGACCACATTAGCACAACCCCTGACTTTGCAAAATATGACACCTTATAGAATGATACCGTCTCCTTCTCCCCATGAGGAATGAAGGGGCAGCCAAATGGCCTACCTTCCTCAGCCTTACTCCAGAGAATCAGGATCAAACAGAGGGATCTATCCAAAACAAACCTTAATGCAGTGTTTCCCATACATTGATTTACATTTACATTTATTCATTTAGCAGACGCTTTTATCCAAAGCGACTTCCAAGAGAGAGCTTTACAAAGTGCATAGGTCACTGATCATAACAACAAGATAGTCACAAAACATTGCGAGTAGCCAAAACATGAAGCACACATTGTGGCCAACCAAAATAAGTGTCAAAGGGAAGAACCATAAGAGCATGTAGTTAAACAAGTTACAATTAAACAACATGAACCGCTATAAGTGCAAGTGTACCTGTGGAAAAAAAAAAAGCAAGCAATAATAATAAAAACAATATATCACAGTGAGTACAAAAAATTTAAGTCAGTTACCACTAACCACAAGAGCAACAAGTCTCTAAGCAAGAGTCATTGTGATCCTTGAGGAAACTAACATCGGGTCAAGCGAAACGTTCCTAAGTACCGTTGTACTCACGGAACAAGTGCGTCTTGAGCCTTTTCTTGAAGGTGGAGAGACAGTCAGTGTCTCTGATGGAGGTGGGGAGTTGATTCCACCACTGGGGGGCCAGACAGGAGAAGAGCTTGTGTTGGGACCGGGCGGTCTTGAGCGGTGGGACCACCAGGCGGTTGTCTGAAGAAGACCGTAGGTGACGGGTGGGGGTGTAAGGCTGCAGGAGAGACTTGATGTAGACAGGTGCAGTCCCGTTCACTGCTCGGAAGGTCAATACCAGGGTCTTGAATCTGATACGGGACATGATTTACTGTATTTCTTTGATTAAACGCCGCCCTCGCATAAATGCAGCACCAAAAATGACATTGTGTAATAAACGTCCTCCTCGATTAAATGCCACATCAAAAAAAGTTAATCGAAGCGAGGTAGCTGACTTCGCCACTCACAAATTCGCCTTTCATCAACCCCAAGTTCGCGTGCTACAGATCTGTTGCTACTGGTGAGTGCTTTCTGCACAGCTTTCTGTTTGAAAGCTAAACTGTAAGAAAGTTTCGGCATTCTGCTTCAGATTTCTACACAATGTAGAACACTTGTATTTGAGACAGTTAACCCTCACGCTCTCCTCATTGTCTATGCAACCTGAACTTATCCTTCGCGCTGTCTCCGGGTCATTGTGACCCACAGCGTTGTATATTACGCCACCTTCGCGCTGTCTCGGGGTCGTTGTGACCCACAGCGTCGGAATGAAAGGTTTGACTTTATTTATTTTTGTATTATGAAAAGTTGTCAGAAGACCGCTGTGGGTCACAAGGAACCGGAGACAGTGCGGGGTCTCGTAATAAACAATACAGACGTTGCCGTGTCTAACAAAAAGGCAGAGACAGCGCAATAAACAAGTATCTCCCTGGTGGTCTAGTGGCAAGACTGTGGGGCTTTCAGCTCCATGGCCCGGGTTTGCTTCACGGTCAGGGCAAATATGATTTCATTTTTATTTCGACGGATATTTCACTTCACTGTTTTTGTATTACGAAAGGTTGTCAGCACGAGGGTGGCGTAACAGACTAGGTATGGTGAGTCACAGCGCAGACTAGGATACAGCGCGAGAGTGTACTAATAGGCTAGGCAGACAAGGCTAGAAATAAAAGGTTTCACTTTATTTATTTTTTATTATGAAAAAGTTGTCACAACGTCAGTTTGCTTCACCACGACATATACTACATCGTGGTGCATGTGTTGGTAGTAGGGTTAGCAGCGCTGTGGCTTGAGCAAAGCCCTCTTCTGCACTCGACTGAGTTGTTCAGTCTTCTGCACACACTCCCGCAGGTCGTCCAGGGTCAACGGGAACCTCTCCTTGGCCGAAGCCCAGCTCGGTCGGGCATGTGGGGCAGTATACATGAGAACAGGATTTGCAGACAGGCCTCTTACACCCGCGACAAACGGTGAACGTTTTACGGTCCTTCTTCACCGGGCAGACTCGACATCTCTTCCTCTTACTGGCAGGGACCGGCGACGTCGGTCCTGCCGATGAGGAGGCGGCGGCTGCTGCTGCCGCTGCGCCATCCTCTCCGGGTCGCCGTTGAGGAGGCGGATCGCGACAGCTGGCCATCCGTAGATCTTTCACAACCGCGACAGCAGCTCCCGTGCGGGGCAGACATCGTCTTCTTTCGATCAGCGGAGTCACGAGGGCCCTTCCGAGCTGCTCGAGGAAAAACCTTCTCTTGTTGCGCTTACGCGGCATCCAGTTGGGGTTGACCTCTCTCCATATCACAAAGGCGTTGTAGGAGGACACGTCAACGATGTTGCTGAAGATGACGAGGGGCCAGCGGGCCGTCTTCCTTTTACAGCTGTAGGCCGTGATGACCTTATCCAGATTGTCGACTCCTCCTTTGTTCAAATTATAATCCAGGACGATGGTCGGTTTGCCGTTGTTTCTGTAACTGATTTCAGCGTCTGTGTGGCGTGTGCTCATGAGTAAAACGTTCTTATTTTTCTTCGCGAGGTAGGAAACCAGAGTGGTGGTTGGAGTGAAGGCGAACTGCGACGACAGCACCCGTCGCGTCTTCGTCGTCAGCAGCTCGGACAGGAGCTCGGCCCTGTTCTTTCGCACGGTGCCAACCACGGTCATGTTTCTCGTCGCCATGAGCTCTCGTCCGAGTTCGTAAGAGGTGAAGAAATTGTCACACGTGACATTGCGATCCTTCAGGCCCTCTGTCACGTCGAGCAAGACGCGCATCCCCTGGTTCCTCTCCGGGACTCCGTCCATCTGCTTCCCGGTGTAGACTTGCATCTTCCAAGCGTAGCTTGATTTTGCATCGCACAAGACCCACGACTTGATGGCGTATTTCGCCGGTTTGCTTGGCATGTACTGCTTGAAAGGACACCGTCCTCTGAACGCGAGCAGTTGCTCATCCACGGTCACTTCGGGCCCTGGGTCGTAGAGGCGTGGTAATCTCTCTACCCACATATCCCAGACACCTCTCTTATCGCCGCCAACTTGTCCGTCGCGCGTCTCGCCGCTCGTGTCCCACGGTCGTCAAATCGTATCGAATAGGTGTAGAAGAGTTTCAGCTGCATGGTAGCGCGGAAAATCGCTCTGCTGCTTTGCGCGTCCCATAGACTGGCGGCCGCTTCGCCTCGGGACTTGTACACCCCTGCCAGGATTAGCAGCCCTATGTAGGCACGTAGGTCAGTGGCGTCCATGGCTTTCCACTCCTCTCCGCGTTTCAGATAACCTTCCCGATTTGTCACGTCCAAGATTACTCTTTCGATTTGTGGCGTGACAAAGAGTAAAAATGCGGAGACAATGTCGTGAGCGTGGGAAACGGCGTAAGCTGTGGGTCCTCTGGGGGTCCTCTCCGTACTGTCACGTTGCGACAGCAGCCTCGGATTCCTCCGATACGCAATCGAACACCATTCAATTTGGCCGTTTTTCGACAAGAAAGTATCTCTGTCGATTTGAGGGGCTTGGTCGGCGGCGGCAGCGGCGAGTCGTCGTCGTGGTTGACTGCGTCGTACTCTTGCCCGTCTTCCTCTTCCTCTTCTGACACATGCTCCGCGTACTCTTGCCCGTCTTCTTCTTCTTCTTCCTCGTCCTCTTCTGCCACATTCTCTGCACACTCTTTCCCGTCATCTTCTGACACATCCTCTGCCTCCTCTTCAGACTCACTTTGCTCGATATTGGCAAACATCTGCTGTAGAACTTGCAGCGCACTGAAATCCCGAGCCATAGCTGCGTTACCCTAGACCAGGGGTCGGCAACCTTTACCACTCAAAGAGCCATTTGGACCCGTTTCCCACAGTAAAGAAAACACTGGGAGCCACAAAACCCTTTTGACATTTAAAATGAAATAACACTGCATATAACGGTTTTTTTGCCTTTATGCTATGTATAAACAAACTATAATGTGTTGCATTTATTAAATCAATGAACGACTGCAGAGAAAACAAAATTACATTTCTGCATGCAACAAAACATTTTGAGCTCCGAAAAAAAGACGTTGACGTTGGGTTGAAGGTTACTTTCAAGTAAAATACTCAATGTCTATTTGAGTCCTTCTTGTATTTATGAAAAAAAAATGCTGAACTTAAATTATCCACCGTCAGCAAACCAAAAATGCCGTCCTCTCTCTGTGTGCCGTCATCCTTTTACTGGCGCGTGCAGTCAGCTGTCAACCTGAAAAATAAAAGGACTATTTCACTGAACAATGAAAAAATATGAATATGTGCAAAATAATAGGCAATTAAAATATTTATCATACTTGGTTAATGTGATTTCTGCTCCTGAACCTCAGCGCACAGCGTCTGCACATCAGGGCTGTATGCCGTCACCTTCATCTTCAAACAGGATCGTAAGCTGTCATCTGTGAGGCGTGTGCAATGTTTGCTTTTAATAAAGTTCATGTTGGAGAACACCTGCTCACATACATATGTGGATCCAAAGATCGACAGGACTCCAAGTGCAGACTTTTTCATGTTCGCATAAACGTCGGGGATAGCATTCCAAGTTTCGAACACAAGTTGGTCCGTTTTGGGGAGGTTTTCAATATCACGCCATTTGTGATTCTGAGCAAGAACGGCCTTCTGACGGGCAACATCTTCAAGGTCTGCTGTCAAGCGTTTACACTTGGACACCCATATTTCTTTGTCGGCTATGTCGGCCAGTTCCATCTCAAGATCAGGTTGACTTGATCAGGTTGATTGGCAGGTTGACACCTGCCAATGCAGTCGTATTCAGCAGGGATGAATCGAGGCTTAGGGGAGTGATAGGGAAGGATAATGTGGTTTTTTCCTCTCTGAACTCACAGAATCGTTTCCCAAACGATGTTTGCATTGCGATGATTGCAGAATGTAAATACTCTGAATTTATCATGTGAGCTTCTTTGAACTCTCTCAAATTGGGGAAGTGTGACAGTGTACCTTTCTGAAAAATCTCTGGCAAGCACTGTCAACTTGCGCTCGAATGCCAAAACCTCCTCCAGCATGTGCAGGGCTGTGCGTCCTTTCCCCTGAAGAGCTGTGTTCAGTGTGTTCAGGTGCGCTGTCATGTCTACCATGAAGTGTAGCTTTTCCAGCCACTCTGGCTGTTCCACAGAAAATTTGAGCCCTTTGCTGCCCAGGAAAGTTTTCACTTCTTCCAGACATGCGGCAAAGCGTTTCAGCACCTCCCCACCGGACTTTGTTGTGCAGCTGGAGATCAGAATATGTGCTTTCCAGTTCGTCCAATAACGAACGGAACTGACGGTGATTTAAACCTTTTGCCATTATTTTATTGACAATCTGAATGACAACTTTCATTACTTCTGTGCATTCCGGAGGAAATGTTTGAGCACACAGTGCCTCTTGGTGCAGGATGCAGTGAAAAGTCAGCAGCTTTCTGTCCAGCGACTTCTGCAGTAAAGCCACAAAGCCCTTCTGCGCCCCTGTCATACTTGCTGCTCCATCAGTAGCCACTGACACCAGGTGGGTGGTGTTTATTCCTTTGGCTCCTAAACAATTCAAGACAGCCTCACAGATGTCCTCCCCCCGTGTTTGGCCTTTTAGTGGTATCAACTCAATAATTTCTTCCTGTGGCCCAGCAAAGTTTACATACCGGCAGAACAGCGCTATTTGTTCAATATCACCTTTGTCTTTAGATTCATCACAGGCAATTGAGTAGGCCACAGCTGAATTGATGTCTTTAATTTGCTGTCTGGTGATGTCTTCTGCCATTTTTATGGTTCTGTCTTTGACAGTCTTTGCAGAGAGGGGCATATCCTTGATTTTCTGCACAATTTCACTCTTGTTTTTGAAGTCTGTGAATAGATGTTCTGAAATCTTAATGAAAGATTCTTTTATATATTCTCCATCTGTGAACGGCTTCCCGTGCCTGACTATTTCCTGAGCGGCTACAAAACTCGCATATGTACTTGAATTTGCAGACTTCATCCACTTCTTGAAGTGATTTTTACTCAGATCAACCTTCCGCATCCATTCCGAAACGGCTTTTTTTCTCTCATCTCCACCCGGATATTTTTGAGCAAAGGCTGCGTGTTTATTCTGGAAATGTCTTGCGACATTTGACTTTTTGTTGTTTCCTAGTTTCTCATTACATATTAAGCATACTGGTAAACCAGTCTCGTCAGCAGTGAAAGCAAATGAATCTGTCCACGTACCATTGAACATTCTGTTTTCTTCAGACACTTTTCTCTTCTTAGAATTCTCCATAGTTGTCCTACCTGGGATTCAAAAAGTTCAAGAAATCGCGTGTTGGCTGGTGTCGCACATTGGCGGTTGTGACGCATAGTAACAGCGTAAAAGCGTAACAGCGACATAATTTTTTTTAACACGTTTTATTTAGATGTTACAAGATCACCATAATCTTCAAATTTAGAATTACATTTTAAAAACGAACAAACTAAAATACATTTTAATTAAATACTCATTAATTATTTTCAAAAGCCACAGGGAGCCGCATCAGAGGGATGAAAGAGCCGCATGCGGCTCCGGAGCCGAGGGTTGCCGACCCCTGCCCTAGACAGAAGCTGTCCTGACCCCCACGGAATGTGTGTTAGTAGCACTTGTCTACAGCTTACGACATTGCATGGACAAATTATTCTAAGGACGCCTCCCTAATTCGACCGCCAAAGAGCGATCAAGAATCGTCGAATCGTAAAGGCCGTCTTTGAAATGTTGGCCTGCGACGATCCCTCTCGGCCGTTCGCTCGGCAGACGGGTCCGACCGCGGTTTTCATTTGTCTCCCGCCGTTCCGACCTTATCAATTTAATCTAGGTCAACGTTGCCCGTCTGATTCCGAGGGCCTCCGCCGCACGGCCGCTTGGCAGACGGGTCCAACCGCGGTTACCATTTGTCTCCCGCCGTTCAGACCTTATCAATTTAATCTAGGTCAATGTGGCCAGTCTGATTCCGAGGGCCTCCGCCGCACGGCCGCTTGGCAGACGGGTCCGATCGCGGTTTCTCTGAAGCCAGGCCAATTCTCCCGCCGAGAGGGATCGCCAATCGTTGAATCGTAAAAGGCGGCATGCGCGTGCGGTTGGACCAAAAAATAAATAAATAAATAATATAAAATAAAATAAATAAAGTGGACGAGACGAGGTCGGAGAGAGGCGTCGATTTCATCTGTCTCCCTTCGTTCCGACCGTATCAATTTAATCTAGGTCAACGTTCCCCGTCTCATTTCGAAGGCCGCCGCCGCACGGCCGCTTGGCAGACGGGTCCGACCTCGGTTACCATTTGTCTCCCGCCGTTCCGACCTTATCAATTTAATCTAGGTCATTGTGGCCAGTCTGATTCCGAGGGCCTCCGCCGCACGGCCGCTTGGCAGACGGGTCCGACCGCGGTTTCTCTGAAGCCAGGCCAATTCTCCCGCCGAAAGGGATCGGCAATCGTCGAATTGTAAAAGGCGGCGCGCGCGCGGTTGGACCAAAAAATAAATAAATTAAAAATTATATAAAATAAAATAAATAAAGTGGACGAGACGAGGTCGGAGAGAGGCGTCGATTTCATCTGTCTCACTTCGTTCCTAGGTCAACGTGGCCAGTCTGATTCCGAGGGCCTCCGCACGGCCGCTTGGCAGACGGGTCCGACAGCGGTTTCTCTGACGCCAGACGTCACACTCATTCTACCGCCGAGAGGGGTCACTGATTGTTGAATCGTAAAGGCGTCATTAGACTCAGGGAGAGCCTAGATGTTGGAGGTGTGGATCAAACCTCGTCAAGTTGAAAGAGCACAATGACGCCTACCTAATTCGACCGCCGTAATTGACAACGCAGACACTGCAGTGGGTCACAACGACCCGCGGACAGCTCCACCTAGTGTTAACTAGTGATATAACCTGATATATAAACTTCTGGGGCGGCGGTGGGTCACAATGACCTGAGGGCAGCGCGAGTGTTCTTCCTAGTTTTAACTGTTGATATTATGTGATATACCCCTCCCCTACGTATCTACGTTTTTGTATTAGGAAGAGTCGCACCGACACGGCGGTGGCAGGGTTAATACAAAAATAATAATTCTTTTTTTTTTATTAGGTAAAGGTATCGCTACACGACGGTGGGTCACAATGACCCGAAGGTAGCACAAGGGGTATGTATTGGTATCGCAACACGACGGTGGGTCACAATGACCCGAAGGTAGCACAAGGGTTAAAGCAATAGAAGAATGAAAGTCTTAAAACTCGGAATCTAATGGCTAAATCTTGTCAGTAGTATGGATTAAGTGATTTACAGTGGATTTGAGTCAGTGTGGCCTGTTTTAGGCTGAAATCTAAGTCAAAGTCATGTAATCTGAACTAGTACAATGCCAAACACTGTAAATGGATTGAAAACGCTATTCAAGAGCTGACAAGTACTTTAAAGCAATAAAAGAATGAAAGTGTAAAAACTCGAATCTAATGGCTAAATCTTGTCAGTAGTATGGATTTGATTATTTACAGTTGATTTGAGTCAGTGTGGCCTGTTTTAGGCTGAAATCTAAAGTTAAAGTCATGTAATGTGAACTAGTACAATGCAAAACATTGTAAATGCATTGAAAACGCTATTCAAGAGCTGACAAGTACTTTAAAGCAATAAAAGAATGAAAGTGTAAAAACTCGAATCTAATGGCTAAATCTTGTCAGTAGTATGGATTTGATGATTTACAGTTGATTTGAGTCAGTGTGGCCTGTTTTAGGCTGAAATATAAAGTTAAAGTCATGTAATGTGAACTAGTACAATGCAAAACATTGTAAATGCATTGAAAATGCTATTCAGGAGCTGAAAAGCACTTTAAAGCAATGAAAGAATGAAAGTCTTAAAACTCGGAATCTAATGGCTAAATCTTGTCAGTAGTATGGATTAAGCGATTTACAGTGGATTTGAGTCAGTGTGGCCTGTTTTAGGCTGAAATCTAAGTCAGAGTCATCTAATCTGAACTACTACAATGCCAAACACTGAAAATGCATTGAAAACGCTATTCAAGAGCTGACAAGTACTTTAAAGCAATAAAAGAATGAAAGTGTAAAAACTCGAATCTAATGGCTAAATCTTGTCAGTAGTATGGATTTGATGATTTACAGTTGATTTGAGTCAGTGTGGCCTGTTTTAGGCTGAAATCTAAAGTTAAAGTCATGTAATGTGAACTAGTACAATGCAAAACATTGTAAATGCATTGAAAATGCTATTCAGGAGCTGAAAAGCACTTTAAAGCAATAAAAGAATGAAAGTCTCAAAACTCGAATTTAATGGCTAAATCTTGTCAGTAGTATGGATTTGATGATTTACAGTTGATTTGAGTCAGTGTGGCCTGTTTTAGGCTGAAATATAAAGTTAAAGTCATGTAATGTGAACTAGTACAATGCAAAACATTGTAAATGCATTGAAAATGCTATTCAGGAGCTGAAAAGCACTTTAAAGCAATGGAAGAATGAAAGTCTTAAAACTCGGAATCTAATGGCTAAATCTTGTCAGTAGTATGGATTAAGCGATTTACAGTGGATTTGAGTCAGTGTGGCCTGTTTTAGGCTGAAATCTAAGTCAGAGTCATCTAATCTGAACTACTACAATGCCAAACACTGTAAATGCATTGAAAACGCTATTCAAGAGCTGACAAGTACTTTAAAGCAATAAAAGAATGAAAGTGTAAAAACTCGAATCTAATGGCTAAATCTTGTCAGTAGTATGGATTTGATGATTTACAGTTGATTTGAGTCAGTGTGGCCTGTTTTAGGCTGAAATCTAAAGTTAAAGTCATGTAATGTGAACTAGTACAATGCAAAACATTGTAAATGCATTGAAAATGCTATTCAGGAGCTGAAAAGCACTTTAAAGCAATGGAAGAATGAAAGTCTTAAAACTCGGAATCTAATGGCTAAATCTTGTCAGTAGTATGGATTAAGCGATTTACAGTGGATTTGAGTCAGTGTGGCCTGTTTTAGGCTGAAATCTAAGTCAGAGTCATCTAATCTGAACTACTACAATGCCAAACACTGTAAATGCATTGAAAACGCTATTCAAGAGCTGACAAGTACTTTAAAGCAATAAAAGAATGAAAGTGTAAAAACTCGAATCTAATGGCTAAATCTTGTCAGTAGTATGGATTTGATGATTTACAGTTGATTTGAGTCAGTGTGGCCTGTTTTAGGCTGAAATCTAAAGTTAAAGTCATGTAATGTGAACTAGTACAATGCAAAACATTGTAAATGCATTGAAAATGCTATTCAGGAGCTGAAAAGCACTTTAAAGCAATGGAAGAATGAAAGTCTTAAAACTCGGAATCTAATGGCTAAATCTTGTCAGTAGTATGGATTAAGCGATTTACAGTGGATTTGAGTCAGTGTGGCCTGTTTTAGGCTGAAATCTAAGTCAGAGTCATCTAATCTGAACTACTACAATGCCAAACACTGTAAATGCATTGAAAACGCTATTCAAGAGCTGACAAGTACTTTAAAGCAATAAAAGAATGAAAGTGTAAAAACTCGAATCTAATGGCTAAATCTTGTCAGTAGTATGGATTTGATGATTTACAGTTGATTTGAGTCAGTGTGGCCTGTTTTAGGCTGAAATCTAAAGTTAAAGTCATGTAATGTGAACTAGTACAATGCAAAACATTGTAAGTGCATTGAAAATGCTATTCAGGAGCTGAAAAGCACTTTAAAGCAATGGAAGAATGAAAGTCTTAAAACTCGGAATCTAATGGCTAAATCTTGTCAGTAGTATGGATTAAGCGATTTACAGTGGATTTGAGTCAGTGTGGCCTGTTTTAGGCTGAAATCTAAGTCAGAGTCATCTAATCTGAACTACTACAATGCCAAACACTGTAAATGCATTGAAAACGCTATTCAAGAGCTGACAAGTACTTTAAAGCAATGAAAGAATGAAAGTCTTAAAACTCGGAATCTAATGGCTAAATCTGGTCAGTAGTATGAATTAAGCGATTTACAGTTGATTTGAGTCAGTGTGGCCTGTTTTAGGCTGAAATCTAAGTCAAAGTCATGTAATCTGAACTAGTACAATGCCAAACACTGTAAATGCATTGAAAACGCTATTCAAGAGCTGACAAGTACTTTAATGCAATAAAAGAATGAAAGTCTAAAAACTCGAATCTAATGGCTTAATCTTGTCAGTAGTATGGATTTGATGATTTACAGTTGATTTGAGTCAGTGTGGCCTGTTTTAGGCTGAAATATAAGTCAAAGTCATGTAATGTGAACTAGTACAATGCCAAACACTGTAAATGGATTGAAAACGCTATTCAAGAGCTGAAAAGCACTTTAAAGCAATAAAAGAATGAAAGTCTTAAAACTCGGAATCTAATGGCTAAATCTTGTCAGTAGTATGGATTAAGCGATTTACAGTGGATTTGAGTCAGTGTGGCCTGTTTTAGGCTGAAATCTAAGTCAGAGTCATCTAATCTGAACTACTACAATGCCAAACACTGTAAATGCATTGAAAACGCTATTCAAGAGCTGACAAGTACTTTAAAGCAATAAAAGAATGAAAGTGTAAAAACTCGAATCTAATGGCTAAATCTTGTCAGTAGTATGGATTTGATGATTTACAGTTGATTTGAGTCAGTGTGGCCTGTTTTAGGCTGAAATCTAAAGTTAAAGTCATGTAATGTGAACTAGTACAATGCAAAACATTGTAAATGCATTGAAAATGCTATTCAGGAGCTGAAAAGCACTTTAAAGCAATGAAAGAATGAAAGTCTCAAAACTCGGAATCTAATGGCTAAATCTTGTCAGTAGTATGGATTTGATGATTTACGGTTGATTTGAGTCAGTGTGGCCTGTTTTAGGCTGAAATCTAAAGTTAAAGTCATGTAATGTGAACTAGTACAATGCAAAACATTGTAAATGCATTGAAAATGCTATTCAGGAGCTGAAAAGCACTTTAAAGCAATAAGAGAATGAAAGTGTAAAAACTCGAATCTAATGGATAAATCTTGTCAGTAGTATGGATTTGATGATTTACAGTTGATTTGAGTCAGTGTGGCCTGTATTAGGCTGAAATCTAAGTCAAAGTCATGTAATGTGAACTAGTACAATGCCAAACACTGTAAATGGATTGAAAACGCTATTCAAGAGCTGAAAAGCACTTTAAAGCAAAAAAGAATGAAAGTCTTAAAACTCGGAATCTAATGGCTAAATCTGGTCAGTAGTATGGATTAAGCGATTTACAGTGGATTTGAGTCAGTGTGGCCTGTTTTAGGCTGAAATCTAAAGTTAAAGTCATGTAATGTGAACTAGTACAATGCAAAACATTGTAAATGCATTGAAAATGCTATTCAGGAGCTGAAAAGCACTTTAAAGCAATGAAAGAATGAAAGTCTCAAAACTCGGAATCTAATGGCTAAATCTTGTCAGTAGTATGGATTTGATGATTTACAGTTGATTTGAGTCAGTGTGGCCTGTTTTAGGCTGAAATCTAAAGTTAAAGTCATGTAATGTGAACTAGTACAATGCAAAACATTGTAAATGCATTGAAAATGCTATTCAGGAGCTGAAAAGCACTTTAAAGCAATAAGAGAATGAAAGTGTAAAAACTCGAATCTAATGGATAAATCTTGTCAGTAGTATGGATTTGATGATTTACAGTTGATTTGAGTCAGTGTGGCCTGTATTAGGCTGAAATCTAAGTCAAAGTCATGTAATGTGAACTAGTACAATGCCAAACACTGTAAATGGATTGAAAACGCTATTCAAGAGCTGAAAAGCACTTTAAAGCAAAAAAGAATGAAAGTCTTAAAACTCGGAATCTAATGGCTAAATCTGGTCAGTAGTATGGATTAAGCGATTTACAGTGGATTTGAGTCAGTGTGGCCTGTTTTAGGCTGAAATCTAAGTCAGAGTCATCTAATCTGAACTACTACAATGCCAAACACTGTAAATGCATTGAAAACGCTATTCAAGAGCTGACAAGTACTTTAAAGCAATAAAAGAATGAAAGTGTAAAAACTCGAATCTAATGGCTAAATCTTGTCAGTAGTATGGATTTGATGATTTACAGTTGATTTGAGTCAGTGTGGCCTGTTTTAGGCTGAAATCTAAAGTTAAAGTCATGTAATGTGAACTAGTACAATGCAAAACATTGTAAATGCATTGAAAATGCTATTCAGGAGCTGAAAAGCACTTTAAAGCAATGGAAGAATGAAAGTCTTAAAACTCGGAATCTAATGGCTAAATCTTGTCAGTAGTATGGATTAAGCGATTTACAGTGGATTTGAGTCAGTGTGGCCTGTTTTAGGCTGAAATCTAAGTCAGAGTCATCTAATCTGAACTACTACAATGCCAAACACTGTAAATGCATTGAAAACGCTATTCAAGAGCTGACAAGTACTTTAAAGCAATAAAAGAATGAAAGTGTAAAAACTCGAATCTAATGGCTAAATCTTGTCAGTAGTATGGATTTGATGATTTACAGTTGATTTGAGTCAGTGTGGCCTGTTTTAGGCTGAAATCTAAAGTTAAAGTCATGTAATGTGAACTAGTACAATGCAAAACATTGTAAATGCATTGAAAATGCTATTCAGGAGCTGAAAAGCACTTTAAAGCAATGGAAGAATGAAAGTCTTAAAACTCGGAATCTAATGGCTAAATCTTGTCAGTAGTATGGATTAAGCGATTTACAGTGGATTTGAGTCAGTGTGGCCTGTTTTAGGCTGAAATCTAAGTCAGAGTCATCTAATCTGAACTACTACAATGCCAAACACTGTAAATGCATTGAAAACGCTATTCAAGAGCTGACAAGTACTTTAAAGCAATAAAAGAATGAAAGTGTAAAAACTCGAATCTAATGGCTAAATCTTGTCAGTAGTATGGATTTGATGATTTACAGTTGATTTGAGTCAGTGTGGCCTGTTTTAGGCTGAAATCTAAAGTTAAAGTCATGTAATGTGAACTAGTACAATGCAAAACATTGTAAGTGCATTGAAAATGCTATTCAGGAGCTGAAAAGCACTTTAAAGCAATGGAAGAATGAAAGTCTTAAAACTCGGAATCTAATGGCTAAATCTTGTCAGTAGTATGGATTAAGCGATTTACAGTGGATTTGAGTCAGTGTGGCCTGTTTTAGGCTGAAATCTAAGTCAGAGTCATCTAATCTGAACTACTACAATGCCAAACACTGTAAATGCATTGAAAACGCTATTCAAGAGCTGACAAGTACTTTAAAGCAATGAAAGAATGAAAGTCTTAAAACTCGGAATCTAATGGCTAAATCTGGTCAGTAGTATGAATTAAGCGATTTACAGTTGATTTGAGTCAGTGTGGCCTGTTTTAGGCTGAAATCTAAGTCAAAGTCATGTAATCTGAACTAGTACAATGCCAAACACTGTAAATGCATTGAAAACGCTATTCAAGAGCTGACAAGTACTTTAATGCAATAAAAGAATGAAAGTCTAAAAACTCGAATCTAATGGCTTAATCTTGTCAGTAGTATGGATTTGATGATTTACAGTTGATTTGAGTCAGTGTGGCCTGTTTTAGGCTGAAATATAAGTCAAAGTCATGTAATGTGAACTAGTACAATGCCAAACACTGTAAATGGATTGAAAACGCTATTCAAGAGCTGAAAAGCACTTTAAAGCAATAAAAGAATGAAAGTCTTAAAACTCGGAATCTAATGGCTAAATCTTGTCAGTAGTATGGATTAAGCGATTTACAGTGGATTTGAGTCAGTGTGGCCTGTTTTAGGCTGAAATCTAAGTCAGAGTCATCTAATCTGAACTACTACAATGCCAAACACTGTAAATGCATTGAAAACGCTATTCAAGAGCTGACAAGTACTTTAAAGCAATAAAAGAATGAAAGTGTAAAAACTCGAATCTAATGGCTAAATCTTGTCAGTAGTATGGATTTGATGATTTACAGTTGATTTGAGTCAGTGTGGCCTGTTTTAGGCTGAAATCTAAAGTTAAAGTCATGTAATGTGAACTAGTACAATGCAAAACATTGTAAATGCATTGAAAATGCTATTCAGGAGCTGAAAAGCACTTTAAAGCAATGAAAGAATGAAAGTCTCAAAACTCGGAATCTAATGGCTAAATCTTGTCAGTAGTATGGATTTGATGATTTACAGTTGATTTGAGTCAGTGTGGCCTGTTTTAGGCTGAAATCTAAAGTTAAAGTCATGTAATGTGAACTAGTACAATGCAAAACATTGTAAATGCATTGAAAATGCTATTCAGGAGCTGAAAAGCACTTTAAAGCAATAAGAGAATGAAAGTGTAAAAACTCGAATCTAATGGATAAATCTTGTCAGTAGTATGGATTTGATGATTTACAGTTGATTTGAGTCAGTGTGGCCTGTATTAGGCTGAAATCTAAGTCAAAGTCATGTAATGTGAACTAGTACAATGCCAAACACTGTAAATGGATTGAAAACGCTATTCAAGAGCTGAAAAGCACTTTAAAGCAAAAAAGAATGAAAGTCTTAAAACTCGGAATCTAATGGCTAAATCTGGTCAGTAGTATGGATTAAGCGATTTACAGTGGATTTGAGTCAGTGTGGCCTGTTTTAGGCTGAAATCTAAGTCAGAGTCATCTAATCTGAACTACTACAATGCCAAACACTGAAAATGCATTGAAAACGCTATTCAAGAGCTGACAAGTAACTTTAAAGCAATAAAAGAATGAAAGTGTAAAAACTCGAATCTAATGGCTAAATCTTGTCAGTAGTATGGATTTGATGATTTACAGTTGATTTGAGTCAGTGTGGCCTGTTTTAGGCTGAAATCTAAAGTTAAAGTCATGTAATGTGAACTAGTACAATGCAAAACATTGTAAATGCATTGAAAATGCTATTCAGGAGCTGAAAAGCACTTTAAAGCAATAAGAGAATGAAAGTGTAAAAACTCGAATCTAATGGATAAATCTTGTCAGTAGTATGGATTTGATGATTTACAGTTGATTTGAGTCAGTGTGGCCTGTATTAGGCTGAAATCTAAGTCAAAGTCATGTAATGTGAACTAGTACAATGCCAAACACTGTAAATGGATTGAAAACGCTATTCAAGAGCTGAAAAGCACTTTAAAGCAAAAAAGAATGAAAGTCTTAAAACTCGGAATCTAATGGCTAAATCTGGTCAGTAGTATGGATTAAGCGATTTACAGTGGATTTGAGTCAGTGTGGCCTGTTTTAGGCTGAAATCTAAGTCAGAGTCATCTAATCTGAACTACTACAATGCCAAACACTGAAAATGCATTGAAAACGCTATTCAAGAGCTGACAAGTAACTTTAAAGCAATAAAAGAATGAAAGTGTAAAAACTCGAATCTAATGGCTAAATCTTGTCAGTAGTATGGATTTGATGATTTACAGTTGATTTGAGTCAGTGTGGCCTGTTTTAGGCTGAAATCTAAAGTTAAAGTCATGTAATGTGAACTAGTACAATGCAAAACATTGTAAATGCATTGAAAATGCTATTCAGGAGCTGAAAAGCACTTTAAAGCAATGAAAGAATGAAAGTCTCAAAACTCGGAATCTAATGGCTAAATCTTGTCAGTAGTATGGATTTGATGATTTACAGTTGATTTGAGTCAGTGTGGCCTGTTTTAGGCTGAAATCTAAAGTTAAAGTCATGTAATGTGAACTAGTACAATGCAAAACATTGTAAATGCATTGAAAATGCTATTCAGGAGCTGAAAAGCACTTTAAAGCAATAAGAGAATGAAAGTGTAAAAACTCGAATCTAATGGATAAATCTTGTCAGTAGTATGGATTTGATGATTTACAGTTGATTTGAGTCAGTGTGGCCTGTATTAGGCTGAAATCTAAGTCAAAGTCATGTAATGTGAACTAGTACAATGCCAAACACTGTAAATGGATTGAAAACGCTATTCAAGAGCTGAAAAGCACTTTAAAGCAAAAAAGAATGAAAGTCTTAAAACTCGGAATCTAATGGCTAAATCTGGTCAGTAGTATGGATTAAGCGATTTACAGTGGATTTGAGTCAGTGTGGCCTGTTTTAGGCTGAAATCTAAGTCAGAGTCATCTAATCTGAACTACTACAATGCCAAACACTGAAAATGCATTGAAAACGCTATTCAAGAGCTGACAAGTAACTTTAAAGCAATAAAAGAATGAAAGTGTAAAAACTCGAATCTAATGGCTAAATCTTGTCAGTAGTATGGATTTGATGATTTACAGTTGATTTGAGTCAGTGTGGCCTGTTTTAGGCTGAAATCTAAAGTTAAAGTCATGTAATGTGAACTAGTACAATGCAAAACATTGTAAATGCATTGAAAATGCTATTCAGGAGCTGAAAAGCACTTTAAAGCAATAAGAGAATGAAAGTGTAAAAACTCGAATCTAATGGATAAATCTTGTCAGTAGTATGGATTTGATGATTTACAGTTGATTTGAGTCAGTGTGGCCTGTATTAGGCTGAAATCTAAGTCAAAGTCATGTAATGTGAACTAGTACAATACAAAACATTGTAAATGCATTGAAAATGCTATTCAGGAGCTGAAAAGCACTTTAAAGCAATGAAAGAATGAAAGTCTCAAAACTCGGAATCTAATGGCTAAATCTTGTCAGTAGTATGGATTTGATGATTTACAGTTGATTTGAGTCAGTGTGGCCTGTTTTAGGCTGAAATCTAAGTCAGAGTCATCTAATCTGAACTACTACAATGCCAAACACTGAAAATGCATTGAAAACGCTATTCAAGAGCTGACAAGTAACTTTAAAGCAATAAAAGAATGAAAGTGTAAAAACTCGAATCTAATGGCTAAATCTTGTCAGTAGTATGGATTTGATGATTTACAGTTGATTTGAGTCAGTGTGGCCTGTTTTAGGCTGAAATCTAAAGTTAAAGTCATGTAATGTGAACTAGTACAATGCAAAACATTGTAAATGCATTGAAAATGCTATTCAGGAGCTGAAAAGCACTTTAAAGCAATAAAAGAATGAAAGTCTTAAAACTCGGAATCTAATGGCTAAATCTTGTCAGTAGTATGGATTAAGCGATTTACAGTGGATTTGAGTCAGTGTGGCCTGTTTTAGGCTGAAATCTAAGTCAGAGTCATCTAATCTGAACTACTACAATGCCAAACACTGTAAATGCATTGAAAACGCTATTCAAGAGCTGACAAGTACTTTAAAGCAATAAAAGAATGAAAGTGTAAAAACTCGAATCTAATGGCTAAATCTTGTCAGTAGTATGGATTTGATGATTTACAGTTGATTTGAGTCAGTGTGGCCTGTTTTAGGCTGAAATCTAAAGTTAAAGTCATGTAATGTGAACTAGTACAATGCAAAACATTGTAAATGCATTGAAAACGCTATTCAGGAGCTGAAAAGCACTTTAAAGCAATGAAAGAATGAAAGTCTCAAAACTCGGAATCTAATGGCTAAATCTTATCAGTAGTATGGATTTGATGATTTACAGTGGATTTGAGTCAGTGTGGCCTGTTTTAGGCTGAAATCTAAGTCAGAGTCATCTAATCTGAACTACTACAATGCCAAACACTGTAAATGCATTGAAAACGCTATTCAAGAGCTGACAAGTACTTTAAAGCAATAAAAGAATGATAGTGTAAAAACTCGAATCTAATGGCTAAATCTTGTCAGTAGTATGGATTTGATGATTTACAGTTGATTTGAGTCAGTGTGGCCTGCTTTAGGCTGAAATCTAAAGTTAAAGTCATGTAATGTGAACTAGTACAATGCAAAACATTGTAAATGCATTGAAAATGCTATTCAGGAGCTGAAAAGCACTTTAAAGCAATAAAAGAATGAAAGTCTCAAAACTCGAATCTAATGGCTAAATCTTGTCAGTAGTATGGATTAAGCGATTGACAGTGGATTTGAGTCAGTGTGGCCTGTTTTAGGCTGAAATCTAAGTCAAAGTCATGTAATGTGAACTACTACAATGCCAAACACTGTAAATGCATTGAAAACGCTATTCAAGAGCTGAAAATCACTTTAAAGCAATGAAAGAATGAAAGTCTTAAAACTCGGAATCTAATGGCTAAATCTTGTCAGTAGTATGGATTAAGCGATTTACGGTGGATTTGAGTCAGTGTGGCCTGTTTTAGGCTGAAATATAAGTCAAAGTCATGTAATGTGAACTACAACAATGCCAAACACTGTAAATGCATTGAAAACGCTATTCAAGTGCTGACAAATACTTTAAAGCAATAAAAGAATGAAAGTGTAAAAACTCGAATCTAATGGCTAAATCTTGTCAGTAGTATGGATTTGATGATTTACAGTTGATTTAAGTCAGTGTGGCCTGTTTTAGGCTGAAATCTAAAGTTAAAGTCATGTAATGTGAACTAGTACAATGCAAAACATTGTAAATGCATTGAAAACGCTATTCAAGAGCTGACAAGTACTTTAAAGCAATAAAAGAATGAAAGTGTAAAAACTCGAATCTAATGGCTAAATCTTGTCAGTAGTATGGATTTGATGATTTACAGTGGATTTGAGTCAGTGTGGCCTGTATTAGGCTGAAATATAAGTCAAAGTCATGTAATGTGAACTAGTACAATGCCAAACACTGTAAATGGATTGAAAATGCTATTCAAGAGCTGAAAAGCACTTTAAAGCAATTTAAAATGAAAGTCTCAAAACTCGGAATCTAATGGCTAAATCTTATCAGTAGTATGGATTACGCGATTTACAGTGGATTTGAGTCAGTGTGGCCTGTTTTAGGCTGAAATATAAATCAGAGTCATCTAATCTGAACTACTACAATGCCAAACACTGTAAATGCATTGAAAACGCTATTCAAGAGCTGACAAGTACTTTAAAGCAATAAAAGAATGATAGTGTAAAAACTCGAATCTAATGGCTAAATCTTGTCAGTAGTATGGATTTGATGATTTACAGTTGATTTGAGTCAGTGTGGCCTGCTTTAGGCTGAAATCTAAAGTTAAAGTCATGTAATGTGAACTAGTACAATGCAAAACATTGTAAATGCATTGAAAATGCTATTCAGGAGCTGAAAAGCACTTTAAAGCAATAAAAGAATGAAAGTCTCAAAACTCGAATCTAATGGCTAAATCTTGTCAGTAGTATGGATTAAGCGATTGACAGTGGATTTGAGTCAGTGTGGCCTGTTTTAGGCTGAAATCTAAGTCAAAGTCATGTAATGTGAACTACTACAATGCCAAACACTGTAAATGCATTGAAAACGCTATTCAAGAGCTGATAATCACTTTAAAGCAATGAAAGAATGAAAGTCTTAAAACTCGGAATCTAATGGCTAAATCTTGTCAGTAGTATGGATTAAGCGATTTACGGTGGATTTGAGTCAGTGTGGCCTGTTTTAGGCTGAAATATAAGTCAAAGTCATGTAATGTGAACTACAACAATGCCAAACACTGTAAATGCATTGAAAACGCTATTCAAGTGCTGACAAATACTTTAAAGCAATAAAAGAATGAAAGTGTAAAAACTCGAATCTAATGGCTAAATCTTGTCAGTAGTATGGATTTGATGATTTACAGTTGATTTAAGTCAGTGTGGCCTGTTTTAGGCTGAAATCTAAAGTTAAAGTCATGTAATGTGAACTAGTACAATGCAAAACATTGTAAATGCATTGAAAACGCTATTCAAGAGCTGACAAGTACTTTAAAGCAATAAAAGAATGAAAGTGTAAAAACTCGAATCTAATGGCTAAATCTTGTCAGTAGTATGGATTTGATGATTTACAGTGGATTTGAGTCAGTGTGGCCTGTATTAGGCTGAAATATAAGTCAAAGTCATGTAATGTGAACTAGTACAATGCCAAACACTGTAAATGGATTGAAAATGCTATTCAAGAGCTGAAAAGCACTTTAAAGCAATTTAAAATGAAAGTCTCAAAACTCGGAATCTAATGGCTAAATCTTATCAGTAGTATGGATTACGCGATTTACAGTGGATTTGAGTCAGTGTGGCCTGTTTTAGGCTGAAATATAAGTCAAAGTCATGTAATGTGAACTAGTACAATGCCAAACACTGTAAATGGATTGAAAATGCTATTCAAGAGCTGAAAAGCACTTTAAAGCAATACAAAATGAAAGTCTCAAAACTCAGAATCTAATGGCTAAATCTTGTCAGTAGTATGGATTAAGTGATTTACAGTGGATTTGAGTCAGTGTGGCCTGTTTTAGGCTGAAATATAAGTCAAAGTCATGTAATGTGAACTAGTACAATGCCAAACACTGTAAATGGATTGAAAATGCTATTCAAGAGCTGAAAAGCACTTTAAAGCAATTTAAAATGAAAGTCTCAAAACTCGGAATCTAATGGCTAAATCTTATCAGTAGTATGGATTACGCGATTTACAGTGGATTTGAGTCAGTGTGGCCTGTTTTAGGCTGAAATATAAGTCAGAGTCATCTAATCTGAACTACTACAATGCCAAACACTGTAAATGCATTGAAAACGCTATTCAAGAGCTGACAAGTACTTTAAAGCAATAAAAGAATGATAGTGTAAAAACTCGAATCTAATGGCTAAATCTTGTCAGTAGTATGGATTTGATGATTTACAGTTGATTTGAGTCAGTGTGGCCTGCTTTAGGCTGAAATCTAAAGTTAAAGTCATGTAATGTGAACTAGTACAATGCAAAACATTGTAAATGCATTGAAAATGCTATTCAGGAGCTGAAAAGCACTTTAAAGCAATAAAAGAATGAAAGTCTCAAAACTCGAATCTAATGGCTAAATCTTGTCAGTAGTATGGATTAAGCGATTGACAGTGGATTTGAGTCAGTGTGGCCTGTTTTAGGCTGAAATCTAAGTCAAAGTCATGTAATGTGAACTACTACAATGCCAAACACTGTAAATGCATTGAAAACGCTATTCAAGAGCTGATAATCACTTTAAAGCAATGAAAGAATGAAAGTCTTAAAACTCGGAATCTAATGGCTAAATCTTGTCAGTAGTATGGATTAAGCGATTTACGGTGGATTTGAGTCAGTGTGGCCTGTTTTAGGCTGAAATATAAGTCAAAGTCATGTAATGTGAACTACAACAATGCCAAACACTGTAAATGCATTGAAAACGCTATTCAAGTGCTGACAAATACTTTAAAGCAATAAAAGAATGAAAGTGTAAAAACTCGAATCTAATGGCTAAATCTTGTCAGTAGTATGGATTTGATGATTTACAGTTGATTTAAGTCAGTGTGGCCTGTTTTAGGCTGAAATCTAAAGTTAAAGTCATGTAATGTGAACTAGTACAATGCAAAACATTGTAAATGCATTGAAAACGCTATTCAAGAGCTGACAAGTACTTTAAAGCAATAAAAGAATGAAAGTGTAAAAACTCGAATCTAATGGCTAAATCTTGTCAGTAGTATGGATTTGATGATTTACAGTGGATTTGAGTCAGTGTGGCCTGTATTAGGCTGAAATATAAGTCAAAGTCATGTAATGTGAACTAGTACAATGCCAAACACTGTAAATGGATTGAAAATGCTATTCAAGAGCTGAAAAGCACTTTAAAGCAATTTAAAATGAAAGTCTCAAAACTCGGAATCTAATGGCTAAATCTTATCAGTAGTATGGATTACGCGATTTACAGTGGATTTGAGTCAGTGTGGCCTGTTTTAGGCTGAAATATAAGTCAAAGTCATGTAATGTGAACTAGTACAATGCCAAACACTGTAAATGGATTGAAAATGCTATTCAAGAGCTGAAAAGCACTTTAAAGCAATACAAAATGAAAGTCTCAAAACTCAGAATCTAATGGCTAAATCTTGTCAGTAGTATGGATTAAGTGATTTACAGTGGATTTGAGTCAGTGTGGCCTGTTTTAGGCTGAAATATAAGTCAAAGTCATGTAATGTGAACTAGTACAATGCCAAACACTGTAAATGGATAGAAAATGCTATTCAAGAGCTGAAAAGCACTTTAAAGCAATTTAAAATGAAAGTCTCAAAACTCGGAATCTAATGGCTAAATCTTATCAGTAGTATGGATTACGCGATTTACAGTGGATTTGAGTCAGTGTGGCCTGTTTTAGGCTGCAATATAAGTCAAAGTCATGTAATGTGAACTAGTACAATGCCAAACACTGTAAATGGATTGAAAATGCTATTCAAGAGCTGAAAAGCACTTTAAAGCAATACAAAATGAAAGTCTCAAAACTCAGAATCTAATGGCTAAATCTTGTCAGTAGTATGGATTAAGTGATTTACAGTGGATTTGAGTCAGTGTGGCCTGTTTTAGGCTGAAATATAAGTCAAAGTCATGTAATGTGAAATAGTACAATGCAAAACATTGTAAATGCATTGAAAATGCTATTCAGGAGCTGAAAAGCACTTTAAAGCAATGAAAGAATGAAAGTCTCAAAACTCGGAATCTAATGGCTAAATCTTATCAGTAGTATGGATTACGCGATTTACAGTGGATTTGAGTCAGTGTGGCCTGTTTTAGGCTGAAATATAAGTCAAAGTCATGTAATGTGAACTAGTACAATGCCAAACACTGTAAATGGATTGAAAATGCTATTCAAGAGCTGAAAAGCACTTTAAAGCAATACAAAATGAAAGTCTCAAAACTCAGAATCTAATGGCTAAATCTTGTCAGTAGTATGGATTAAGTGATTTACAGTGGATTTGAGTCAGTGTGGCCTGTTTTAGGCTGAAATATAAGTCAAAGTCATGTAATGTGAACTACAACAATGCCAAACACTGTAAATGCATTGAAAACGCTATTCAAGTGCTGACAAATACTTTAAAGCAATAAAAGAATGAAAGTGTAAAAACTCGAATCTAATGGCTAAATCTTGTCAGTAGTATGGATTTGATGATTTACAGTTGATTTAAGTCAGTGTGGCCTGTTTTAGGCTGAAATCTAAAGTTAAAGTCATGTAATGTGAACTAGTACAATGCAAAACATTGTAAATGCATTGAAAACGCTATTCAAGAGCTGACAAGTACTTTAAAGCAATAAAAGAATGAAAGTGTAAAAACTCGAATCTAATGGCTAAATCTTGTCAGTAGTATGGATTTGATGATTTACAGTGGATTTGAGTCAGTGTGGCCTGTATTAGGCTGAAATATAAGTCAAAGTCATGTAATGTGAACTAGTACAATGCCAAACACTGTAAATGGATTGAAAATGCTATTCAAGAGCTGAAAAGCACTTTAAAGCAATTTAAAATGAAAGTCTCAAAACTCGGAATCTAATGGCTAAATCTTATCAGTAGTATGGATTACGCGATTTACAGTGGATTTGAGTCAGTGTGGCCTGTTTTAGGCTGAAATATAAATCAGAGTCATCTAATCTGAACTACTACAATGCCAAACACTGTAAATGCATTGAAAACGCTATTCAAGAGCTGACAAGTACTTTAAAGCAATAAAAGAATGATAGTGTAAAAACTCGAATCTAATGGCTAAATCTTGTCAGTAGTATGGATTTGATGATTTACAGTTGATTTGAGTCAGTGTGGCCTGCTTTAGGCTGAAATCTAAAGTTAAAGTCATGTAATGTGAACTAGTACAATGCAAAACATTGTAAATGCATTGAAAATGCTATTCAGGAGCTGAAAAGCACTTTAAAGCAATAAAAGAATGAAAGTCTCAAAACTCGAATCTAATGGCTAAATCTTGTCAGTAGTATGGATTAAGCGATTGACAGTGGATTTGAGTCAGTGTGGCCTGTTTTAGGCTGAAATCTAAGTCAAAGTCATGTAATGTGAACTACTACAATGCCAAACACTGTAAATGCATTGAAAACGCTATTCAAGAGCTGATAATCACTTTAAAGCAATGAAAGAATGAAAGTCTTAAAACTCGGAATCTAATGGCTAAATCTTGTCAGTAGTATGGATTAAGCGATTTACGGTGGATTTGAGTCAGTGTGGCCTGTTTTAGGCTGAAATATAAGTCAAAGTCATGTAATGTGAACTACAACAATGCCAAACACTGTAAATGCATTGAAAACGCTATTCAAGTGCTGACAAATACTTTAAAGCAATAAAAGAATGAAAGTGTAAAAACTCGAATCTAATGGCTAAATCTTGTCAGTAGTATGGATTTGATGATTTACAGTTGATTTAAGTCAGTGTGGCCTGTTTTAGGCTGAAATCTAAAGTTAAAGTCATGTAATGTGAACTAGTACAATGCAAAACATTGTAAATGCATTGAAAACGCTATTCAAGAGCTGACAAGTACTTTAAAGCAATAAAAGAATGAAAGTGTAAAAACTCGAATCTAATGGCTAAATCTTGTCAGTAGTATGGATTTGATGATTTACAGTGGATTTGAGTCAGTGTGGCCTGTATTAGGCTGAAATATAAGTCAAAGTCATGTAATGTGAACTAGTACAATGCCAAACACTGTAAATGGATTGAAAATGCTATTCAAGAGCTGAAAAGCACTTTAAAGCAATTTAAAATGAAAGTCTCAAAACTCGGAATCTAATGGCTAAATCTTATCAGTAGTATGGATTACGCGATTTACAGTGGATTTGAGTCAGTGTGGCCTGTTTTAGGCTGAAATATAAGTCAAAGTCATGTAATGTGAACTAGTACAATGCCAAACACTGTAAATGGATTGAAAATGCTATTCAAGAGCTGAAAAGCACTTTAAAGCAATACAAAATGAAAGTCTCAAAACTCAGAATCTAATGGCTAAATCTTGTCAGTAGTATGGATTAAGTGATTTACAGTGGATTTGAGTCAGTGTGGCCTGTTTTAGGCTGAAATATAAGTCAAAGTCATGTAATGTGAACTAGTACAATGCCAAACACTGTAAATGGATTGAAAATGCTATTCAAGAGCTGAAAAGCACTTTAAAGCAATTTAAAATGAAAGTCTCAAAACTCGGAATCTAATGGCTAAATCTTATCAGTAGTATGGATTACGCGATTTACAGTGGATTTGAGTCAGTGTGGCCTGTTTTAGGCTGAAATATAAGTCAGAGTCATCTAATCTGAACTACTACAATGCCAAACACTGTAAATGCATTGAAAACGCTATTCAAGAGCTGACAAGTACTTTAAAGCAATAAAAGAATGATAGTGTAAAAACTCGAATCTAATGGCTAAATCTTGTCAGTAGTATGGATTTGATGATTTACAGTTGATTTGAGTCAGTGTGGCCTGCTTTAGGCTGAAATCTAAAGTTAAAGTCATGTAATGTGAACTAGTACAATGCAAAACATTGTAAATGCATTGAAAATGCTATTCAGGAGCTGAAAAGCACTTTAAAGCAATAAAAGAATGAAAGTCTCAAAACTCGAATCTAATGGCTAAATCTTGTCAGTAGTATGGATTAAGCGATTGACAGTGGATTTGAGTCAGTGTGGCCTGTTTTAGGCTGAAATCTAAGTCAAAGTCATGTAATGTGAACTACTACAATGCCAAACACTGTAAATGCATTGAAAACGCTATTCAAGAGCTGATAATCACTTTAAAGCAATGAAAGAATGAAAGTCTTAAAACTCGGAATCTAATGGCTAAATCTTGTCAGTAGTATGGATTAAGCGATTTACGGTGGATTTGAGTCAGTGTGGCCTGTTTTAGGCTGAAATATAAGTCAAAGTCATGTAATGTGAACTACAACAATGCCAAACACTGTAAATGCATTGAAAACGCTATTCAAGTGCTGACAAATACTTTAAAGCAATAAAAGAATGAAAGTGTAAAAACTCGAATCTAATGGCTAAATCTTGTCAGTAGTATGGATTTGATGATTTACAGTTGATTTAAGTCAGTGTGGCCTGTTTTAGGCTGAAATCTAAAGTTAAAGTCATGTAATGTGAACTAGTACAATGCAAAACATTGTAAATGCATTGAAAACGCTATTCAAGAGCTGACAAGTACTTTAAAGCAATAAAAGAATGAAAGTGTAAAAACTCGAATCTAATGGCTAAATCTTGTCAGTAGTATGGATTTGATGATTTACAGTGGATTTGAGTCAGTGTGGCCTGTATTAGGCTGAAATATAAGTCAAAGTCATGTAATGTGAACTAGTACAATGCCAAACACTGTAAATGGATTGAAAATGCTATTCAAGAGCTGAAAAGCACTTTAAAGCAATTTAAAATGAAAGTCTCAAAACTCGGAATCTAATGGCTAAATCTTATCAGTAGTATGGATTACGCGATTTACAGTGGATTTGAGTCAGTGTGGCCTGTTTTAGGCTGAAATATAAGTCAAAGTCATGTAATGTGAACTAGTACAATGCCAAACACTGTAAATGGATTGAAAATGCTATTCAAGAGCTGAAAAGCACTTTAAAGCAATACAAAATGAAAGTCTCAAAACTCAGAATCTAATGGCTAAATCTTGTCAGTAGTATGGATTAAGTGATTTACAGTGGATTTGAGTCAGTGTGGCCTGTTTTAGGCTGAAATATAAGTCAAAGTCATGTAATGTGAACTAGTACAATGCCAAACACTGTAAATGGATAGAAAATGCTATTCAAGAGCTGAAAAGCACTTTAAAGCAATTTAAAATGAAAGTCTCAAAACTCGGAATCTAATGGCTAAATCTTATCAGTAGTATGGATTACGCGATTTACAGTGGATTTGAGTCAGTGTGGCCTGTTTTAGGCTGCAATATAAGTCAAAGTCATGTAATGTGAACTAGTACAATGCCAAACACTGTAAATGGATTGAAAATGCTATTCAAGAGCTGAAAAGCACTTTAAAGCAATACAAAATGAAAGTCTCAAAACTCAGAATCTAATGGCTAAATCTTGTCAGTAGTATGGATTAAGTGATTTACAGTGGATTTGAGTCAGTGTGGCCTGTTTTAGGCTGAAATATAAGTCAAAGTCATGTAATGTGAAATAGTACAATGCAAAACATTGTAAATGCATTGAAAATGCTATTCAGGAGCTGAAAAGCACTTTAAAGCAATGAAAGAATGAAAGTCTCAAAACTCGGAATCTAATGGCTAAATCTTATCAGTAGTATGGATTACGCGATTTACAGTGGATTTGAGTCAGTGTGGCCTGTTTTAGGCTGAAATATAAGTCAAAGTCATGTAATGTGAACTAGTACAATGCCAAACACTGTAAATGGATTGAAAATGCTATTCAAGAGCTGAAAAGCACTTTAAAGCAATACAAAATGAAAGTCTCAAAACTCAGAATCTAATGGCTAAATCTTGTCAGTAGTATGGATTAAGTGATTTACAGTGGATTTGAGTCAGTGTGGCCTGTTTTAGGCTGAAATATAAGTCAAAGTCATGTAATGTGAACTAGTACAATGCCAAACACTGTAAATGGATAGAAAATGCTATTCAAGAGCTGAAAAGCACTTTAAAGCAATTTAAAATGAAAGTCTCAAAACTCGGAATCTAATGGCTAAATCTTATCAGTAGTATGGATTACGCGATTTACAGTGGATTTGAGTCATTGTGGCCTGTTTTAGGCTGAAATATAAGTCAAAGTCATGTAATGTGAACTAGTACAATGCCAAACACTGTAAATGGATTGAAAATGCTATTCAAGAGCTGAAAAGCACTTTAAAGCAATACAAAATGAAAGTCTCAAAACTCAGAATCTAATGGCTAAATCTTGTCAGTAGTATGGATTAAGTGATTTACAGTGGATTTGAGTCAGTGTGGCCTGTTTTAGGCTGAAATATAAGTCAAAGTCATGTAATGTGAACTAGTACAATGCCAAACACTGTAAATGGATAGAAAATGCTATTCAAGAGCTGAAAAGCACTTTAAAGCAATTTAAAATGAAAGTCTCAAAACTCGGAATCTAATGGCTAAATCTTATCAGTAGTATGGATTACGCGATTTACAGTGGATTTGAGTCATTGTGGCCTGTTTTAGGCTGAAATATAAGTCAAAGTCATGTAATGTGAACTAGTACAATGCCAAACACTGTAAATGGATTGAAAATGCTATTCAAGAGCTGAAAAGCACTTTAAAGCAATACAAAATGAAAGTCTCAAAACTCAGAATCTAATGGCTAAATCTTGTCAGTAGTATGGATTAAGTGATTTACAGTGGATTTGAGTCAGTGTGGCCTGTTTTAGGCTGAAATATAAGTCAAAGTCATGTAATGTGAAATAGTACAATGCAAAACATTGTAAATGCATTGAAAATGCTATTCAGGAGCTGAAAAGCACTTTAAAGCAATAAAAGAATGAAAGTGTAAAAACTCGAATCTAATGGCTAAATCTTGTCAGTAGTATGGATTTGATGATTTACAGTTGATTTGAGTCAGTGTGGCCTGTTTTAGGCTGAAATCTAAAGTTAAAGTCATGTAATGTGAACTAGTACAATGCAAAACATTGTAAATGCATTGAAAATGCTATTCAGGAGCTGAAAAGCACTTTAAAGCAATAAAAGAATGAAAGTGTAAAAACTCGAATCTAATGGCTAAATCTTGTCAGTAGTATGGATTTGATGATTTACAGTTGATTTGAGTCAGTGTGGCCTGTTTTAGGCTGAAATCTAAGTCAAAGTCATGTAATATGAACTAGTACAATGCCAAACACTGTAAATGGATTGAAAACGCTATTCAAGAGCTGAAAAGCACTTTAAAGCAATAAAAGAATGAAAGTCTTAAAACTCGGAATCTAATGGCTAAATCTTGTCAGTAGTATGGATTAAGCGATTTACAGTGGATTTGAGTCAGTGTGGCCTGTTTTAGGCTGAAATCTAAGTCAGAGTCATCTAATCTGAACTACTACAATGCCAAACACTGTAAATGCATTGAAAACGCTATTCAAGAGCTGACAAGTACTTTAAAGCAATAAAAGAATGAAAGTGTAAAAACTCGAATCTAATGGCTAAATCTTGTCAGTAGTATGGATTTGATGATTTACAGTTGATTTGAGTCAGTGTGGCCTGTTTTAGGCTGACATCTAAAGTTAAAGTCATGTAATGTGAACTAGTACAATGCAAAACATTGTAAATGCATTGAAAATGCTATTCAGGAGCTGAAAAGCACTTTAAAGCAATGAAAGAATGAAAGTCTCAAAACTCGGAATCTAATGGCTAAATCTTGTCAGTAGTATGGATTTGATGATTTACAGTTGATTTGAGTCAGTGTGGCCTGTATTAGGCTGGAATCTAGTCATGTAATGTGAACTAGTACAATGCCAAACACTGTAAATGCATTGAAAACGCTATTCAAGAGCTGACAAGTACTTTAAAGCAATAAAAGAATGAAAGTGTAAAAACTCGAATCTAATGGATAAATCTTGTCAGTAGTATGGATTTGATGATTTACAGTTGATTTGAGTCAGTGTGGCCTGTATTAGGCTGGAATCTAGTCATGTAATGTGAACTAGTACAATGCCAAACACTGTAAATGCATTGAAAACGCTATTCAAGAGCTGACAAGTACTTTAAAGCAATAAAAGAATGAAAGTGTAAAAACTCGAATCTAATGGCTAAATCTTGTCAGTAGTATGGATTTGATGATTTACAGTTGATTTGAGTCAGTGTGGCCTGTTTTAGGCTGAAATCTAAGTCAGAGTCATCTAATCTGAACTACTACAATGCCAAACACTGTAAATGCATTGAAAACGCTATTCAAGAGCTGACAAGTACTTTAAAGCAATAAAAGAATGATAGTGTAAAAACTCGAATCTAATGGCTAAATCTTGTCAGTAGTATGGATTTGATGATTTACAGTTGATTTGAGTCAGTGTGGCCTGCTTTAGGCTGAAATCTAAAGTTAAAGTCATGTAATGTGAACTAGTACAATGCAAAACATTGTAAATGCATTGAAAATGCTATTCAGGAGCTGAAAAGCACTTTAAAGCAATAAAAGAATGAAAGTCTCAAAACTCGAATCTAATGGCTAAATCTTGTCAGTAGTATGGATTAAGCGATTGACAGTGGATTTGAGTCAGTGTGGCCTGTTTTAGGCTGAAATCTAAGTCAGAGTCATCTAATCTGAACTACTACAATGCCAAACACTGTAAATGCATTGAAAACGCTATTCAAGAGCTGAAAATCACTTTAAAGCAATGAAAGAATGAAAGTCTTAAAACTCGGAATCTAATGGCTAAATCTTGTCAGTAGTATGGATTAAGCGATTTACGGTGGATTTGAGTCAGTGTGGCCTGTTTTAGGCTGAAATATAAGTCAAAGTCATGTAATGTGAACTACAACAATGCCAAACACTGTAAATGCATTGAAAACGCTATTCAAGTGCTGACAAATACTTTAAAGCAATAAAAGAATGAAAGTGTAAAAACTCGAATCTAATGGCTAAATCTTGTCAGTAGTATGGATTTGATGATTTACAGTTGATTTAAGTCAGTGTGGCCTGTTTTAGGCTGAAATCTAAAGTTAAAGTCATGTAATGTGAACTAGTACAATGCAAAACATTGTAAATGCATTGAAAACGCTATTCAAGAGCTGACAAGTACTTTAAAGCAATTAAAGAATGAAAGTGTAAAAACTCGAATCTAATGGCTAAATCTTGTCAGTAGTATGGATTAAGCGATTGACAGTGGATTTGAGTCAGTGTGGCCTGTTTTAGGCTGAAATCTAAAGTTAAAGTCATGTAATGTGAACTAGTACAATGCAAAACATTGTAAATGCATTGAAAATGCTATTCAGGAGCTGAAAAGCACTTTAAAGCAATAAAAGAATGAAAGTCTCAAAACTCGAATCTAATGGCTAAATCTTGTCAGTAGTATGGATTAAGCGATTGACAGTGGATTTGAGTCAGTGTGGCCTGTTTTAGGCTGAAATCTAAGTCAAAGTCATGTAATGTGAACTACTACAATGCCAAACACTGTAAATGCATTGAAAACGCTATTCAAGAGCTGATAATCACTTTAAAGCAATGAAAGAATGAAAGTCTTAAAACTCGGAATCTAATGGCTAAATCTTGTCAGTAGTATGGATTAAGCGATTTACGGTGGATTTGAGTCAGTGTGGCCTGTTTTAGGCTGAAATATAAGTCAAAGTCATGTAATGTGAACTACAACAATGCCAAACACTGTAAATGCATTGAAAACGCTATTCAAGTGCTGACAAATACTTTAAAGCAATAAAAGAATGAAAGTGTAAAAACTCGAATCTAATGGCTAAATCTTGTCAGTAGTATGGATTTGATGATTTACAGTTGATTTAAGTCAGTGTGGCCTGTTTTAGGCTGAAATCTAAAGTTAAAGTCATGTAATGTGAACTAGTACAATGCAAAACATTGTAAATGCATTGAAAACGCTATTCAAGAGCTGACAAGTACTTTAAAGCAATAAAAGAATGAAAGTGTAAAAACTCGAATCTAATGGCTAAATCTTGTCAGTAGTATGGATTTGATGATTTACAGTGGATTTGAGTCAGTGTGGCCTGTATTAGGCTGAAATATAAGTCAAAGTCATGTAATGTGAACTAGTACAATGCCAAACACTGTAAATGGATTGAAAATGCTATTCAAGAGCTGAAAAGCACTTTAAAGCAATTTAAAATGAAAGTCTCAAAACTCGGAATCTAATGGCTAAATCTTATCAGTAGTATGGATTACGCGATTTACAGTGGATTTGAGTCAGTGTGGCCTGTTTTAGGCTGAAATATAAGTCAAAGTCATGTAATGTGAACTAGTACAATGCCAAACACTGTAAATGGATTGAAAATGCTATTCAAGAGCTGAAAAGCACTTTAAAGCAATACAAAATGAAAGTCTCAAAACTCAGAATCTAATGGCTAAATCTTGTCAGTAGTATGGATTAAGTGATTTACAGTGGATTTGAGTCAGTGTGGCCTGTTTTAGGCTGAAATATAAGTCAAAGTCATGTAATGTGAACTAGTACAATGCCAAACACTGTAAATGGATAGAAAATGCTATTCAAGAGCTGAAAAGCACTTTAAAGCAATTTAAAATGAAAGTCTCAAAACTCGGAATCTAATGGCTAAATCTTATCAGTAGTATGGATTACGCGATTTACAGTGGATTTGAGTCAGTGTGGCCTGTTTTAGGCTGCAATATAAGTCAAAGTCATGTAATGTGAACTAGTACAATGCCAAACACTGTAAATGGATTGAAAATGCTATTCAAGAGCTGAAAAGCACTTTAAAGCAATACAAAATGAAAGTCTCAAAACTCAGAATCTAATGGCTAAATCTTGTCAGTAGTATGGATTAAGTGATTTACAGTGGATTTGAGTCAGTGTGGCCTGTTTTAGGCTGAAATATAAGTCAAAGTCATGTAATGTGAAATAGTACAATGCAAAACATTGTAAATGCATTGAAAATGCTATTCAGGAGCTGAAAAGCACTTTAAAGCAATGAAAGAATGAAAGTCTCAAAACTCGGAATCTAATGGCTAAATCTTATCAGTAGTATGGATTACGCGATTTACAGTGGATTTGAGTCAGTGTGGCCTGTTTTAGGCTGAAATATAAGTCAAAGTCATGTAATGTGAACTAGTACAATGCCAAACACTGTAAATGGATTGAAAATGCTATTCAAGAGCTGAAAAGCACTTTAAAGCAATACAAAATGAAAGTCTCAAAACTCAGAATCTAATGGCTAAATCTTGTCAGTAGTATGGATTAAGTGATTTACAGTGGATTTGAGTCAGTGTGGCCTGTTTTAGGCTGAAATATAAGTCAAAGTCATGTAATGTGAACTAGTACAATGCCAAACACTGTAAATGGATAGAAAATGCTATTCAAGAGCTGAAAAGCACTTTAAAGCAATTTAAAATGAAAGTCTCAAAACTCGGAATCTAATGGCTAAATCTTATCAGTAGTATGGATTACGCAATTTACAGTGGATTTGAGTCATTGTGGCCTGTTTTAGGCTGAAATATAAGTCAAAGTCATGTAATGTGAACTAGTACAATGCCAAACACTGTAAATGGATTGAAAATGCTATTCAAGAGCTGAAAAGCACTTTAAAGCAATACAAAATGAAAGTCTCAAAACTCAGAATCTAATGGCTAAATCTTGTCAGTAGTATGGATTAAGTGATTTACAGTGGATTTGAGTCAGTGTGGCCTGTTTTAGGCTGAAATATAAGTCAAAGTCATGTAATGTGAAATAGTACAATGCAAAACATTGTAAATGCATTGAAAATGCTATTCAGGAGCTGAAAAGCACTTTAAAGCAATGAAAGAATGAAAGTCTCAAAACTCGGAATCTAATGGCTAAATCTTATCAGTAGTATGGATTTGATGATTTACAGTTGATTTGAGTCAGTGTGGCCTGTTTTAGGCTGAAATCTAAGTCAAAGTCATGTAATCTAAACTAGTACAATGCCAAACACTGTAAATGCATTGAAAACGCTATTCAAGAGCTGACAAGTACTTTAATGCAATAAAAGAATGAAAGTCTAAAAACTCGAATCTAATGGCTTAATCTTGTCAGTAGTATGGATTAAGTGATTTACAGTGGATTTGAGTCAGTGTGGCCTGTTTTAGGCTGAAATATAAGTCAAAGTCATGTAATGTGAACTAGTACAATGCCAAACACTGTAAATGGATAGAAAATGCTATTCAAGAGCTGAAAAGCACTTTAAAGCAATTTAAAATGAAAGTCTCAAAACTCGGAATCTAATGGCTAAATCTTATCAGTAGTATGGATTACGCGATTTACAGTGGATTTGAGTCATTGTGGCCTGTTTTAGGCTGAAATATAAGTCAAAGTCATGTAATGTGAACTAGTACAATGCCAAACACTGTAAATGGATTGAAAATGCTATTCAAGAGCTGAAAAGCACTTTAAAGCAATACAAAATGAAAGTCTCAAAACTCAGAATCTAATGGCTAAATCTTGTCAGTAGTATGGATTAAG
Organism: Osmerus mordax; assembly: GCF_038355195.1. Lineage (NCBI taxonomy): Eukaryota > Metazoa > Chordata > Actinopteri > Osmeriformes > Osmeridae > Osmerus > Osmerus mordax. The sequence continues at coordinate 4,059,161 of NC_090064.1, forward strand.
TGATTTACAGTGGATTTGAGTCAGTGTGGCCTGTTTTAGGCTGAAATATAAGTCAAAGTCATGTAATGTGAAATAGTACAATGCAAAACATTGTAAATGCATTGAAAATGCTATTCAGGAGCTGAAAAGCACTTTAAAGCAATGAAAGAATGAAAGTCTCAAAACTCGGAATCTAATGGCTAAATCTTATCAGTAGTATGGATTTGATGATTTACAGTTGATTTGAGTCAGTGTGGCCTGTTTTAGGCTGAAATCTAAGTCAAAGTCATGTAATCTAAACTAGTACAATGCCAAACACTGTAAATGCATTGAAAACGCTATTCAAGAGCTGACAAGTACTTTAATGCAATAAAAGAATGAAAGTCTAAAAACTCGAATCTAATGGCTTAATCTTGTCAGTAGTATGGATTAAGTGATTTACAGTGGATTTGAGTCAGTGTGGCCTGTTTTAGGCTGAAATATAAGTCAAAGTCATGTAATGTGAACTAGTACAATGCCAAACACTGTAAATGGATAGAAAATGCTATTCAAGAGCTGAAAAGCACTTTAAAGCAATTTAAAATGAAAGTCTCAAAACTCGGAATCTAATGGCTAAATCTTATCAGTAGTATGGATTACGCGATTTACAGTGGATTTGAGTCATTGTGGCCTGTTTTAGGCTGAAATATAAGTCAAAGTCATGTAATGTGAACTAGTACAATGCCAAACACTGTAAATGGATTGAAAATGCTATTCAAGAGCTGAAAAGCACTTTAAAGCAATACAAAATGAAAGTCTCAAAACTCAGAATCTAATGGCTAAATCTTGTCAGTAGTATGGATTAAGTGATTTACAGTGGATTTGAGTCAGTGTGGCCTGTTTTAGGCTGAAATATAAGTCAAAGTCATGTAATGTGAAATAGTACAATGCAAAACATTGTAAATGCATTGAAAATGCTATTCAGGAGCTGAAAAGCACTTTAAAGCAATGAAAGAATGAAAGTCTCAAAACTCGGAATCTAATGGCTAAATCTTATCAGTAGTATGGATTTGATGATTTACAGTTGATTTGAGTCAGTGTGGCCTGTTTTAGGCTGAAATCTAAGTCAAAGTCATGTAATCTAAACTAGTACAATGCCAAACACTGTAAATGCATTGAAAACGCTATTCAAGAGCTGACAAGTACTTTAATGCAATAAAAGAATGAAAGTCTAAAAACTCGAATCTAATGGCTTAATCTTGTCAGTAGTATGGATTTGATGATTTACAGTTGATTTGAGTCAGTGTGGCCTGTTTTAGGCTGAAATATAAGTCAAAGTCATGTAATGTGAACTAGTACAATGCCAAACACTGTAAATGGATTGAAAACGCTATTCAAGAGCTGAAAAGCACTTTAAAGCAATAAAAGAATGAAAGTGTAAAAACTCGGAATCTAATGGCTAAATCTTGTCAGTAGTATGGATTTGATGATTTACAGTTGATTTGAGTCAGTGTGGCCTGTTTTAGGCTGAAATCTAAAGTTAAAGTCATGTAATGTGAACTAGTACAATGCAAAACATTGTAAATGCATTGAAAATGCTATTCAGGAGCTGAAAAGCACTTTAAAGCAATAAGAGAATGAAAGTGTAAAAACTCGAATCTAATGGATAAATCTTGTCAGTAGTATGGATTTGATGATTTACAGTTGATTTGAGTCAGTGTGGCCTGTATTAGGCTGAAATCTAAGTCAAAGTCATGTAATGTGAACTAGTACAATGCCAAACACTGTAAATGGATTGAAAACGCTATTCAAGAGCTGAAAAGCACTTTAAAGCAAAAAAGAATGAAAGTCTTAAAACTCGGAATCTAATGGCTAAATCTGGTCAGTAGTATGGATTAAGCGATTTACAGTGGATTTGAGTCAGTGTGGCCTGTTTTAGGCTGAAATCTAAGTCAGAGTCATCTAATCTGAACTACTACAATGCCAAACACTGTAAATGCATTGAAAACGCTATTCAAGAGCTGACAAGTACTTTAAAGCAATAAAAGAATGAAAGTGTAAAAACTCGAATCTAATGGCTAAATCTTGTCAGTAGTATGGATTTGATGATTTACAGTTGATTTGAGTCAGTGTGGCCTGTTTTAGGCTGAAATCTAAAGTTAAAGTCATGTAATGTGAACTAGTACAATGCAAAACATTGTAAATGCATTGAAAATGCTATTCAGGAGCTGAAAAGCACTTTAAAGCAATAAAAGAATGAAAGTGTAAAAACTCGAATCTAATGGCTAAATCTTGTCAGTAGTATGGATTTGATGATTTACAGTTGATTTGAGTCAGTGTGGCCTGTTTTAGGCTGAAATCTAAGTCAAAGTCATGTAATATGAACTAGTACAATGCCAAACACTGTAAATGCATTGAAAACGCTATTCAAGAGCTGACAAGTACTTTAATGCAATAAAAGAATGAAAGTCTAAAAACTCGAATCTAATGGCTTAATCTTGTCAGTAGTATGGATTTGATGATTTACAGTTGATTTGAGTCAGTGTGGCCTGTTTTAGGCTGAAATATAAGTCAAAGTCATGTAATGTGAACTAGTACAATGCCAAACACTGTAAATGGATTGAAAACGCTATTCAAGAGCTGAAAAGCACTTTAAAGCAATAAAAGAATGAAAGTCTTAAAACTCGGAATCTAATGGCTAAATCTTGTCAGTAGTATGGATTAAGCGATTTACAGTGGATTTGAGTCAGTGTGGCCTGTTTTAGGCTGAAATCTAAGTCAGAGTCATCTAATCTGAACTACTACAATGCCAAACACTGTAAATGCATTGAAAACGCTATTCAAGAGCTGACAAGTACTTTAAAGCAATAAAAGAATGAAAGTGTAAAAACTCGAATCTAATGGCTAAATCTTGTCAGTAGTATGGATTTGATGATTTACAGTTGATTTGAGTCAGTGTGGCCTGTTTTAGGCTGACATCTAAAGTTAAAGTCATGTAATGTGAACTAGTACAATGCAAAACATTGTAAATGCATTGAAAATGCTATTCAGGAGCTGAAAAGCACTTTAAAGCAATGAAAGAATGAAAGTCTCAAAACTCGGAATCTAATGGCTAAATCTTGTCAGTAGTATGGATTTGATGATTTACAGTTGATTTGAGTCAGTGTGGCCTGTTTTAGGCTGACATCTAAAGTTAAAGTCATGTAATGTGAACTAGTACAATGCAAAACATTGTAAATGCATTGAAAATGCTATTCAGGAGCTGAAAAGCACTTTAAAGCAATGAAAGAATGAAAGTCTCAAAACTCGGAATCTAATGGCTAAATCTTGTCAGTAGTATGGATTTGATGATTTACAGTTGATTTGAGTCAGTGTGGCCTGTATTAGGCTGGAATCTAGTCATGTAATGTGAACTAGTACAATGCCAAACACTGTAAATGCATTGAAAACGCTATTCAAGAGCTGACAAGTACTTTAAAGCAATAAAAGAATGAAAGTGTAAAAACTCGAATCTAATGGCTAAATCTTGTCAGTAGTATGGATTTGATGATTTACAGTTGATTTGAGTCAGTGTGGCCTGTTTTAGGCTGAAATCTAAGTCAGAGTCATCTAATCTGAACTACTACAATGCCAAACACTGTAAATGCATTGAAAACGCTATTCAAGAGCTGACAAGTACTTTAAAGCAATAAAAGAATGATAGTGTAAAAACTCGAATCTAATGGCTAAATCTTGTCAGTAGTATGGATTTGATGATTTACAGTTGATTTGAGTCAGTGTGGCCTGCTTTAGGCTGAAATCTAAAGTTAAAGTCATGTAATGTGAACTAGTACAATGCAAAACATTGTAAATGCATTGAAAATGCTATTCAGGAGCTGAAAAGCACTTTAAAGCAATAAAAGAATGAAAGTCTCAAAACTCGAATCTAATGGCTAAATCTTGTCAGTAGTATGGATTAAGCGATTGACAGTGGATTTGAGTCAGTGTGGCCTGTTTTAGGCTGAAATCTAAGTCAGAGTCATCTAATCTGAACTACTACAATGCCAAACACTGTAAATGCATTGAAAACGCTATTCAAGAGCTGACAAGTACTTTAAAGCAATAAAAGAATGAAAGTGTAAAAACTCGAATCTAATGGCTAAATCTTGTCAGTAGTATGGATTTGATGATTTACAGTTGATTTGAGTCAGTGTGGCCTGCTTTAGGCTGAAATCTAAAGTTAAAGTCATGTAATGTGAACTAGTACAATGCAAAACATTGTAAATGCATTGAAAATGCTATTCAGGAGCTGAAAAGCACTTTAAAGCAATAAAAGAATGAAAGTCTCAAAACTCGAATCTAATGGCTAAATCTTGTCAGTAGTATGGATTAAGCGATTGACAGTGGATTTGAGTCAGTGTGGCCTGTTTTAGGCTGAAATCTAAGTCAGAGTCATCTAATCTGAACTACTACAATGCCAAACACTGTAAATGCATTGAAAACGCTATTCAAGAGCTGAAAATCACTTTAAAGCAATGAAAGAATGAAAGTCTTAAAACTCGGAATCTAATGGCTAAATCTTGTCAGTAGTATGGATTAAGCGATTTACGGTGGATTTGAGTCAGTGTGGCCTGTTTTAGGCTGAAATATAAGTCAAAGTCATGTAATGTGAACTACAACAATGCCAAACACTGTAAATGCATTGAAAACGCTATTCAAGTGCTGACAAATACTTTAAAGCAATAAAAGAATGAAAGTGTAAAAACTCGAATCTAATGGCTAAATCTTGTCAGTAGTATGGATTTGATGATTTACAGTTGATTTAAGTCAGTGTGGCCTGTTTTAGGCTGAAATCTAAAGTTAAAGTCATGTAATGTGAACTAGTACAATGCAAAACATTGTAAATGCATTGAAAACGCTATTCAAGAGCTGACAAGTACTTTAAAGCAATTAAAGAATGAAAGTGTAAAAACTCGAATCTAATGGCTAAATCTTGTCAGTAGTATGGATTTGATGATTTACAGTGGATTTGAGTCAGTGTGGCCTGTATTAGGCTGAAATATAAGTCAAAGTCATGTAATGTGAACTAGTACAATGCCAAACACTGTAAATGGATTGAAAATGCTATTCAAGAGCTGAAAAGCACTTTAAAGCAATTTAAAATGAAAGTCTCAAAACTCGGAATCTAATGGCTAAATCTTATCAGTAGTATGGATTACGCGATTTACAGTGGATTTGAGTCAGTGTGGCCTGTTTTAGGCTGAAATATAAGTCAAAGTCATGTAATGTGAACTAGTACAATGCCAAACACTGTAAATGGATTGAAAATGCTATTCAAGAGCTGAAAAGCACTTTAAAGCAATACAAAATGAAAGTCTCAAAACTCAGAATCTAATGGCTAAATCTTGTCAGTAGTATGGATTAAGTGATTTACAGTGGATTTGAGTCAGTGTGGCCTGTTTTAGGCTGAAATATAAGTCAAAGTCATGTAATGTGAACTAGTACAATGCCAAACACTGTAAATGGATAGAAAATGCTATTCAAGAGCTGAAAAGCACTTTAAAGCAATTTAAAATGAAAGTCTCAAAACTCGGAATCTAATGGCTAAATCTTATCAGTAGTATGGATTACGCGATTTACAGTGGATTTGAGTCAGTGTGGCCTGTTTTAGGCTGAAATATAAGTCAAAGTCATGTAATGTGAACTAGTACAATGCCAAACACTGTAAATGGATTGAAAATGCTATTCAAGAGCTGAAAAGCACTTTAAAGCAATACAAAATGAAAGTCTCAAAACTCAGAATCTAATGGCTAAATCTTGTCAGTAGTATGGATTAAGTGATTTACAGTTGATTTGAGTCAGTGTGGCCTGTTTTAGGCTGAAATCTAAGTCAGAGTCATCTAATGTGAACTACTACAATGCCAAACACTGTAAATACATTGAAAACGCTATTCACGAGCTGAAAAGCACTTTAAAGCAATAAAAGAATGCATGTCTCAAAACTCGGAATCTAATAGCTAAATCTTGTCAGTAGTATGGATTTTATGATAACCGGAAATTGACGTCATAGGGGGCGTTGAACTCGTCTTGATCCAGGGAATCCATTGGTACCTCATTTTTGAAAATCAGTCATACGGTTCAAAAGTTGCGTGTGTAAACACAAGTCCAACTTTGACCAATTGGTGGCGCTAGAGTGGTCTAATGGGATACATGAAACTTGGTGTAGTTATAGAAGGAACTGTCCTTAATGAGTGTGCCAAATTTCACAAAAAGTTATCCAAGGGTTCTAGGGGCTGCCATTGACTCCCATGGAACTACAATAATATTATTAATAATAATAATAATAAATATAGCTGCAAGCTGCAATGGAGGGGCCAAGCAGTCCAGAGCAGGACATGGCCTCCATAGCTTTTGTGCAACAATTAAGTCACAACAACCTGTTGCACTCATGCAACACACCAAGTTTGGTTGAAATATATGTTTGCGTTCAAGAGTACTGAGAGTTCAAAGTTATATTTCTGGTATAACACTGCAGGCCTCCTCTGCTCCTCATGGGAACGATGGAACCCAAGTCTGGTGACAATCGCGCAAATGGTTGCTGAGATATGCTCTTGCGCCTCGTTTGGCGGCTTTGCCACCGCTTTTGATCATCTCTACCGAACAAATGTTTTTGAAAACATCTGATAGCTTTTGTGAAACTGGGTCTAAAGATCATCTTTGCCAAATTTGGTAAACATTGGACAAAAATTGTGGCGTGCAAAAGGTTTTTACACTTTTCCATGAAATCCAAAATGGCGGCCGCGTCAATTCGGTTATTATGAAAAGTTATCAATGGTCAGGCTTGATATCTCACAAGACATCAAGAGACAAAGAAATTACTTTATTAAGGTAAAAACTTCAACAGTTATTAGCCAAAACACGTTTATGCTTCCGGCCACGCCCCCTTTTAGTCACATGACACAATTCTTGGAGGACATCCTTAGAATAAATTTCCGAGTAGGCGTACCAACTTTGGTGTCACTGCCTCAAAGAACTGCTTAGATATGGTTTCACTTCCTGTTTGGCGGCTTTTCTGCAGAATTTGATTGGCTGTACCGGAAAAAGGGTTGCGAGGATCAAAATTCTTTTTGATAACTTTTGTGAGGCTTGGTCTGAAGATCATGTCTGGTAATTTTGAAGAAGATTTGACAAAATTTCTAGGAGGAGTAGGCTTTCAAAGGTTTTTGATAAAACCGGAAATAGCGGAAAATCTATAAACCGAAAATTGACGCCATGGTGTGCATTGAATTTGGCTTGATCCAGGGAATCCAATGGTACCTCATTTTTGAAAATGGGTCATACGGTTCAAAAGTTGCGTGTGTAAACACAACTCCAAATTTGACCCATTGGTGGCGCTAGAGTGCCAAAGTATGGGACATGAAACTTTGTGAATTGGACCAGGGGACTGTCCCTAATGAGTGTGCCAAATTTCACAACTTTCGACCAAGCGCTTCTAGGGCCTGCCATAGACACCCAGTCTTAAGAAGTATAATAATAAATATAGCTGCAAGCAGCAATGGCGGATTCCTCCAAACATTGCAAACCATTGAAAAATGTATATTCTTTACAAATTGTCACTGTATATAAAAATACATGCTGCAGACTTACCAATGGGATACTAAATCTGAAATGCAATACCATCAAGATCCACAAAGGCTTTTTTTTCAAGCCAAGGAGTGAAGGGAGGGGGCTTGGTGAGCTAGACCCCGAAGCCATTTGTTTTGAGAATAATGGCTGGCTGATGAAGTTATTGGCTGGCTAGCCAGCTCAGCCAAAACCTAAATGGCTGCTGCAGCCGCCAAAATGTTAACAGCTACAAATGCCTGAAGCTGCCACTTCATGTCTACAGATGTTTATGTTATACTGATTTACTAGATCTCAATATTTCCAAGTTTTAAAAGAGTACAAAAATATCGACAAAACCCTAGTCCTGACAAAACGGCATTCTTACTTCCAAAAACTGAAGATCTAACAAACGTCTGAGTATGCAACATAGAAATTAAGAAAGTATGTAACAAGTAACAATTACCTTTTCTAGTTGTTTCCGCCATTTCAGCTCAGCGTGAGAGAAAAACGCATTGCTTCTTTTACTGTCTATGTCTATGATCATCACTATCGGAAAACGCACAATTTTAATTGGTCATCAATTCACTGTGAGTCCTGTGTATCATAGCAACGAGCACAAGACTGTGGCGAATCCGGTGTGCAAAATTGATTTAGTTTATCATTGATTTTTTGTGTGTGTATGTCTCTATGTGATAGATATAATTATTGTTTGACGCAAATAATTTCATCTTGCTGAGCCAAAAAATATCAGATGGTGGCTCAATTTGGCTTACAAAATATTAGCTGGCTTTGGCTGAAACTCAAATGGCACCGCTTGGTGGCACTTGGCGTCGGCTTCAGGTTCTATGGTGAGCCTACCCATTCCAGAAAGCCTTGTATCTTTGTGCATCAGGGTGTGGCCTGTAGCGTCAACTATTGGTGATATTGGGCCATTTGTGGTGTGGTAGTTACTCTTGGCCTATACTATCAATGTTTTAGGGTTTTGAGAACTTTTTACCATTGCATGAAAAATCGGAAATGCAATACCATCAAGATCCACATGGGCCTTTGCTAAAAACCAAGCAATGAGTGGGGGCTTGGTCAGCCCACACTCTCCTGAAATGTTGTGTTTGCGTCTCGCCAAGCTTGCGCGTGTGTCAAGGGAAAGGCTGAGTGTGTGAGAATGTGGAGCACTCGCGCGCTGAGGAGCTGTACCAGACAAACGGTTCTGAAAATAAAAAATCTGTTGAATACATGAGTGAGGGTTGCTCTGACGATGATGTGTGCCAATTCTGGGGAAGATTGCACCAGAATTGAAGGAGGAGTAGCGAAAAAACGTGTTTCCTTAATCTTTATTTTACAGAAAAATCCAATATGGCGCCCGTTATAGGTTCTTGAGGCTTTTTTGTTCCTCATGAGAAATAAGGCATATCTAATGAATTTTAGAATTTTGGGACAAATGGGATGCAAATGGCATCACTTTGAATATAGGCAAATTGGGGCATGGCTGTAGAGGTTTAAAAAGCTACCTCTGCCTAAACTGACATGCACCAACTCAGAGTATTGCGTTTCAATAACCTCCTCATTGCATTCACTCTTATTCCCATAGCTATTGTGGTAGCAAACAAGCATAACTACGTGTGGCCTACACATCAAACAAAATTTCTAGTCAATTGGAGTCATGGTTCATAAGAAGATATTTGTACATTTTCAAAATGTTCACCGTACATGGTGGACTGTATGGGTCACCACTGTATAGTTTCCCATTATAAATAAGGCATGTATAGTTTCCGACGTTTTAGACTGATAGTGTGGAAATGCCATCACTTTGAAAATGGACAATTGGGGCGTGGCCGTAGCGCCACCTATGGGTAATGGTGGGTCATTTGTGGTGTGGTAGTTTCTCATGGCCTATACTATCAATGTTTCAGGATTTTGAGAACTTTTTACCATTGCATACAAAATCGGAAATGCAATACCATCAAGATCCACATGGGCCTTTGCTAAAGACCAAGCAATGAGTGGGGGCTTGGTCAGCCCACAATTGCCTGAAATGTTGTGTATGCGTCTCGCTAAGCTTGCGCGTGTGTCAAGGGAAAGGCTGAGTGTGTGAGAATGTGGAGCGCGCGCACTGAGGAGCAGGGGAGACATTTAATTAGAAATTTCCTTAACAATTAGCCAAGCATGCATTTTTCAAATATTCACCTAAATTCAACTTTTCATCTTACAGTCAACTTTTTCTGAGATTTGTGTACTAAACATTCTCAAAAGTCTTCATGAACTTGTGATTGAATCAGAGTTTTTTGACTGGCGGATGTGTAAAGCATTATTTTAGCGTTAGAAATAAATTTGATTTCCTTCATTTCAATCATTTTTGAAGATATTAATTTGCCTTCCTACATGGGAACATGACGTAGTGTCTTTCACGTGACACACCAAGTTTGGTGTTGATATTTCAAAGATTTGCTGAGATTTGATCCAACTTCCTGTTTGGTTGCTTTGTTGACGATTTTGATTGGCTGTACCGGACAAACGGTTTTGAAATTCAAAAATCTGTTAAAGAATTCAGTGAGGGTTGCTCTGACGATGATACCTGCCAATTCTGGGGAAGATTGGACAAGAATTGTAGGAGAAGTAGCAAAAAAACGTGTTTCCTAAATCTTTATTGTACAAAAACATCCAATATGGCGGCCGTTATAGGTTATTGAGGCTTTTTTGTTCCTCATGAGAAATAAGGCATATCTAATGAATTTCAGAATTTTGGGACAAATGGGATGCGAATGGCATCACTTTGTAAATGGAAAATTGGGGCTTGGCCGTAGCGCCACCTATGGATAATGGTGCGTCATTTGTGGTGTGGTAGTTACTCCTGGCCTATACTATCAATGTTTCAGGATTTTGAGAACTTTTTCTAAAATGCATTACCATCAAGATCCACAAGGGCCTTCACTTCAAGCCAAGGAATGAGTGGGGGCTTGGTCAGCCCACAATTGCCTGAAATGTTGTGTATGCGTCTCGCCAAGCCCGCGCGTGTGTCAAGGGAAAGGCTGAGTGTGTGAGAATGTGGAGCCCGCGCGCGCTGAAGAGCAGGGGAGACATTTCATTGAAAATTTCGTTAGCAATTAGCCAAGCATGCATGTTTCAAATATTCACATAAAATCGACTTTTCATGTTACAGTCAACTTTTCCTCAGATTTGTGTACTAAACATTCTCAAGAGTCTTCATATGAACTTGTGATTGAATCAAAGTATCAGTTTTTGACCGGCGGATGTGTAAAGCATTATTTTAGCGTTAGCGATAAATTCGATTTGCTTTATATCAATCATCTTTTGAGATATGAAGTTGCCTTTGCACATGGTAACATGTTGTAGTGTCGTCCACCGATATACCAAGTTTAGTGTTGATATCTCAAAGATTTGCTGAGATTTGACCCAAGTTCCTGTTTGGTTACTTTTTTGCTGATTTTGATTGGTTGTGCCGGACAAACGGTTTAGAAAATCAAAACGCCATGGGATAACTTTTGTGAGGCTTGGTCTGAAGATCATCTATGGTCATTTTGAAGAAGATATGACAATAATTGTAGGAGGAGTAGGCTTTCAAAGGTTTTTGATACAACCGGAAATAGCGGAAAATCTATACAACCGGAAATTGACGTCATAGGGTGCGTTGAACTCGTCTTCATCCAGGGAATCCAATGGTACCTCATTTTTGTAAATCAGTCATACGGTTCAAAAGTTGCGTGTGTAAACACAAGTCCAACTTTGACCCATTGGTGGCGCTAGAGTGGTCTGATGGGATACATGAAACTTGGTGTAGGTATAGAAGGAACTGTCCTTAATGAGTGTGCCAAATTTAACAAAAAGTTATCCAAGGGTTCTAGGGGCTGCCATTGACTCCCATGGAACTAGAATAATAATAATAAATATAGCTGCAAGCAGCAATGGCGGATTCCTCCTAACATTGTGAACCATTGAAAAATATATATTCTTCACAAATTGTCACTGTATCAAAAAATCCATGCTGCAGACTTACCAATGGGATACCAAATCTGAAATGCAATACCATCAAGATCCACAAGGGCTTTTATTTCAAGCCAAGGAGTGAAGGGAGGGGGCTTGGTGAGCCTACCCATTCCAGAAAGCCTTGTATCTTTGTGTATCAGGGCGTGGCCTGTAGCGTCACTTATGGGTGATATTGGGCCATTTGTGGTGTGGTAGTTACTCTTGGCCTATACTATCAATGTTTCAGGATTTTGAGAACTTTTTACCATTGCATACAAAATCGGAAATGCAATACCATCAAGATCCACATGGGCCTTTGCTAAAGACCAAGCAATGAGTGGGGGCTTGGTCAGCCCACAATTGCCTGAAATGTTGTGTATGCGTCTCGCCAAGCTTGCGCGTGTGTCAAGGGAAAGGCTGAGTGTGTGAGAATGTGGAGCACGCGCGCGCTGAAGAGCAGGGGAGACATTTCATTGAAAATTTCGTTAGCAATTAGCCAAGCATGCATGTTTCAAATATTCACCACAAATCGACTTTTCATGTCACAGTCAACTTTTCCTCAGATTTGTGTACTAAACATTCTCAAGAGTCTTCATATGAACTTGTGATTGAATCAGAGTATCAGTTTTTGACCAGTGGATGTGTAAAGCATTATTTTAGCGTTAGCGATAAATTCGATTTGCTTTATATCAACCATTTTTGGAAATATGAAGTTGCCTTTGCACATGGTAAAATGTTGTAGTGTCGTCCACCGATATACCAAGTTTAGTGTTGATATCTCAAAGATTTGCTGATATTTGACCCAAGTTCCTGTTTGGTTACTTTTTTGCTGATTTTGATTGGCTGTGCCGGACAAACGGTTTAGAAAATCAAAACGCCATGGGATAACTTTTGTGAGGCTTGGTCTGAAGATCATCTCTGGTCATTTTGAAGAAGATATGACAAAAATTGTAGGAGGAGTAGGCTTTCAAAGGTTTTTGATACAACCGGAAATAGCGGAAAATCTATATAACCGGAAATTGACGTCATAGGGTGCGTTGAACTCGTCTTGATCCAGGGAATCCAATGGTACCTCATTTTAGAAAATCTGTCATACGGTTCAAAAGTTGCGTGTGTAAACACAAGTCCAACTTTGACCCATTGGTGGCGCTAGAGTGGTCTGATGGGATACATGAAACTTGGTGTAGGTATAGAAGGAACTGTCCTTAATGAGTGTGCCAAATTTAACAAAAAGTTATCCAAGGGTTCTAGGGGCTGCCATTGACTCCCATGGAACTAGAATAATAATAATAAATATAACTGCAAGCAGCAATGGCGGATTCCTCCAAACATTGCAAACCACTGAAAAATTTATATTCTTCACAAATTGTCACTGTAAAAATCCATGCTGCAGACTTACCAATGGGATACCAAATCTGAAATGCAATACCATCAAGATCCACAAGGGCTTTTATTTCAAGCCAAGGAGTGAAGGGAGGGGGCTTGGTGAGCCTACCCATTCCAGAAAGCCTTGTATCTTTGTGTACCAGGGCGTGGCCTGTAGCTTCACTTATGGGTGATATTGGGCCATTTGTGGTGTGGTAGTTACTCTTGGCCTATACTATCAATGTTTCAGGATTTTGAGAACTTTTTACCATTGCATACAAAATCGGAAATGCAATACCATCAAGATCCACATGGTCCTTTGCTAAAGACCAAGCAATGAGTGGGGCTTGGTCAGCCCACAATTGCCTGAAATGTTGTGTATGCGTCTCGCCAAGCTTGTGCGTGTGTCAAGGGAAAGGCTGAGTGTGTGAGAATGTGGAGCGCGCGTGCTGAGGAGCAGGGGAGACATTTCATTGGAAATTTCCTTAACAATTAGCCAAGCATGCATTTTTCAAATATTCACCTAAATTCAACTTTTCATCTTACAGTCAACTTTTTCTGAGATTTGTGTACTAAACATTCTCAAAAGTCTTCATGAACTTGTGATTGAATCAGAGTTTTTTGACTGGCGGATGTGTAAAGCATTATTTTAGCGTTAGAAATAAATTTGATTTCCTTCATTTCAATCATTTTTGAAGATATTAATTTGCCTTCCTACATGGGAACATGACGTAGTGTCTTTCACGTGACACACCAAGTTTGGTGTTGATATTTCAAAGATTTGCTGAGATTTGATCCAACTTCCTGTTTGGTTGCTTTGTTGACGATTTTGATTGGCTGTACCGGACAAACGGTTTTGAAATTAAAAAATCTGTTAAAGAATTCAGTGAGGGTTGCTCTGACGATGATACCTGCCAATTCTGGGGAAGATTGGACAAGAATTGTAGGAGAAGTAGCAAAAAAACGTGTTTCCTAAATCTTTATTGTACAAAAACATCCAATATGGCGGCCGTTATAGGTTATTGAGGCTTTTTTGTTCCTCATGAGAAATAAGGCATATCTAATGAATTTCAGAATTTTGGGACAAATGGGATGCGAATGGCATCACTTTGTAAATGGAAAATTGGGGCTTGGCCGTAGCGCCACCTATGGATAATGGTGCGTCATTTGTGGTGTGGTAGTTACTCCTGGCCTATACTATCAATGTTTCAGGATTTTGAGAACTTTTTCTAAAATGCATTACCATCAAGATCCACAAGGGCCTTCACTTCAAGCCAAGGAATGAGTGGGGGCTTGGTCAGCCCACAATTGCCTGAAATGTTGTGTATGCGTCTCGCCAAGCCCGCGCGTGTGTCAAGGGAAAGGCTGAGTGTGTGAGAATGTGGAGCCCGCGCGCGCTGAAGAGCAGGGGAGACATTTCATTGAAAATTTCGTTAGCAATTAGCCAAGCATGCATGTTTCAAATATTCACATAAAATCGACTTTTCATGTTACAGTCAACTTTTCCTCAGATTTGTGTACTAAACATTCTCAAGAGTCTTCATATGAACTTGTGATTGAATCAAAGTATCAGTTTTTGACCGGCGGATGTGTAAAGCATTATTTTAGCGTTAGCGATAAATTCGATTTGCTTTATATCAATCATCTTTTGAGATATGAAGTTGCCTTTGCACATGGTAACATGTTGTAGTGTCGTCCACCGATATACCAAGTTTAGTGTTGATATCTCAAAGATTTGCTGAGATTTGACCCAAGTTCCTGTTTGGTTACTTTTTTGCTGATTTTGATTGGTTGTGCCGGACAAACGGTTTAGAAAATCAAAACGCCATGGGATAACTTTTGTGAGGCTTGGTCTGAAGATCATCTATGGTCATTTTGAAGAAGATATGACAATAATTGTAGGAGGAGTAGGCTTTCAAAGGTTTTTGATACAACCGGAAATAGCGGAAAATCTATACAACCGGAAATTGACGTCATAGGGTGCGTTGAACTCGTCTTCATCCAGGGAATCCAATGGTACCTCATTTTTGTAAATCAGTCATACGGTTCAAAAGTTGCGTGTGTAAACACAAGTCCAACTTTGACCCATTGGTGGCGCTAGAGTGGTCTGATGGGATACATGAAACTTGGTGTAGGTATAGAAGGAACTGTCCTTAATGAGTGTGCCAAATTTAACAAAAAGTTATCCAAGGGTTCTAGGGGCTGCCATTGACTCCCATGGAACTAGAATAATAATAATAAATATAGCTGCAAGCAGCAATGGCGGATTCCTCCTAACATTGTGAACCATTGAAAAATATATATTCTTCACAAATTGTCACTGTATCAAAAAATCCATGCTGCAGACTTACCAATGGGATACCAAATCTGAAATGCAATACCATCAAGATCCACAAGGGCTTTTATTTCAAGCCAAGGAGTGAAGGGAGGGGGCTTGGTGAGCCTACCCATTCCAGAAAGCCTTGTATCTTTGTGTATCAGGGCGTGGCCTGTAGCGTCACTTATGGGTGATATTGGGCCATTTGTGGTGTGGTAGTTAC
Source organism: Osmerus mordax (assembly GCF_038355195.1). NCBI lineage: Eukaryota > Metazoa > Chordata > Actinopteri > Osmeriformes > Osmeridae > Osmerus > Osmerus mordax. The sequence continues at coordinate 4,074,589 of NC_090064.1, forward strand.
TCTTGGCCTATACTATCAATGTTTCAGGATTTTGAGAACTTTTTACCATTGCATACAAAATCGGAAATGCAATACCATCAAGATCCACATGGGCCTTTGCTAAAGACCAAGCAATGAGTGGGGGCTTGGTCAGCCCACAATTGCCTGAAATGTTGTGTATGCGTCTCGCCAAGCTTGCGCGTGTGTCAAGGGAAAGGCTGAGTGTGTGAGAATGTGGAGCACGCGCGCGCTGAAGAGCAGGGGAGACATTTCATTGAAAATTTCGTTAGCAATTAGCCAAGCATGCATGTTTCAAATATTCACCACAAATCGACTTTTCATGTCACAGTCAACTTTTCCTCAGATTTGTGTACTAAACATTCTCAAGAGTCTTCATATGAACTTGTGATTGAATCAGAGTATCAGTTTTTGACCAGTGGATGTGTAAAGCATTATTTTAGCGTTAGCGATAAATTCGATTTGCTTTATATCAACCATTTTTGGAAATATGAAGTTGCCTTTGCACATGGTAAAATGTTGTAGTGTCGTCCACCGATATACCAAGTTTAGTGTTGATATCTCAAAGATTTGCTGATATTTGACCCAAGTTCCTGTTTGGTTACTTTTTTGCTGATTTTGATTGGCTGTGCCGGACAAACGGTTTAGAAAATCAAAACGCCATGGGATAACTTTTGTGAGGCTTGGTCTGAAGATCATCTCTGGTCATTTTGAAGAAGATATGACAAAAATTGTAGGAGGAGTAGGCTTTCAAAGGTTTTTGATACAACCGGAAATAGCGGAAAATCTATATAACCGGAAATTGACGTCATAGGGTGCGTTGAACTCGTCTTGATCCAGGGAATCCAATGGTACCTCATTTTAGAAAATCTGTCATACGGTTCAAAAGTTGCGTGTGTAAACACAAGTCCAACTTTGACCCATTGGTGGCGCTAGAGTGGTCTGATGGGATACATGAAACTTGGTGTAGGTATAGAAGGAACTGTCCTTAATGAGTGTGCCAAATTTAACAAAAAGTTATCCAAGGGTTCTAGGGGCTGCCATTGACTCCCATGGAACTAGAATAATAATAATAAATATAACTGCAAGCAGCAATGGCGGATTCCTCCAAACATTGCAAACCACTGAAAAATTTATATTCTTCACAAATTGTCACTGTAAAAATCCATGCTGCAGACTTACCAATGGGATACCAAATCTGAAATGCAATACCATCAAGATCCACAAGGGCTTTTATTTCAAGCCAAGGAGTGAAGGGAGGGGGCTTGGTGAGCCTACCCATTCCAGAAAGCCTTGTATCTTTGTGTACCAGGGCGTGGCCTGTAGCTTCACTTATGGGTGATATTGGGCCATTTGTGGTGTGGTAGTTACTCTTGGCCTATACTATCAATGTTTCAGGATTTTGAGAACTTTTTACCATTGCATACAAAATCGGAAATGCAATACCATCAAGATCCACATGGTCCTTTGCTAAAGACCAAGCAATGAGTGGGGCTTGGTCAGCCCACAATTGCCTGAAATGTTGTGTATGCGTCTCGCCAAGCTTGTGCGTGTGTCAAGGGAAAGGCTGAGTGTGTGAGAATGTGGAGCGCGCGTGCTGAGGAGCAGGGGAGACATTTCATTGGAAATTTCCTTAACAATTAGCCAAGCATGCATTTTTCAAATATTCACCTAAATTCAACTTTTCATCTTACAGTCAACTTTTTCTGAGATTTGTGTACTAAACATTCTCAAAAGTCTTCATGAACTTGTGATTGAATCAGAGTTTTTTGACTGGCGGATGTGTAAAGCATTATTTTAGCGTTAGAAATAAATTTGATTTCCTTCATTTCAATCATTTTTGAAGATATTAATTTGCCTTCCTACATGGGAACATGACGTAGTGTCTTTCACGTGACACACCAAGTTTGGTGTTGATATTTCAAAGATTTGCTGAGATTTGATCCAACTTCCTGTTTGGTTGCTTTGTTGACGATTTTGATTGGCTGTACCGGACAAACGGTTTTGAAATTAAAAAATCTGTTAAAGAATTCAGTGAGGGTTGCTCTGACGATGATACCTGCCAATTCTGGGGAAGATTGGACAAGAATTGTAGGAGAAGTAGCAAAAAAACGTGTTTCCTAAATCTTTATTGTACAAAAACATCCAATATGGCGGCCGTTATAGGTTATTGAGGCTTTTTTGTTCCTCATGAGAAATAAGGCATATCTAATGAATTTCAGAATTTTGGGACAAATGGGATGCGAATGGCATCACTTTGTAAATGGAAAATTGGGGCTTGGCCGTAGCGCCACCTATGGATAATGGTGCGTCATTTGTGGTGTGGTAGTTACTCCTGGCCTATACTATCAATGTTTCAGGATTTTGAGAACTTTTTCTAAAATGCATTACCATCAAGATCCACAAGGGCCTTCACTTCAAGCCAAGGAATGAGTGGGGGCTTGGTCAGCCCACAATTGCCTGAAATGTTGTGTATGCGTCTCGCCAAGCCCGCGCGTGTGTCAAGGGAAAGGCTGAGTGTGTGAGAATGTGGAGCACGCGCGCGCTGAAGAGCAGGGGAGACATTTCATTGAAAATTTCGTTAGCAATTAGCCAAGCATGCATGTTTCAAATATTCACATAAAATCGACTTTTCATGTTACAGTCAACTTTTCCTCAGATTTGTGTACTAAACATTCTCAAGAGTCTTCATATGAACTTGTGATTGAATCAAAGTATCAGTTTTTGACCGGCGGATGTGTAAAGCATTATTTTAGCGTTAGCGATAAATTCGATTTGCTTTATATCAATCATCTTTTGAGATATGAAGTTGCCTTTGCACATGGTAACATGTTGTAGTGTCGTCCACCGATATACCAAGTTTAGTGTTGATATCTCAAAGATTTGCTGAGATTTGACCCAAGTTCCTGTTTGGTTACTTTTTTGCTGATTTTGATTGGTTGTGCCGGACAAACGGTTTAGAAAATCAAAACGCCATGGGATAACTTTTGTGAGGCTTGGTCTGAAGATCATCTATGGTCATTTTGAAGAAGATATGACAATAATTGTAGGAGGAGTAGGCTTTCAAAGGTTTTTGATACAACCGGAAATAGCGGAAAATCTATACAACCGGAAATTGACGTCATAGGGTGCGTTGAACTCGTCTTCATCCAGGGAATCCAATGGTACCTCATTTTTGTAAATCAGTCATACGGTTCAAAAGTTGCGTGTGTAAACACAAGTCCAACTTTGACCCATTGGTGGCGCTAGAGTGGTCTGATGGGATACATGAAACTTGGTGTAGGTATAGAAGGAACTGTCCTTAATGAGTGTGCCAAATTTAACAAAAAGTTATCCAAGGGTTCTAGGGGCTGCCATTGACTCCCATGGAACTAGAATAATAATAATAATAATAATAATAAAACTAACAATAACAATAGGTTTCCTCCTTACGGAGGAATCCTAATAAATATAACTGCAAGCAGCAATGGCGGATTCCTCCAAACATTGCAAACCACTGAAAAATGTATATTCTTTACAAATAGTCACTGTAAAATTCCATGCCGCAGACTTACCAATGGGATACCAAATATGAAATGCAATACCATCAAGATCCACAAGGGCTTTTATTTCAAGCCAAGGAGTGAAGGGAGGGGGCTTGGTTGAGACTACCCATTCCAGAAAGCCTTGTATCTTTGTGTATCAGGGTGTGGCCTGTAGCGTCACTTATGGGTGATATTGGGCCATTTGTGGTGTGGTAGTTACTCTTGGCCTATACTATCAATGTTTCAGGATTTTGAGAACTTTTTACCGTTGCATACAAAATCGGAAATGCAATACCATCAAGATCCACATGGGCCTTTGCTAAAGACCAAGCAATGAGTGGAGGCTTGGTCAGCCCACAATTGCCTGAAATGTTGTGTATGCGTCTCGTCAAGCTTGCGCGTGTGTCAAGGGAAAGGCTGAGTGTGTGAGAATGTGGAGCGCGCGCGCTGAGGAGCAGGGGAGACATTTCATTGGAAATTTCCTTAACAAGCCAAGCATGCATTTTTCAAATATTCACCAAATTTCAACTTTTCATGTTACAGTCAACTTTTTCTGAGATTTGTGTACTAAACATTCTCAAGAGTCTTTATGAACATGTGATTGAATCAGAGTTTTTTGACTGGTGGATGTGTAAAGCATTATTTTAGCGTTAGATAGAAATAAATTAGATTTCCTTTATTTCAATCATTTTTTAAGATATTAATTTGCCTTCTCACATGGGAACATGATGTAGTGTCTTTCACGTGACACACCAAGTTTGGTGGTGATATTTCAAAGATTTGCTGAGATTTGATCCAACTTCCTGTTTGGTTGCTTTGTTGACGATTTTGATTGGCTGTACCGGACAAACGGTTTTGAAATTCAAAACTCTGTTGAAGAATTCAGTGAGGGTTGCTCTGACGATGATACCTGCCAATTCTGGGGAAGATTGGACAAAAATTGTAGGAGAAGTAGCGAAAAAACGTGTTTCCTAAATCTTTATTGTACAAAAAAATCCAATATGGCGGCCGTTATAGGTTATTGAGGATTTTTTGTTCCTCATGAGAAATAAGGCATATCTAATGAATTTCAGAATTTTGGGACAAAATGGATGCGAATGGCATCACTTTGTAAATGGACAATTGGGGCTTGGCCGTAGCGCCACCTATGGATAATGGTGTGTCATTTGTGGTGTGGTAGTTACTCCTGGCCTATACTATCAATGTTTCAGGATTTTGAGAACTTTTTCTAAAATGCATTACCATCAAGATCCACAAGGGCCTTCACTTCAAGCCAAGGAATGAGTGGGGGCTTGGTCAGCCCACAATTGCCTGAAATGTTGTGTATGCGTCTCGCCAAGCCCGCGCGTGTGTCAAGGGAAAGACTGAGTGTGTGAGAATGTGGAGCTCGCGCGCGCTGAAGAGCAGGGGAGACATTTCATTGAAAATTTCGTTAGCAATTAGCCAAGCATGCATGTTTCAAATATTCACATAAAATCGACTTTTCATGTTACAGTCAACTTTTCCTCAGATTTGTGTACTAAACATTCTCAAGAGTCTTCATATGAACTTGTGATTGAATCAAAGTATCAGTTTTTGACCGGCGGATGTGTAAAGCATTATTTTAGCGTTAGCGATAAATTCGATTTGCTTTATATCAATCATTTTTTGAGATATGAAGTTGCCTTTGCACATGGTAACATGTTGTAGTGTCTTTCTTGTGACATATCAAGTTACGTGTTGATATCTCAAAGATTTGCTGAGATTTGACCCAAGTTCCTGTTTGGTTGCTTTTTTGCTGAATTTGATTGGCTGTGCCGGACAAACGGTTTAGAAAATCAAAACGCCATGGGATAACTTTTGTGAGGCTTGGTCTGAAGATCATCTATGGTCATTTTGAAGAAGATATGACAAAAATTGTAGGAGGAGTAGGCTTTCAAAGGTTTTTGATAAAACCGGAAATGGTGGAAAATCTATATAACCGGAAATTGACGTCATAGGGTGCGTTGAACTCGTCTTGATCCAGGGAATCCAACGGTACCTCATTTTTGAAAATAAGTCATACGGTTCAAAAGTTGCGTGTGTAAACACAAGTCCAACTTTGACCCATTGGTGGCGCTAGAGTGGTCTGATGGGATACATGAAACTTGGTGTAGGTATAGAAGGAACTGTCCTTAATGAGTGTGCCAAATTTAACAAAAAGTTATCCAAGGGTTCTAGGGGCTGCCATTGACTCCCATGGAACTAGAATAATAATAATAATAATAAATATAACTGCAAGCAGCAATGGCGGATTCCTCCAAACATTGCAAACCACTGAAAAATTTATATTCTTCACAAATTGTCACTGTAAAAATCCATGCTGCAGACTTACCAATGGGATACCAAATCTGAAATGCAATACCATCAAGATCCACAAGGGCTTTTATTTCAAGCCAAGGAGTGAAGGGAGGGGGCTTGGTGAGCCTACCCATTCCAGAAAGCCTTGTATCTTTGTGTACCAGGGCGTGGCCTGTAGCGTCACTTATGGGTGATATTGGGCCATTTGTGGTGTGGTAGTTACTCTTGGCCTATACTATCAATGTTTCAGGATTTTGAGAACTTTTTACCATTGCATACAAAATCGGAAATGCAATACCATCAAGATCCACATGGTCCTTTGCTAAAGACCAAGCAATGAGTGGGGCTTGGTCAGCCCACAATTGCCTGAAATGTTGTGTATGCGTCTCGCCAAGCTTGTGCGTGTGTCAAGGGAAAGGCTGAGTGTGTGAGAATGTGGAGCGCGCGTGCTGAGGAGCAGGGGAGACATTTCATTGGAAATTTCCTTAACAATTAGCCAAGCATGCATTTTTCAAATATTCACCTAAATTCAACTTTTCATCTTACAGTCAACTTTTTCTGAGATTTGTGTACTAAACATTCTCAAAAGTCTTCATGAACTTGTGATTGAATCAGAGTTTTTTGACTGGCGGATGTGTAAAGCATTATTTTAGCGTTAGAAATAAATTTGATTTCCTTCATTTCAATCATTTTTGAAGATATTAATTTGCCTTCCTACATGGGAACATGACGTAGTGTCTTTCACGTGACACACCAAGTTTGGTGTTGATATTTCAAAGATTTGCTGAGATTTGATCCAACTTCCTGTTTGGTTGCTTTGTTGACGATTTTGATTGGCTGTACCGGACAAACGGTTTTGAAATTCAAAAATCTGTTAAAGAATTCAGTGAGGGTTGCTCTGACGATGATGGGGAAGATTGGACAAGAATTGTAGGAGAAGTAGCAAAAAAACGTGTTTCCTAAATCTTTATTGTACAAAAACATCCAATATGGCGGCCGTTATAGGTTATTGAGGCTTTTTTGTTCCTCATGAGAAATAAGGCATATCTAATGAATTTCAGAATTTTGGGACAAATGGGATGCGAATGGCATCACTTTGTAAATGGAAAATTGGGGCTTGGCCGTAGCGCCACCTATGGATAATGGTGCGTCATTTGTGGTGTGGTAGTTACTCCTGGCCTATACTATCAATGTTTCAGGATTTTGAGAACTTTTTCTAAAATGCATTACCATCAAGATCCACAAGGGCCTTCACTTCAAGCCAAGGAATGAGTGGGGGCTTGGTCAGCCCACAATTGCCTGAAATGTTGTGTATGCGTCTCGCCAAGCCCGCGCGTGTGTCAAGGGAAAGGCTGAGTGTGTGAGAATGTGGAGCACGCGCGCGCTGAAGAGCAGGGGAGACATTTCATTGAAAATTTCGTTAGCAATTAGCCAAGCATGCATGTTTCAAATATTCACATAAAATCGACTTTTCATGTTACAGTCAACTTTTCCTCAGATTTGTGTACTAAACATTCTCAAGAGTCTTCATATGAACTTGTGATTGAATCAAAGTATCAGTTTTTGACCGGCGGATGTGTAAAGCATTACTTTAGCGTTAGCGATAAATTCGATTTGCTTTATATCAATCATCTTTTGAGATATGAAGTTGCCTTTGCACATGGTAACATGTTGTAGTGTCGTCCACCGATATACCAAGTTTAGTGTTGATATCTCAAAGATTTGCTGAGATTTGACCCAAGTTCCTGTTTGGTTACTTTTTTGCTGATTTTGATTGGTTGTGCCGGACAAACGGTTTAGAAAATCAAAACGCCATGGGATAACTTTTGTGAGGCTTGGTCTGAAGATCATCTATGGTCATTTTGAAGAAGATATGACAATAATTGTAGGAGGAGTAGGCTTTCAAAGGTTTTTGATACAACCGGAAATAGCGGAAAATCTATACAACCGGAAATTGACGTCATAGGGTGCGTTGAACTCGTCTTCATCCAGGGAATCCAATGGTACCTCATTTTTGTAAATCAGTCATACGGTTCAAAAGTTGCGTGTGTAAACACAAGTCCAACTTTGACCCATTGGTGGCGCTAGAGTGGTCTGATGGGATACATGAAACTTGGTGTAGGTATAGAAGGAACTGTCCTTAATGAGTGTGCCAAATTTAACAAAAAGTTATCCAAGGGTTCTAGGGGCTGCCATTGACTCCCATGGAACTAGAATAATAATAATAATAATAATAATAATAATAATAAAACTAACAATAACAATAGGTTTCCTCCTTACGGAGGAATCCTAATAATAAAACTAACAATAACAATAGGTTTCCTCCTTACGGAGGAATCCTAATAAATATAGCTGCAAGCAGCAATGGCGGATTCCTCCAAAACATTGCGAACCATTGAAAAATGTATATTCTTCACAAATTGTCACTGTATACAAACATCCATGCTGTAGACTTACCAATGGGATACCAAATCTGAAATGCAATACCATCAAGATCCACAAGGGCTTTTATTTCAAGCCAAGGAGTGAAGGGTGGGGGCTTGGTGAGCCTACCCATTCCAGAAAGCCTTGTATCTTTGGCCTGTAGCGTCACTTATGGGTGATATTGGGCCATTTGTGGTGTGGTAGTTACTCTTGGCCTATACTATCAATCTTTCAGGATTTTGAGAACTTTTTACCATTGCATACAAAATCGGAAATGCAATACCACCAAGATCCACATGGGCCTTTGCTAAAGACCAAGCAATGAGTGGGGGCTTGGTCAGCCCACAATTGCCTGAAATGTTGTGTATGCGTCTCGCCAAGCTTGCGCGTGTGTCAAGGGAAAGGCTGAGTGTGTGAGAATGTGGAGCACGCGCGCGCTGAGGAGCTGTACCAGACAAACGGTTGTGAAAATAAAAAATCTGTTGAATACATGAGTGAGGGTTGCTCTGACGATGATGTGTGCCAATTCTGGGGAAGATTGCACCAGAATTGAAGGAGGAGCAGCGAAAAAACGTGTTTCCTTAATCTTTATTGTACAGAAAAATCCAATATGGCGCCCGTTATAGGTTCTTGAGGTTTTTTTGTTCCTCATGAGAAATAAGGCATATCTAATGAATTTCAGAATTTTGGGACAAATGGGATGCAAATGGCATCACTTTGAATATAGGCAAATTGGGGCATGGCTGAAGAGGTTTAAAAAGCTACCTCTGCCTAAACTGACATGCACCAACTCAGAGTATTGCGTTTCAATAACCTCTTCATTGCATTCACTCTTATTCCCATAGCTATTGTGGTAGCAAACAAGCATAACTACGTGTGGCCTACACATCAAACAAAACTTCTAGTCAATTGGAGTCATGGTTCATAAGAAGATATTTGTACGTTTTCAAAATGTTCACCGTACATGGTGGACTGTATGGGTCACCACTGTATAGTTTCCCATTATAAATAAGGCATGTATAGTTTCCGACGTTTTAGACTGATGGTGTGGGAATGCCATCACTTTGAAAATGGACAATTGGGGCGTGGCCGTAGCGCCACCTATGGGTAATGGTGGGTCATTTGTGGTGTGGTAGTTTCTCATGGCCTATACTATCAATTTTTCAGGATTTTGAGAACTTTTTAGCATTGCATACAAAATCGGAAATGCAATACCATCAAGATCCACATGGGCCTTTGCTAAAGACCAAGCTATGAGTGGGGGCTTGGTCAGCCCACAATTGCCTGAAATGTTGTGTATGCGTCTCGTCAAGCTTGCGCGTGTGTCAAGTGAAAGGCTGAGTGTGTGAGAATGTGGAGCGCGCGCGCTGAGGAGCAGGGGAGACATTTCATTGGAAATTTCCTTAACAATTAGCCAAGCATGCATTTTTTTTATATTCACCAAAAATCAACTTTTCATTTTACAGTCAACTTTTTCTGAGATTTGTGTACTAAACATTCTCAAGAGTCTTCATGAACTTGTGATTGAATCAGAGTATCAGTTTTTGACTGGCGGATGTGTAAAGCATTATTTTAGCGTTAGAAATAAAAAAGATTTCCTTTATTTCAATCATTTTTGAAGATATTAATTTGCCTTCTCACATGGGAACATGATGTAGTGTCTTTCACGTGACACACCAAGTTTGGTGTTGATATTTCAAAGATTTGCTGAGATTTGATCCAACTTCCTGTTTGGTTGCTTTGTTGACGATTTTGATTGGCTGTACCAGACAAACGGTTTTGAAATTCAAAAATCTGTTGAAGAGTTCAGTGAGGGTTGCTCTGACGATGATACCTGCCAATTCTGGGGAAGATTGGACAAAAATTGTAGGAGAAGTAGCGAAAAAACGTGTTTCCTAAATCTTTATTGTACAAAAAAATCCAATTTGGCGGCCGTTATAGGTTATTGAGGCTTTTTTGTTCCTCATGAGAAATAAGGCATATCTAATGAATTTCAGAATTTTGGGACAAAAGGGATGCGAATGGCATCACTTTGTAAATGGACAATTGGGGCTTGGCCGTAGCGCCACCTATGGATAATGGTGTGTCATTTGTGGTGTGGTAGTTACTCCTGGCCTATACTATCGGAAACACACTAGATCTAGTGATAACAACTGGACTAAATATCAATAATATTTCAATAACTGATCTACCCCTCTCAGACCATCATTATATACTTTTTAATGTGGAAATTATCCTAACAAAAACCAAAAAAGAATTCTTAGTCCATAGAAGATATTTAGACGATACAGCTATGATGACATTTTCTGAACAATTTGCTCTACATGAGCCGACTTACCATGATTGCTCTCTGAATGAAATGGTAGAGAACCTCAATTATGCACTATTATCTGTGTTAGACTCTGTTGCACCACTGAAAACCAAAAAGAAGTGCACAAGCAGAACCTCCCCATGGCTGAGAAATAAAAATGTTAGTGAAACGAAAAGAAAATGCCGTGCAGCAGAGAGAAAATGGAGGAAAACAAAGATCACTATCCACTACAATATCTACAAAGATACACTAACCACCTTTAACAAAACCATCCGTCTAGCAAGGAGAGAATATTTCTCCAACATTATTACAGAAAATGCCAGAAATTCCAGAGTTCTTTTCTCCACCATTGACCAGCTGCTAAACACTGTCCCTGCCCCACCTCCATCCTCAGCAGTTAAATGTGAAGAGCTTGCTTTGTTCTTCAAGAACAAAATAACTTTGATTAGAGCGAGTATTATTAATAGTGGGGTCGAAACTGACATCAGTAGATTCTGCAACATAACCATGAGCACATTTACCTGTATCACACTTAGTGAACTTTCCAAAATTGTCAGCGAATCTAACTCCACAACCTCAGATATTGATCCTATACCCACAACATTCTTTAAGCGAGTGTTTGATAGTGTCTCAGGTCCGGTGCTAGAGATTATAAACACATCCCTTAGAACTGGCGTCTTCCCAGATGCCTTCAAAACAGCTGTTGTAAAGCCCCTATTAAAGAAACCCAAATTGGATAACAGTCTACTTGCAAATTACAGACCAATATCAAACCTCCCATTTATTAGTAAAGTACTGGAAAAGATAGTTTTAGTCCAATTAAATTCTTTTCTTGAAGAAAATAACATCCTGGAAGTCTCGCAGTCAGGTTTCAGGAAATATCACAGTACTGAAACTGCTCTCACCAAAATAATTAGCGACCTCAGACTAAACTCTGATGCAAATAAAGTCTCTATCCTTATCCTGTTAGATCTCAGTGCAGCATTTGATACAATTGATCACGACATCCTAATCAATAGACTGGAAAAGCTTATTGGGTTCACGGATAGTGTATTGAACTGGCTGAAATCATATATCACAGGAAGGAAGTTTTATGTTAGTTTAGGTGACCATAGGTCCAAGAAACATCAGAACTGCTACGGGGTTGCTCAAGGAAGCTGCTTAGGTCCATTACTTTTTTCTCTTTATATGTTACCACTCGGCGACATAATCAGAGAACATAACATAGATTTCCATAGCTATGCGGATGACACACAACTATATATATCCACTGAACCCAACGATGCAACGGCCATCAATTCCATTACAAACTGCCTGTTGGCAATAAACAAATGGATGAATGATAACTTTCTTAAATTAAATGAAGACAAAACCGAAGTCCTACTATGTGGCCCCAAATCCAAAAGAGAGATGCTTATTAAGAATCTTGGAGGCTTAACCCCCTGTCTTAAACCAGAGGTGACGAGTCTCTGCGTAATCCTGGACTCAGATTTGAATTTCAACTCTCACATTAATAAAGTGACCAAAACAGCTTTCTTTCACCTGAGGAATATAGCAAAGGTACGACCATTCATAAACCAAAATGATGCAGAGAAGTTAATTCATGCTTTTATATCCAGCCGGCTGGACTACTGTAACGCACTTTTCACTGGTCTTCCCAAGAAAACCACTGAAAGACTACAGCTCATTCAAAATTCTGCAGCTAGATTATTAACCAAAACTAAAAGGAGAAAACACATTAGTCCTGTCCTAGCTACTTACACTGGCTCCCTGTTACCTTCAGAATTGACTTTAAGGTCCTTTTTCTCACATACAAAGCTCTACACGGACAAGGACCTAGCTACATTGCTAACTCCTTTATAAACTACACACCAGCTAGAACACTGCGATCATCAAATGCAGGCCTATTAGAGGTCACCAGAAGCAGTCATAAGAAGATTGGTGATTCGGCCTTTGTCAATTACGCCCCAAAACTATGGAACAAATTACCCATAAATATTAGGGAAGCTAACACTCTAGACATTTTTAAAAGACAGCTTAAAACCTACCTTTTTACCGAAGCATTTAAGTAATTTTATCTCAAAAGGGTTTTCCTACTTTTTAAAGTTGTTTTCTCTCTTGAACAGAGATCTTATTGGGATTTTTATTATTGTTTGAATTATTTATCACTTGTATTATTGTTTTTATTGTTTTTATGTAAAGCACCTTGAGCTACAATTCTTGTATGAAATGTGCTATATAAATAAAGTCTTACTTACTTACTTACTATCAATGTTTCAGGATTTTGAGAACATTTTCTAAAATGCATTACCATCAAGATCCACAAGGGCCTTCACTTCAAGCCAAGGAATGAGTGGGGGCTTGGTCAGCCCACAATTGCCTGAAATGTTGTGTATGCGTCTCGCCAAGCCCGCGCGTGTGTAAAGGGAAAGGCTGAGTGTGTGAGAATGTGGAGCACGCGCGCGCTGAAGAGCAGGGGAGACATTTCATTGAAAATTTCGTTAGCAATTAGCCAAGCATGCATGTTTCAAATATTCACATAAAATCGACTTTTCATGTTACAGTCAACTTTTCCTCAGATTTGTGTACTAAACATTCTCAAGAGTCTTCATATGAACTTGTGATTGAATCAAAGTATCAGTTTTTGACCGGCGGATGTGTAAAGCATTATTTTAGCGTTAGCGATAAATTCGATTTGCTTTATATCAATCATTTTTTGAGATATGAAGTTGCCTTTGCACATGGTATCATGTTGTAGTGTCGTCCACCGATATACCAAGTTTAGTGTTGATATCTCAAAGATTTGCTGAGATTTGACCCAAGTTCCTGTTTGGTTACTTTTTTGCTGATTTTGATTGGCTGTGCCGGACAAACGGTTTAGAAAATCAAAACGCCATGGGATAACTTTTGTGAGGCTTGGTCTGAAGATCATCTCTGGTCATTTTGAAGAAGATATAACAAAAATTGTAGGAGGAGTAGGCTTTCAAAGGTTTTTGATACAACCGGAAATAGCGGAAAATCTATATAACCGGAAATTGACGTCATAGGGTGCGTTGAACTCGTCTTGATCAAGGGAATCCAATGGTACCTCATTTTTGAAAATCAGTCATACGGTTCAAAAGTTGCGTGTGTAAACACAAGTCCAACTTTGACCCATTGGTGGCGCTAGAGTGGTCTGATGGGATACATGAAACTTGGTGTAGGTATAGAAGGAACTGTCCTTAATGAGTGTGCCAAATTTAACAAAAAGTTATCCAAGGGTTCTAGGGGCTGCCATTGACTCCCATGGAACTAGAATAATAATAATAAATATAGCTGCAAGCAGCAATGGCGGATTCCTCCCATGATTGCGAACCATTGAAAAATGTATATTCTTCACAAATTGTCACTGTATAGAAACATCCATGCTGTAGACTTACCAATGGGATACCAAATCTGAAATGCAATACCATTAAGATCCACAAGGGCTTTTATTCCAAGCCAAGGAGTGAAGGGAGCGGGCTTGGTGAGCCTACCCATTCCAGAAAGCCTTGTATCTTTGTGTATCAGGGCGTGGCCTGTAGCATCACTTATGGGTGATATTGGGCCATTTGTGGTGTGGTAGTTACTCTTGGCCTATACTATCAATGTTTCAGGATTTTGAGAACTTTTTACCATTGCATACAAAATCGGAAATGCAATACCATCAAGATCCACATGGGCCTTTGCTAAAGACCAAGCAATGAGTGGGGGCTTGGTCAACCCACAATTGCCTGAAATGTTGTGTATGCGTCTCACTTTAGGAGGTTATTGAACATTAATGAGTTCCAAGGCTGAATTTCGGGAAAGAGACTTCAGATATTAGGGGACCATTAAGGCCTATATAAAAGCATACAAAAACAGCATGTCATGGGATATTTAATGTTATTCTTAAGCTTGTATGACAAGACAACTGATTTCAATTGTAATGCTGTATTTTAGATTCCCCTCATACGAGCATCTGATGGCGTTTTGGAACCTGATCGAACAGCCAAAATAATTAGGGTCACCAGAGCAAAGAAAACCTACGCCACTAGCACAACAACTGAAAGCCCTTTAACCAGACCAACTGTAAGTACCCATTCACCCAAAAAACACACAGACACAGATCCCTAAGCATTAAAAGGGTGGTTTTGAACTAACACTCATTAAACACTTCTCCCCACAGAAACTGCTGCCAATAGATGAGCTCTTCCTCTTCCTGACATACCTGTCCACTGGCTGTACCCAGAGGGAGTTGGGTCATAGATTTAACATCCACCGAGTAACCGTCAGCCGAATCATCGTGACCTGGGCCAACTTCCTCTACAGCTTACTGGGCTCAGTCTGTATATGGATGTCTCCCGCAGCTGTGAAGGCCCATCTTCCACGCGACTTTGATGGCAGCTACAGTGACACACAGGTGGTCCTCGACTGTACAGAGCTACGGTGTCAAACACCGTCATCCATGCTCCTTCAGAGCGAAGTTTTCTCGACCTACAAGTCCCACTGCACCTTTAAGGCCATGGTGGGCATGTCCCCTCACGGAGCCCTGAGTTTTGTTTCAGCACTCTTTGAGGGTTCCATGAGTGACAAGGAGGTGTTTCGTCAGTCAGGGATTGCACCACTCTTAACGCCTGACATGGCCATCATGGTTGACAAGGGATTCTTGGTGGATGACCTTGTACCTGGGACTGTTCATCGTCCTGCCTTCCTCTCCAAGAGGGCCCAAATGCCAGAGGTGGATGTTCTGAAGACGCAGTCCATCGCCCGTTTGAGGGTGCATGTCGAGAGGATGATCAGAAGAGTTAAAGAAAATAAACTCTTTGATACCACCATCCCTCTCTCCATTGCAGGGAGCATAAACCAACTCTTCACTGTCGCTTGTCTCCTCTCAAATTACCAAAATGGACCTCTTGTCAAGAAATGGAGATATGAAGTTTGATATTGTAGCTTAATCTTTTTCTGAGGAATTTGATAACTATTGTTCTGTTAAACATACAGAATTCATGAAATGAAATCATTTTAATTGCCTTTAATATCAAGATAATAAATATTTCTTGGCGTGCTCACAGCGCACACACACATTTTATTGTGTTTACTTTTTGGGAAGGCAAGGTAAATCATGGAAAACATCTGCCATTGAAAGTTAAAGATGCACAAACATTAACATAAAATAATCTCAATCATAAAACGTACCATTAAAAGTGAAAATTAAAGAACAGATCTTAAAATATTTTATCTCAATCCTGAAGCATTACACATTTCTGCAAGTAGACATAAAAATAAAACCTGTCTACTTTCTCTCTGATTATATCCAAAACATCATTGTCTCTGTAAATTCTTTGGATGAGTACATCTTCCTCAGCTGAGACTACAAAATCACACCAACTCATTCCCGTTATTAGCATCTGCCCCTGTACTTGCCAGTAGTAAGCATGCTTTTCTTTTAGCTCCAATTTGCCTGACTTCATTTTGAGATACGGGCAGTCCACATAGCTTTTAACATTTGGGCACTTCATCTCAATCAGCCCAAACTGACATGGCTCTGAAGGGTCAAAGATTAACCCGTCTGGAGACGCCCCCAGCCAAGGAGCGTCAGGGTGAATTACCAATCCACAGGGGTAGTGGTTGACCCTTTTCATTTGGCAATATTCCCAAATAGCATCTGCCTCTAATTCGAGCCCCCTCTTCATAGCTGCCGTCTGACGTGTCCCTTGCAGTATCCGGTTAGCCAGACCTTCTTCAGAGTTCTCTCCAACCTGGCAGATCTCCCTGAAACGTGACGCCGTCAATCTATGCCTCCTTAGCTGATGCCATTCAGTACATGAACTTTGTGCTCTGGTAGCACATTCAAATTTGTGCATCATGTCCCACGTGACCTCCAGACTCCTATGGTGTAGCTGTTGTGGTTCAGTACAGACAAACATGCAACTTGATGGCTGTAGGCAGTAATTCTGAAGAGGCATAGATGGACGTGGTGGGGCAGCATGGAAGGACAGATCTCTCTTTGCTGTTGCTGGTTGTTGGTAGGACAATGGACTTCCGGCTTGAACCTTGCCACGGGCAGAGTCAACCAGGGGAATTTCACAGCTAATGCCCATGCTGCAGATCATCGGTGCCTCCGCTGTAGAAAAATCTTTATACGCCTCTGTCACCTAGGGATGTAATAATATAATGATTAGCAATATCAAACAAAATGATTATACCATACATTTTCATGGCCACAATATGTTGCGCATCATGCACAACGCCAGACACCATTACAAATAAGTTCATAATAAAGAACCCTTGTGTAAACATTTATTTTGTTTCAGTTCAATCAATTCTTTCTTCAAAAGCAGAATACTTGTTTGTATAATTGATGGGTCATAGTACATTTAATCAAAAGGAGAGGAAAAAGAAAATCATGAAATACTAGTATATTGTTTGATATGAAATCCCTACTAACCCGAAGGACAGTAAGATCAGGCAATTCCCCACTGAGGCCTTTGTAGAGTGTGCTCCTGTGTGGAACATAACACTTTCATGAGTGGAAAGTGGCATATCCACACAGGTATTTTAATTCAAACAGGCAACATATTGGAATACATCGACAATATTCAGGTTTTACCTTACACCATCTTTGGTTGCTCTACACTTTGGTTTAGCAGAAAGCACAGCCATCTTATCCACAGGGCCTGGCTTTACACCCTATCAAGTTAAGCACAATACAGTTAGAAGTTAAATATAGTTAGAAAATATATCCAACAGCTCTGTAATTACAGTGCAAACTTACCAACGTTCTGGGCTTGTGCCACTGCTGTTCTCCTTCAGTACAGCTTAGCACAGGAGGGACCACTGGCACCTTCAGCTGAGCGTAATGTGCTGACTGGAACAGCAAAGCGACACAGTGGTTGCATAAAGCTGCTCCAGCAACACATGTGCAGCTGTGATGAAGCAGCTCCACAGGACTGGAATCTTTCAGTACCACCTGCATAAGTAAAATGTCATAGTAAATACTTATCTTAGCTTGGTCACTGTTTAACCATTCTTTTAGGACACAATCTTGTTTTTACAATATTTTCTATATCTAATATTCTAGAATCACAGATCAAATGTCATGTATTTCTATATGTTGGATTAGAGTATGTTGTATAATATGCCAACTGCATTAAATCAACATCCATAATCGTTTTTCTTTGAAACATGATAGCCTAATACCTTAACCACAAGATTGCATCTTAAATGAATGACAGTTGGGGGAAACTTGAATAAGAACACATTTAACCCGGAGGGGATCAGCTAAGTAAACTTACCTGCCAAATGAAGATCATTATATTTGAGAGTTATAATAAACGTAAATGACCTTAGCTAAATCCCCAGGAACTTTAGGAACGCCGGGTTATTAAAGTAACAAGCTTTTAAGTGTTGGCTGAACCTGAACTTGAATTTATCAATCCTACCTTCACCATACACTCAAACTGTGAGGTTTCTCAGCTTTCCTCATGGACCTGTAGCACAATGCCCTGACCACGACTTCCCCTGTGTCCTGATCTTTATTAGAAACTGAGAGGGGCAGAAATACAAATGATAATACATAAAAACGGACGGTTAGCGTTTAAAATAAAGAAAAACAAGCTTCTATACTACACTAAAAATGAACACATCGCTAACTAGCTTAGCCGCTAGCCGGCCGGAACACCACATTAAATTACTTACCCTCATAGTTGTGCAGATAACTGGATATGTAAAGTTTGAATCCCTTGTCCCGCTTGCTTGTTGGAGCAGGGGAACAAGCATTTACGATGCGATGGACGTCACTGACGCTTATTTTAGGCAGGTCTTGGAGACATCTACTAAAGCCGGACATTTTGGCAAAGCGGGCGATCGCCTCCAGTAAACCTGACTCTAAAAGGGAGTCAGGTGGCTGAGCGGTGAGGGAGTCGGGCTGGTAATCCGAAGGTTGCCAGTTCGATTCCCGGTCATGCCAACTGACGTTGTGTCCTTGGGCAAGGCACTTCACCCTACTTGCCTCGGGGGGAATGTCCCTGTACTTACTGTAAGTCGCTCTGGATAAGAGCGTCTGCTAAATGACTAAATGTAAATGTAAATGTAAACCGGAAACTGATTTGCCGAATTTGGGCTACAGCGGAAGTTCGTCAGTACGATTGTGCACAGAGCCTATTGCCTGAAATGTTGTGTATGCGTCTCGCCAAGCTTGCGCGTGTGTCAAGGGAAAGGCTGAGTGTGTGAGAATGTGGAGCGCGCGCGCTGAGGAGCAGGGGAGACATTTCATTGGAAATTTCCTTAACAATTAGCCAAGCATGCATTTTTCAAATATTCACCAAAATTCAACTTTTCATCTTAAAGTCAACTTTTTTGCTGAGATTTGTGTACTAATTCTCAAGAGTCTTCATGAACTTGTTATTGAATCAGAATTTTTGACTAGCCGATGTGTAAAGCATTATTTTAGCGTTAGAAATCAATTAGATTTCCTTTATTTCAATCATTTTTTAAGATATTAATTTGCCTTCTCACATGGGAACATGATGTAGTGTCTTCCACGTGACACACCAAGTTTGGTGTTGATATTTCAAAGATTTGATGAGATTTGATCAAACTTCCTGTTTGGTTGCTTTGTTGACGATTTTGATTGGCTGTACCGGACAAACAGTTTTGAAATTCAAAAATCTGTTGAAGAATTCAGTGAGGGTTGCTCTGACGATGATACTTGCCAATTCTGGGGAAGATTGGACAAAAATTGTCGGAGAAGTAGCGAAAAAACTTGTTTCCTAAATCTTTATTGTACAAAAAAATCCAATATGGCGGCCGTTATAGGTTATTGAGGCTTTTTTGTTCCTCATGAGAAATAAGGCATATCTAATGAATTTCAGAATTTTGGGACAAATGGGATGCGAATGGCATCACTTTGTAAATGAACAATTGGGGCTTGGCCGTAGCGCCACCTATGGATAATGGTGCGTCATTTGTGGTGTGGTAGTTACTCCTGGCCTATACTATCAATGTTTCAGGATTTTGAGAACTTTTTCTAAAATGCATTACCATCAAGATCCACAAGGGCCTTCACTTCAAGCCAAGGAATGAGTGGGGGCTTGGTCAGCCCACAATTGCCTGAAATGTTGTGTATGCGTCTCGCCAAGCCCGCGCGTGTGTCAAGGGAAAGGCTGAGTGTGTGAGAATGTGGAGCACGCGCGCGCTGAAGAGCAGGGGAGACATTTCATTGAAAATTTCGTTAGCAATTAGCCAAGCATGCATGTTTCAAATGTTCACATAAAATCGACTTTTCATGTTACAGTCAACTTTTCCTCAGATTTGTGTACTAAACATTCTCAAGAGTCTTCATATGAACTTGTGATTGAATGAAAGTATCAGTTTTTGACCGGCGGATGTGTAAAGCATTATTTTAGCGTTAGCGATCAATTCGATTTGCTTTATATCAACCATTTTTGGAGATATGAAATAGCCTTTGCATATGGTAACATGTTGTAGTGTCTTCCTTGTGACATACCAAGTTACGTGTTGATATCTCAAAGATTTGCTGAGATTTGACCCAAGTTCCTGTTTGGTTTCTTTTATTGCTGATTTTGATTGGCTGTGCCGGACAAACGGTTTATAAAATCAAAACGCCATGGGATAACTTTTGTGAGGCTTGTTCTGAAGATCATCTCTGGTCATTTTGAAGAAGATATGACAAAAATTGTAGGAGGAGTAGGCTTTCAAAGGTTTTTGATACAACCGGAAATAGCGGAAAATTTATATAACCGGATATTGACGTCATAGGGTGCGTTGAACTCGTCTTGATCCAGGGAATCCAATGGTACCTCATTTTCGAAAACCAGTCATACGGTTCAAAAGTTGCGTGTGTAAACACAAGTCCAACTTTGACCCATTGGTGGCGCTAGAGTGGTCTGATGGGATACATGAAACTTGGTGTAGGTATAGAAGGAACTGTCCTTAATGAGTGTGCCAAATTTAACAAAAAGTTATCCAAGGGTTCTAGGGGCTGCCATTGACTCCCATGGAACTAGAATAATAATAATAAATATAACTGCAAGCAGCAATGGCGGATTCCTCCAAACATTGCAAACCATTGAAAAATTTATATTCTTTACAAATTGTCACTGTAAAAATCCATGCTGCAGACTTACCGATGGGACACCAAATCTGAAATGCAATACCATCAAGATCCACAAGAGCTTTTATTCCGAGCCAAGGAGTGAAGGGAGGGGGCTTGGTGAGCCTACCCATTCCAGAAAGCCTTGTATCTTTGTGCATCAGGGTGTGGCCAGTAGCGTCACCTATGGGTGATGTTGGGCCATTTGTGGTGTGGTAGTTACTGTTAACCTATACTATCAATGTCTCAGGATTTTTAGAACTTTTTACCATTGCATACAAAATCGGAAATGCAATACCATCAAGATCCACATGGGCCTTTGCTAAAGACCAAGCAATGAGTGGGGGCTTGGTCAGCCCACAATTGTCTGAAATGTTGTGTATGCGTCTCGCCAAGCTTGCGCGTGTCAAGGGAAAGGCTGAGTGTGTGAGAATGTGGAGCGCGCGCGCTGAGGGTCAGGGGAGACATTTCATTGGAAATTTCCTTAACAATTAGCAGAGCATGCATTTTTCAAATATTCACCAAAAATCAACTTTTCATCTTAGAGTCAACTTTTTCTGAGATTTGTGTACTAAACATTCTCAAGAGTCTTTATGAACATGTGATTGAATCAGAGGTTTTTGACTGGCGGGTGTGTAAAGCATTATTTTAGCGTTAGATAGAAATAAATTAGATTTCCTTTATTTCAATCATTTTTTAAGATATTAATTTGCCTTCTCACATGGGAACATGATGTAATGTCTTTGAAATTCAAAAATCTGTTGAAGATTTCAGTGAGGGTTGCTCTGACGATGATACCTGCCAATTCTGGGGACGATTGGACAAAAATTGTAGGAGAAGTAAAGAAAAAACGTGTTTCCTAAATCTTTATTGTACAAAAAAATCCAATATGGCGGCCGTTATAGGTTATTGAGGCTTTTTTGTTCCTCATGAGAAATAAGGCATATCTAATGAATTTCAGAATTTTGGGACAAATGGGATGCGAATGGCATCACTTTGTAAATGGAAAATTGGGGCTTGGCCGTAGCGCCACCTATGGATAATGGTGCGTCATTTGTGGTGTGGTAGTTACTCCTGGCCTATACTATCAATGTTTCAGGATTTTGAGAACTTTTTCTAAAATGCATTACCATCAAGATCCACAAGGGCCTTCACTTCAAGCCAAGGAGTGAAGGGAGGGGGCTTGGTGAGCCTACCCATTCCAGAAAGCCTTGTATCTTTGTGTATCAGGTCGTGGCCTGTAGCGTCACTTATGGGTGATATTGGGCCATTTGTGGTGTGGTAGTTACTCTTGGCCTATACTATCAATGTTTCAGGATTTTGAGAACTTTTTACCATTGCATACAAAATCGGAAATGCAATACCATCAAGATCCACATGGGCCTTTGCTAAAGACCAAGCAATGAGTGGGGCTTGGTCAGCCCACAATTGCCTGAAATGTTGTGTATGCGTCTCGTCAAGCTTGCGCGTGTGTCAGGGAAAGGCTGAGTGTGTGAGAATGTGGAGCGCGCGCGCTGAGGAGCAGGGGAGACATTTCATTGGAAATTTCCTTAACAATTAGCCAAGCAAGCATTTTTCAAATATTCACCTAAATTCAACTTTTCATCTTACAGTCAACTTTTTCTGAGATTTGTGTACTAAACATTCTCAAGAGTCTTCATGAACTTGTGATTGAATCAGAGTTTTTTGACTGCCGTATGTGTAAAGCATTATTTTAGCGTTAGAAATAAATTAGATTTCCTTTATTTCAATCATTTTTTAAGATATTAATTTGCCTTCTCACATGGGAACATGACGTAGTGTCTTTCACGTGACACACCAAGTTTGGTGTTGATATTTCAAAGATTTGCTGAGATTTGATCCAACTTCCTGTTTGGTTGCTCTGTTGACGATTTTGATTGGCTGTACCGGACAAACGGTTTTGAAATTCAAAAATCTGTTGAAGATTTCAGTGAGGGTTAATCTGACGATGATACCTGGCAATTCTGGGGAAGATTGGACAAAAATTGTAATAGAAGTAGCGAAAAAACGTGTTTCCTAAATCTTTATTGTACAAAAAAATCCAATATGGCGGCCGTTATAGGTTATTGAGGCTTTTTTGTTCCTCGTGAGAAATAAGGCATATCTAATTGAATTTCAGAATTTTGGGACAAATGGGATGAGAATGGCATCACTTTGTAAATAGACAATTGGGGCTTGGCCGTAGCGCCACCTATGGATAATGGTGCGTCATTTGTGGTGTGGTAGTTACTCCTGGCCAATACTATCAATGTTTCAGGATTTTGAGAACTTTTTCTAAAATGCATTACCATCAAGATCCACAAGGGCCTTCACTTCAAGCCAAGGAATGAGTGGGGGCTTTGTCAGCCCACAATTGCCTGAAATGTTGTGTATGCGTCTCGCCAAGCCCGCGTGTGTGTCAAGGGAAAGGCTGAGTGTGTGAGAATGTGGAGCACGCGCGCGCTGAAGAGCAGGGGAGACATTTCATTGAAAATTTCGTTAGCAATTAGCCAAGCATGCATTTTTCAAATATTCACCACAAATCGACTTTTCATGTTACAGTCAACTTTTCCTCAGATTTGTGTACTAAACATTCTCAAGAGTCTTCATATGAACTTGTGATTGAATCAAAGTATCAGTTTTTGACCGGCGGATGTGTAAAGCATTATTTTTGCGTTAGCGATAAATTCAATTTGCTTTAAATCAACCATTTCTGGAGATATGAAATAGCCTTTGCACATGGTAACATGTTGTAGTGTCTTCCTTGTGACATACCAAGTTACGTGTTGATATCTCAAAGATTTGCTGAGATTTGACCCAAGTTCCTGTTTGGTTACTTTTTTGCTGATTTTGATTGGCTGTGCCGGACAAACGGTTTAGAAAATCAAAACGCCATGGGATAACTTTTGTGAGGCTTGGTCTGAAGATCATCTCTGGTCATTTTGAAGAAGATATGACAAAAATTGTAGGAGGAGTAGGCTTTCAAAGGTTTTTGATACAACCGGAAATAGCGGAAAATCTATATAACCGGAAATTGACGTCATATGGTGCGTTGAACTCGTCTTGATCCAGGGAATCCAATGGTACCTCATTTTTGAAAATCAGTCATACGGTTCAAAAGTTGCGTGTGTAAACACAAGTCCAACTTTGACCCATTGGTGGCGCTAGAGTGGTCTGATGGGATACATGAAACTTGGTGTAGGTATAGAAGGAACTGTCCTTAATGAGTGTGCCAAATTTGTCAAAAAGTTATCCAAGGGGTCTAGGGGCTGCCATTGACTCCCATGGAACTAGAATAATAATAATAATAATAATAATAATAATAATAAAACTAACAATAACAATAGGTTTCCTCCTTACGGAGGAATCCTAATAATAATAAAACTAACAATAACAATAGGTTTCCTCCTTACGGAGGAATCCTAATAAAACTAACAATAACAATAGGTTTCCTCCTTACGGAGGAATCCTAATAATAATAAAACTAACAATAACAATAGGTTTCCTCCTTACGGAGGAATCCTAAATATAACTGCAAGCAGCAATGGCGGATTCCTCCAAACATTGCAAACCACTGAAAAATTTATATTTTTCACAAATTGTCACTGTAAAAATCCATGCTGCAGACTTACCAATGGGATACCAAATCTGAAATGCAATACCATCAAGATCCACAAGGGCTTTTATTTCAAGCCAAGGAGTGAAGGGAGGGGGCTTGGTGAGCCTACCCATTCCAGAAAGCCTTGTATCTTTGTGTACCAGGGCGTGGCCTGTAGCGTCACTTATGGGTGATATTGGGCCATTTGTGGTGTGGTAGTTACTCTTGGCCTATACTATCAATGTTTCAGGATTTTGAGAACTTTTTACCATTGCATACAAAATCGGAAATGCAATACCATCAAGATCCACATGGTCCTTTGCTAAAGACCAAGCAATGAGTGGGGCTTGGTCAGCCCACAATTGCCTGAAATGTTGTGTATGCGTCTCGCCAAGCTTGTGCGTGTGTCAAGGGAAAGGCTGAGTGTGTGAGAATGTGGAGCGCGCGTGCTGAGGAGCAGGGGAGACATTTCATTGGAAATTTCCTTAACAATTAGCCAAGCATGCATTTTTCAAATATTCACCTAAATTCAAATTTTCATCTTACAGTCAACTTTTGCTGAGATTTGTGTACTAAACATTCTCAAAAGTCTTCATGAACTTGTGATTGAATCAGAGTTTTTTGACTGGCGGATGTGTAAAGCATTATTTTAGCGTTAGAAATAAATTTGATTTCCTTCATTTCAATCATTTTTGAAGATATTAATTTGCCTTCCTACATGGGAACATGACGTAGTGTCTTTCACGTGACACACCAAGTTTGGTGTTGATATTTCAAAGATTTGCTGAGATTTGATCCAACTTCCTGTTTGGTTGCTTTGTTGACGATTTTGATTGGCTGTACCGGACAAACGGTTTTGAAATTCAAAAATCTGTTAAAGAATTCAGTGAGGGTTGCTCTGACGATGATACCTGCCAATTCTGGGGAAGATTGGACAAGAATTGTAGGAGAAGTAGCAAAAAAACGTGTTTCCTAAATCTTTATTGTACAAAAACATCCAATATGGCGGCCGTTATAGGTTATTGAGGCTTTTTTGTTCCTCATGAGAAATAAGGCATATCTAATGAATTTCAGAATTTTGGGACAAATGGGATGCGAATGGCATCACTTTGTAAATGGAAAATTGGGGCTTGGCCGTAGCGCCACCTATGGATAATGGTGCGTCATTTGTGGTGTGGTAGTTACTCCTGGCCTATACTATCAATGTTTCAGGATTTTGAGAACTTTTTCTAAAATGCATTACCATCAAGATCCACAAGGGCCTTCACTTCAAGCCAAGGAATGAGTGGGGGCTTGGTCAGCCCACAATTGCCTGAAATGTTGTGTATGCGTCTCGCCAAGCCCGCGCGTGTGTCAAGGGAAAGGCTGAGTGTGTGAGAATGTGGAGCACGCGCGCGCTGAAGAGCAGGGGAGACATTTCATTGAAAATTTCGTTAGCAATTAGCCAAGCATGCATGTTTCAAATATTCACATAAAATCGACTTTTCATGTTACAGTCAACTTTTCCTCAGATTTGTGTACTAAACATTCTCAAGAGTCTTCATATGAACTTGTGATTGAATCAAAGTATCAGTTTTTGACCGGCGGATGTGTAAAGCATTATTTTAGCGTTAGCGATAAATTCGATTTGCTTTATATCAATCATCTTTTGAGATATGAAGTTGCCTTTGCACATGGTAACATGTTGTAGTGTCGTCCACCGATATACCAAGTTTAGTGTTGATATCTCAAAGATTTGCTGAGATTTGACCCAAGTTCCTGTTTGGTTACTTTTTTGCTGATTTTGATTGGTTGTGCCGGACAAACGGTTTAGAAAATCAAAACGCCATGGGATAACTTTTGTGAGGCTTGGTCTGAAGATCATCTATGGTCATTTTGAAGAAGATATGACAATAATTGTAGGAGGAGTAGGCTTTCAAAGGTTTTTGATACAACCGGAAATAGCGGAAAATCTATACAACCGGAAATTGACGTCATAGGGTGCGTTGAACTCGTCTTCATCCAGGGAATCCAATGGTACCTCATTTTTGTAAATCAGTCATACGGTTCAAAAGTTGCGTGTGTAAACACAAGTCCAACTTTGACCCATTGGTGGCGCTAGAGTGGTCTGATGGGATACATGAAACTTGGTGTAGGTATAGAAGGAACTGTCCTTAATGAGTGTGCCAAATTTAACAAAAAGTTATCCAAGGGTTCTAGGGGCTGCCATTGACTCCCATGGAACTAGAATAATAATAATAATAATAATAAAACTAACAATAACAATAGGTTTCCTCCTTACGGAGGAATCCTAATAATAAAACTAACAATAACAATAGGTTTCCTCCTTACGGAGGAATCCTAAATATAGCTGCAAGCAGCAATGGCGGATTCCTCCTAAGATTGCGAACCATTGAAAAATGTATATTCTTCACAAATTGTCACTGTATAGAAAAATCCATGCTGTAGACTTACCAATGGGATACCAAATCTGAAATGCAATACCATCAAGATCCACAAGGGCTTTTATGTCAAGCCAAGGAGTGAAGGGAGGGGGCTTGGTGAGCTAGACCCCGAAGCCATTTGTTTTGAGAATAATGGCTGGCTGATGAAGTTATTGGCTGGCTAGCCAGCTCAGCCAAAACCTAAATGGCTGCTGCAGCCGCCAAAATGTTAATAGCTACAAATGCCTGAAGCTGCCACTTCATGTCTACAGATGTTTATGTTATACTGATTTACTAGATCTCAATATTTCCAAGTTTTAAAAGAGTACAAAAATATCGACAAAACCCTAGTCCTGACAAAACGGCATTCTTACTTCCAAAAACTGAAGATCTAACAAACATCTGAGTATGCAAAATAGAAATTAAGAAAGTATGTGAGAACAACACAATTACCTTTTCTAGTTGTTTCCGCCATTTCAGCTCAGCGTGAGAGAAAAACGAATTGCTTCTTTTACTGTCTATGTCTATGATCATCACTATCGGAAAAGGCACAATTTTAATTGGTCATCAATTCACTGTGAGTCCTGTGTATCATAGCAACGAGCACAAGACTGTGGCGAATCCGGTGTGCCAAATTGATTTAGTTTATCATTGATTTTTTGAGTGTGTATGTCTCTATGTGATAGATATAATTATTGTTTGACGCAAATAATTTCATCTTGCTGAGCCAAAAAATATCAGATGGTGGCTCAATTTGGCTTACAAAATATTAGCTGGCTTTGGCTGAAACTCAAATGGCACCGCTTGGTGGCACTTGGCGTCGGCTTCAGGGTCTATGGTGAGCCTACCCATTCCAGAAAGCCTTGTGTCTTTGTGCATCAGGGTGTGGCCTGTAGCGTCAACTATTGGTGATATTGGGCCATTTGTGGTGTGGTAGTTACTTTTGGCCTATACTATCAATGTTTTAGGGTTTTGAGAACTTTTTACCATTGCATAAAAAATCGGAAATGCAATACCATCAAGATCCACATGGGCCTTTGCTAAAGACCAAGCAATGAGTGGGGGCTTGGTCAGCCCACACTCTCCTGAAATGTTGTGTTTGCGTCTCGCCAAGCTTGCGCGTGTGTCAAGGGAAAGGCTGAGTGTGTGAGAATGTGGAGCACGTGCGCGCTGAGGAGCTGTACCAGACAAACGGTTGTGAAAATAAAAAATCTGTTGAATACATGAGTGAGGGTTGCTCTGACGATGATGTGTGCCAATTCTGGGGAAGATTGCACCAGAATTGAAGGAGGAGTAGCGAAAAAACGTGTTTCCTTAATCTTTATTGTACAGAAAAATCCAATATGGCGCCCGTTATAGGTTCTTGAGGCTTTTTTGTTCCTCATGAGAAATAAGGCATATCTAATGAATTTCAGAATTTTGGGACAAATGGGATGCAAATGGCATCACTTTGAATATAGGCAAATTGGGGCATGGCTGTAGAGGTTTAAAAAGCTACCTCTGCCTAAACTGACATGCACCAACTCAGAGTATTGCGTTTCAATAACCTCCTCATTGCATTCACTCTTATTCCCATAGCTATTGTGGTAGCAAACAAGCATAACTACGTGTGGCCTACACATCAAACAAAATTTCTAGTCAATTGGAGTCATGGTTCATAAGAAGATATTTGTACGTTTTCAAAATGTTCACCGTACATGGTGGACTGTATGGGTCACCACTGTATAGTTTCCCATTATAAATAAGGCATGTATAGTTTACGACGTTTTAGACTGATGGTGTGGAAATGCCATCACTTTGAAAATGGACAATTGGGGCGTGGCCGTAGCGCCACCTATGGGTAATGGTGGGTCATTTGTGGTGTGGTAGTTTCTCATGGCCTATACTATCAATGTTTCAGGATTTTGAGAACTTTTTACCATTGCATACAAAATCGGAAATGCAATACCATCAAGATCCACATGGGCCTTTGCTAAAGACCAAGCTATGAGTGGGGGCTTGGTCAGCCCACAATTGCCTGAAATGTTGTGTATGCGTCTCGTCAAGCTTGCGCGTGTGTCAAGGGAAAGGCTGAGTGTGTGAGAATGTGGAGCGCGCGCGCTGAGGAGCAGGGGAGACATTTCATTGGAAATTTCCTTAACAATTAGCCAAGCATGCATTTTTTTTATATTCACCAAAAATCAATTTTTCATTTTACAGTCAACTTTTCCTCAGATTTGTGTACTAAACATTCTCAAGAGTCTTCATATGAACTTGTGATTGAATCAAAGTATCAGTTTTTGACCGGCGGATGTGTAAAGCATTATTTTAGCGTTAGAAATAAAAAAGATTTCCTTTATTTCAATCATTTTTTAAGATATTAATTTGCCTTCTCACATGGGAACATGATGTAGTGTCTTTCACGTGACACACCAAGTTTGGTGTTGATATTTCAAAGATTTGCTGAGATTTGATCCAACTTTCTGTTTGGTTGCTTTGTTGACGATTTTGATTGGCTGTACCGGACAAACAGTTTTGAAATTCAAAAATCTGTTGAAGAGTTCAGTGAGGGTTGCTCTGACGATGATACCTGCCAATTCTGGGGAAGATTGGACAAAAATTGTAGGAGAAGTAAAGAAAAAACGTGTTTCCTAAATCTTTATTGTACAAAAAAATCCAATATGGCGGCCGTTATAGGTTATTGAGGCTTTTTTGTTCCTCATGAGAAATAAGGCATATCTAATGAATTTCAGAATTTTGGGACAAAAGGGATGCGAATGGCATCACTTTGTAAATGGACAATAGGGGCTTGGCCGTAGCGCCACCTATGGATAATGGTGTGTCATTTGTGGTGTGGTAGTTACTCCTGGCCTATACTATCAATGTTTCAGGATTTTGAGAACTTTTTCTAAAATGCATTACCATCAAGATCCACAAGGGCCTTCACTTCAAGCCAAGGAATGAGTGGGGGCTTGGTCAGCCCACAATTGCCTGAAATGTTGTGTATGCGTCTCGCCAAGCCCGCGCGTGTGTCAAGGGAAAGGCTGAGTGTGTGAGAATGTGGAGCGCGCGCGCTGAGGAGCAGAGGGAGACATTACATTGAAAATTTTGTTAGCAATTAGCCAAGCATGCATGTTTCAAATATTCACCAAAAATCGACTTTTCATGTTACAGTCAACTTTTCCTCAGATTTGTGTACTAAACATTCTCAAGAGTCTTCATATGAACTTGTGATTGAATCAGAGTATCAGTTTTTTACTGGCGGATGTGTAAAGCATTATTTTAGCGTTAGGGATAAATTCGATTTGCTTTATATCAACCTTTTTTGGAGATATGAAATAGCCTTTGCATATGGTAACATGTTGTAGTGTCGTCCACCGATATACCAAGTTTAGTGTTGATATCTCAAAGATTTGCTGAGATTTGACCCAAGTTCCTGTTTGGTTTCTTTTATTGCTGATTTTGATTGGCTGTGCCGGACAAACGGTTTATAAAATCAAAAGGCCATGGGATAACTTTTGTGAGGCTTGGTCTGAAGATCATCTATGGTCATTTTGAAGAAGATATGACAAAAATTGTAGGAGGAGTAGGCTTTCAAAGGTTTTTGATACAACCGGAAATAGCGGAAAATCTATATAACCGGAAAGTGACGTCATAGGGTGCGTTGAACTCGTCTTGATCCAGGGAATCCAATGGTACCTCATTTTTGAAAATCAGTCATACGGTTCAAAAGTTGCGTGTGTAAACACAAGTCCAACTTTGACCCATTGGTGGCGCTAGAGTGGTCTGATGGGATACATGAAACTTGGTGTAGGTATAGAAGGAACTGTCCTTAATGAGTGTGCCAAATTTAACAAAAAGTTATCCAAGGGTTCTAGGGGCTGCCATTGACTCCCATGGAACTAGAATAATAATAATAATAATAATAATAAAACTAACAATAACAATAGGTTTCCTCCTTACGGAGGAATCCTAATAATAATAATAATAAAACTAACAATAACAATAGGTTTCCTCCTTACGGAGGAATCCTAACTAGAGAGGATACAATTTCTGGGGAAATTGTAGGGTGTGCTTGCTTGCGTCGGTTGCACAGGGGTCTGTATATTTTATATAAAAATGCATCGGGCCTACTTATTATTTATAAAGATTACATAGATTTAAAAGCATCTTTTTTTTGCTGCTCATTTACAACTCAAAATACGAGTGAAGTGTAGAATGAAATATGACGTCTTCTCATTTCCCCTGCAAGAGGCAGCTGACAGGCTGAATCAAAACGAATACATTTGGCAGACCGGTGTACAAATGGACCTAATCTCTATGACTTAAACGTCCTTTTAAGTTGTCCCTTCTCGTGATATTTTCAGGCATTTAGCCTACTCATATTGCATTCATTCATTAATAAAGAACCCCCTTTGAAGATTATTCTACGACTTTACCGGCAGAAGATAGAATCGCGATTCAAACAGTACCATCTGCTAACTGAAAATATGCCCCCAAAAACGTAAATAAGCTTGACATTTATTTAGTGGAAAATAGCTCATTCATAAAAAGCTCACTGGTAGCGATCATTGTCAGTAACAACTCAAAATGCGATATAGCCCTGTGTGGAGAAGCTGCCCGGTAAATTCTACTACTACAGTACAGTACTACTAGTAGACTACTGCTGTGTTCGTCTTGATAGCGATTGCGTTGGTTGAATTCGATTAAACGTTCCGTTGTACGGTTTAGGCTGAAATTAATTATTTTCATGAACAGATTGACAAAGTTTAGGCTGTGGCAATGAAGTTCAGGTTAGTAGTCAGATAGTTTCCCTACTGAAAGACTTTTGAGTAAGGGGAGTGCCGAACATGTTCTGTTGCCGTTTGACTTAAACAGCTGAGGAGTTGTTGTTAGCTACTCACACTAGTGTCTCGGGTACAGTAGGCTACAGCGTTGCAGTGAGCTACACTGGTTTGAAACCACAGGTAATGGTAATTTCACCAACAAATCGTTTACTAATGTCAGAATAAATCCTACAACGAAAATGTATATGTGAGGAATGTTTATTTTAACGATTGAAAACAGATACATCATAGACCACTGTAGTATGTGTTGCCCGGGCAACACAGGCTAATGTCATGATGCTAATATGTCAGTGAAATAGTAGACTACTGTTTCCGAAAGTAGATGTACTTCCTTAATAATATCAGCTTATATTGTACATTACACATCACAATTGTGTGTCATATCACAAAGTAAAATGAGTAAATATTTATCACCCTGGCCTCTTTGTTTGTGGCGTTTCTGCAGCTGCCTTGCAGTAAAGCTATAGTTAGCCTAGCTATCCCCCAAGTTAACAGATGCCAAACGAATGTTCTGCCAAAGGTAGTCACGCGTGTTTTCGTGACATTATTGCAGACCGGTGTAAAAATTGACCTAATCTCTATGATTTAAACGTCATTTTAAGTTTTTCTCTTCTCATGATATTTTCAGGCATTTAGCCTACTCATATTGCATTCATTCATGAATAAACAACCCCTTTGAAGATTATTCTACGACGTTACCCGGCAGTAGAAGATGGAATCGCAATTCAAACGGTACCATCTGCTAACTGAAAATATGCCCCCCAAAACGTAAATAAGCTTGACATTTATTTAGTGGAAAATTGCTCATTCATAAAAAGCTCACTGGTAGCGATCATTGTCAGTAACAACGCAAAATGCGATATAGCCCTGTGTTGAGAAGCTGCCCCGGTAAATTGTACTACTACGGTACAGTACTAGGCTACTGCTGTGTTCGTCTTGGTAGCGATTGCGTTGGTTGAATTGGATTTAACGTTCCGTTGTACGGTTTAGGCTGAAATTAATTATTTTCATGAACAGATTGACAACGTTTAGGCTGTGGCAATGAAGTTCAGGTTAGTAGTTAGATAGACTTTTGATTTAAGTAAGGGGAGTGCCGAACATTTTCTGTCGCCGTTTGACTTCCTAAACAGCTGTGTACTGTAGCTAGATGTTTTTGTAGTGTGTCTCGCGTAAGCTACAGCGTTGCAGTGAGCTACACTGGTTTGAAACCACAGGTAATGGTAATTTCACCAACAAATCGGTTTCTAATGTCAGAATAAATCCTACAACGAAAATGTATATGTGAGGAATGTTTATTTTAACGATTGAAAACAGATAACGCTACATCATAGACCACTGTAGTATGTGTTGCCCGGGAAACACAGGCTAATGTCATGATGCTAATACTTCAGTGAAATAGTAGACTACTGTTTCCGAAAGTAGATGTACTTCCTTAATAATATCAGCTTATATTGTACATTACACATCACAATTGTGTGTCATATCACAAAGTAAAATGAGTAAATAGTTATCACCCTGGCCTCTTTTCTTGTGGCGTTTCTGCAGCTGCCTTGCAGTAAAGCTATAGTTAGCCTAGCTATCCCCCAAGTTAACAGATGCTAAACGAATGTTCTGGCAAAGGTAGTCACGCGTGTTTTCGTGACGTTAGTGACGCAGTGACGTTAGTAACGTCAGTGACTGTGGCTAGCAAATTAGCCACCGTTAGCTTCACTTTTCGCCACAAAAACTTAATTTAAGCTTAAACCATGCAACGGAACGTAAATTCCAATAGAAGCAACTCAATCGCTACCAAGACGAAACTTTTGACACCTACGTTGTCTATGTAGGCCAAGTATTTACTGAGTTTTAGGGGGGCAAAAAGAAATAAAAATAATAATAATAATAATATATATGTGAGAGAACAAAGGTTGTGCTCTCGCCGAAGGCTTGAGCACACCCAATAATACTAACAATAACAATAGGTGCCTCGCAGCTTCGCTGCCTGGCCCCTAAATATAGCTGCAAGCAGCAATGGCGGATTCCTCCAAAACATTGCGAACCATTGAAAAATGTATATTCTTCACAAATTGTCACTGTATAGAAACATCCATGCTGTAGACTTACCAATGGGATACCAAATCTGAAATGCAATACCATCAAGATCCACAAGGGCTTTTATTTCAAGCCAAGGAGTGAAGGGAGGGGGCTTGGTGAGCCTACCCATTCCAGAAAGCCTTGTATCTTTGTCTATCAGGGCTTGGCCTGTAGCATCACTTATGGGTGATATTGGGCCATTTGTGGTGTGGTAGTTACTCTTGGCCTATACTATCAATGTTTCAGGATTTTGAGAACTTTTTACCATTGC
This sequence comes from Osmerus mordax, assembly GCF_038355195.1. Lineage (NCBI taxonomy): Eukaryota > Metazoa > Chordata > Actinopteri > Osmeriformes > Osmeridae > Osmerus > Osmerus mordax. The sequence continues at coordinate 4,108,469 of NC_090064.1, forward strand.
ATACAAAATCGGAAATGCAATACCATCAAGATCCACATGGGCCTTTGCTAAAGACCAAGCAATGAGTGGGGGCTTGGTCAGCCCACAATTGCCTGAAATGTTGTGCATGCGTCTCGCCAAGCTTGCGCGTGTGTCAAGGGAAAGGCTGAGTGTGTGAGAATGTGGAGCGCGCGCGCTGAGGGTCAGGGGAGACATTTCATTGGAAATGTCCTTAACAATTAGCCAAGCATTCATTTTTCAAATATTCACCAAAATTCAACTTTTCATCTTACAGTCAACTTTTTCTGAGATTTGTGTACTAAACATTCTCAAGAGTTTTCATGAACTAAAGGCAAACAAATCAACAGTTATTGGCCAAAACACATTTTTGGTTCCTGCGGCCACGCCGATCACATGACACGATCACATGACACCAAATTGATTGGACATCCTCAGAAGAGGGTTCCGAGTCATCTTACCAAGTTTGGTGTTGATATTTCAAAGATTTGCTGAGATTTGATCCAACTTCCTGTTTGGTTGCTTTGTTGACGATTTTGATTGGCTGTACCGGACAAAATTGGGGGCTTGGTCAGCCCACAATTGCCTGAAATGTTGTGTATGCGTCTCGTCAAGCTTGCGCGTGTGTCAAGGGAAAGGCTGAGTGTGTGAGAATGTGGAGCGCGCGCGCTGAGGAGCAGGGGAGACATTTCATTGGAAATTTCCTTTCCATGCATTTTTCAAATATTCACCAAATTTCTACTTTTAATGTTACAGTCAACTTTTTCTCAGATTTGTGTACTAAACATTCTCAAGAGTCTTTATGAACATGTGATTGAATCAGAGTTTTTTGACTGGCGGATGTGTAAAGCATTATTTTAGCGTTAGATAGAAATAAATTAGATTTCCTTTATTTCAATCATTTTTTAAGATATTAATTTGCCTTCTCACATGCGAACATGATGTAGTGTCTTTCACGTGACACACCAAGTTTGGTGTTGATATTTCAAAGATTTGCTGAGATTTGATCCAACTTCCTGTTTGGTTGCTTTGTTGACGATTTTGATTGGCTGTACCAGACAAACGGTTTCGAAATTCAAAAATCTGTTGAAGAATTCAGTGAGGGTTGCTCTGACGATGATACCTGCCATTTCTGGGGAAGAATGGAAAAAAATTGTCGGAGAAGTAGCGAAAAAACGTGTTTCCTAAATCTTTATTGTACAAAAAAATCCAATATGGCGGCCGTTATAGGTTATTTAGGCTTTTTTGTTCTTCATGAGAAATAAGGCATATCTAATGAATTTCAGAATTTTGGGACAAATGGGATGCGAATGGCATCACTTTGTAAATGAACAATTGGGGCTTGGCCGTAGCGCCACCTATGGATAATGGTGCGTCATTTGTGGTGTGGTAGTTACTCCTGGCCTATACTATCAATGTTTCAGGATTTTGAGAACTTTTTACCATTGCATACAAAATCGGAAATGCAATACCATCAAGATCCACAAGGGCCTTTGCTAAAGACCAAGCAATGAGTGGGGGCTTTGTCAGCCCACAATTGCCTGAAATGTTGTGTATGCGTCTCGTCAAGCTTGCGCGTGTGTCAAGGGAAAGGCTGAGTGTGTGAGAATGTGGAGCGCGCGCGCTGAGGAGCAGGGGAGACATTTCATTGGAAATTTCCTTTCCATGCATTTTTCAAATATTCACCAAATTTCTACTTTTAATGTTACAGTCAACGTTTTCTCAGATTTGTGTACTAAACATTCTCAAGAGTCTTTATGAACATGTGATTGAATCAGAGTTTTTTGACTGGCGGATGTGTAAAGCATTATTTTAGCGTTAGATAGAAATAAATTAGATTTCCTTTATTTCAATCATTTTTTAAGATATTAATTTGCCTTCTCACATGCGAACATGATGTAGTGTCTTTCACGTGACACACCAAGTTTGGTGTTGATATTTCAAAGATTTGCTGAGATTTGATCCAACTTCCTGTTTGGTTGCTTTGTTGACGATTTTGATTGGCTGTACCGGACAAACGGTTTCGAAATTCAAAAATCTGTTGAAGAATTCAGTGAGGGTTGCTCTGACGATGATACCTGCCAATTCTGGGGAAGAATGGAAAAAAATTGTCGGAGAAGTAGCGAAAAAACGTGTTTCCTAAATCTTTATTGTACAAAAAAATCCAATATGGCGGCCGTTATAGGTTATTGAGGCTTTTTTGTTCTTCATGAGAAATAAGGCATATCTAATGAATTTCAGAATTTTGGGACAAATGGGATGCGAATGGCATCACTTTGTAAATGAACAATTGGGGCTTGGCCGTAGCGCCACCTATGGATAATGGTGCGTCATTTGTGGTGTGGTAGTTACTCCTGGCCTATACTATCAATGTTTCAGGATTTTGAGAACTTTTTCTAAAATGCATTACCATCAAGATCCACAAGGGCCTTCACTTCAAGCCAAGGAATGAGTGGGGGCTTGGTCAGCCCACAATTGCCTGAAATGTTGTGTATGCGTCTCGCCAAGCCCGCTAATTAATAATTTTTGTGAGGCTTGGTCTGAAAATCATCTCTGGTCATTTTGAAGAAGATATGACAAAAATTGTAGGAGGAGTAGGCTTTCAAAGGTTTTTGATACAACCGGAAATAGCGGAAAATCCATATAACCGGAAATTGACGTCATAGGGTGCTTTGAACTCGTCTTGATCCAGGGAATCCAATGGTACCTCATTTTTGAAAATCAGTCATACGGTTAAAAAGTTGCGTGTGTAAACACAAGTCCAACTTTGACCCATTGGTGGCGCTAGAGTGGTCTGATGGGATACATGAAACTTGGTGTAGGTATAGAAGGAACTGTCCTTAATGAGTGTGCCAAATTTAACAAAAAGTTATCCAAGGGTTCTAGGGGCTGCCATTGACTCCCATGGAACTAGAATAATAATAATAAATATAACTGCAAGCAGCAATGGCGGATTCCTCCAAACATTGCAAACCACTGAAAAATGTATATTCTTTACAAATTGTCACTGTAAAATTCCATGCTGCAGACTTACCAATGGGACACCAAATCTGAAATGCAATACCATCAAGATCCACAAGGGCTTTTATTTCAAGCCAAGGAGTGAAGGGAGGGGGCTTGGTGAGCCTACCCATTCCAGAAAGCCTTGTATCTTTGTGTATCAGGGCGTGGCCTGTAGCATCACTTATGGGTGATATTGGGCCATTTGTGGTGTGGTAGTTACTCTTGGCCTATACTATCAATGTTTAAGGATTTAGAGAACTTTTTACCATTGCATACAAAATCGGAAATGCAATACCATCAAGATCCACATGGGCCTTTACTAAAGACCAAGCAATGAGTGGGGGCTTGGTCAGCCCACAATTGCCTGAAATGTTGTGTATGCGTCTCGTCAAGCTTGCGCGTGTGTCAAGGGAAAGGCTGAGTGTGTGAGAATGTGGAGCGCGCGCGCTGAGGAGCAGAGGGAGACATTACATTGGAAATGTCATTAGCAATTAGCCAAGCATGCATGTTTCAAATATTCACCAAAAATCTACTTTTCATCTCACAGTCAACCTTTTCTCAGATTTGTGTACTAAACATTCTCAAGAGTCTTCATATGAACTTGTGTATCAGTTTTTTACTGGCGGATGTGTAAAGTATTATTTTAGCGTGAGCGATAAATTGCGCCTGTGTCAAGGGAAAGGCTGAGTGTGTGAGAATGTGGAGCACGCGCGCGCTGAAGAGCAGGGGAGACATTTCATTGAAAATTTCGTTAGCAATTAGCCAAGCATGCATGTTTCAAATATTCACATAAAATCGACTTTTCATGTTACAGTCAACTTTTCCTCAGATTTGTGTACTAAACATTCTCAAGAGTCTTCATATGAACTTGTGATTGAATCAAAGTATCAGTTTTTGACCGGCGGATGTGTAAAGCATTATTTTAGCGTTAGCGATAAATTCGATTTGCTTTATATCAATCATTTTTTGAGATATGAAGTTGCCTTTGCACATGGTAACATGTTGTAGTGTCGTCCACCGATATACCAAGTTTAGTGTTGATATCTCAAAGATTTGCTGATATTTGACCCAACTTCCTTTTTGGTTACTTTTTTGCTGATTTTGATTGGCTGTGCCGGACAAACGGTTTAGAAAATTAAAACGCCATGGGATAACTTTTGTGAGGCTTGGTCTGAAGATCATCTCTGGTCATTTTGAAGAAGATATGACAAAAATTGTAGGAGGAGTAGGCTTTCAAAGGTTTTTGATACAACCGGAAATAGCGGAAAATCTATATAACCGGAAATTGACGTCATAGGGTGCGTTGAACTCGTCTTGATCCAGGGAATCCAATAGTACCTCATTTTTGAAAATCAGTCATACGGTTCAAAAGTTGCGTGTGTAAACACAAGTCCAACTTTGACCCATTGGTGGCGCTAGAGTGGTCTGATGGGATACATGAAACTTGGTGTAGGTATAGAAGGAACTGTCCTTAATGAGTGTGCCAAATTTAACAAAAAGTTATCCAAGGGTTCTAGGGGCTGCCATTGACTCCCATGGAACTATAATAATAATAATAATAATAAAACTAACAATAACAATAGGTTTCCTCCTTACGGAGGAATCCTAATAATAAAAATAAAACTAACAATAACAATAGGTTTCCTCCTTACGGAGGAATCCTAATAATAAAACTAACAATAACAATAGGCTTCCTCCTTACGGAGGAATCCTAAATATAACTGCAAGCAGCAATGGCGGATTCCTCCAAACATTGCAAACCACTGAAAAATGTATATTCTTTACAAATTGTCACTGTAAAATTCCATGCTGCAGACTTACCAATGGGACACCAAATCTGAAATGCAATACCATCAAGATCCACAAGGGCTTTTATTTCAAGCCAAGGAGTGAAGGGAGGGGGCTTGGTGAGCCTACCCATTCCAGAAAGCCTTGTATCTTTGTGTATCAGGGCGTGGCCTGTAGCATCACTTATGGGTGATATTGGGCCATTTGTGGTGTGGTAGTTACTCTTGGCCTATACTATCATTTACATTTACATTACATTTAGTCATTTAGCAGACGCTCTTATCCAGAGCGACTTACAGTAAGTACAGGGACATTCTCCCCGAGGCAAGTAGGGTGAAGTGCCTTGCCCAAGGACACAACGTCAGTTGGCTTGACCGGGAATCGAACTATCAATGTTTAAGGATTTTGAGAACTTTTTACCATTCCATACAAAATCGGAAATGCAATACCATCAAGATCCACATGGGCCTTTGCTAAAGACCAAGCAATGAGTGGGGGCTTGGTCAGCCCACAATTGCCTGAAATGTTGTGTATGCGTCTCGTCAAGCTTGCGCGTGTGTCAAGGGAAAGGCTGAGTGTGTGAGAATGTGGAGCGCGCGCGCTGAGGAGCAGAGGGAGACATTACATTGGAAATGTCATTAGCAATTAGCCAAGCATGCATGTTTCAAATATTCACCAAAAATCTACTTTTCATCTCACAGTCAACCTTTTCTCAGATTTGTGTACTAAACATTCTCAAGAGTCTTCATATGAACTTGTGATTGAATCAGAGTATCAGTTTTTTACTGGCGGATGTGTAAAGTATTATTTTAGCGTGAGCGATAAATTGCGCCTGTGTCAAGGGAAAGGCTGAGTGTGTGAGAATGTGGAGCGCGCGCGCTGAGGAGCAGAGGGAGACATTACATTGGAAATTTCATTAGCAATTAGCCAAGCATGCATGTTTCAAATATTCACCAAAAATCTACTTTTCATCTCACAGTCAACCTTTTCTCAGATTTGTGTACTAAACATTCTCAAGAGTCTTCATATGAACTTGTGATTGAATCAGAGTATCAGTTTTTTACTGGCGGATGTGTAAAGTATTATTTTAGCGTGAGCGATAAATTCGATTTGCTTTATATCAATCATTTTTTGAGATATGAAGTTGCCTTTGCACATGGTAACATGTTGTAGTGTCGTCCACCGATATACCAAGTTTAGTGTTGATATCTCAAAGATTTGCTGAGATTTGACCCAAGTTCCTGTTTGGTTACTTTTTTGCTGATTTTGATTGGCTGTGCCGGACAAACGGTTTAGAAAATCAAAACGCCATGGGATAACTTTTGTGAGGCTTGGTCTGAAGCTCATCTCTGGTCATTTTGAAGAAGATATGAAAAAAATTGTAGGAGGAGTAGGCTTTCAAAGGTTTTTGATACAACCGGAAATAGCGGAAAATCTATATAACCGGAAATTGACGTCAATTGAACTCGTCTTGATCCAGGGAATCCAATGGTACCTCATTTTTGAAAATCGGTCATACGGTTCAAAAGTTGCGTTTGTAAACACAAGTCCAACTTTGACCCATTGGTGGCGCTAGAGTGGTCTGATGGGATACATGAAACTTGGTGTAGGTATAGAAGGAACTGTCCTTAATGAGTGTGCCAAATTTAACAAAAAGTTATCCAAGGGTTCTAGGGGCTGCCATTGACTCCCATGGAACTATAATAATAATAATAAATATAGCTGCAAGCAGCAATGGCGGATTCCTCCAAAACATTGCGAACCATTGAAAAATGTATATTCTTCACAAATTGTCACTGTATAGAAACATCCATGCTGTAGACTTACCAATGGGATACCAAATCTGAAATGCAATACCATCAAGATCCACAAGGGCTTTTATTTCAAGCCAAGGAGTGAAGGGTGGGGGCTTGGTGAGCCTACCCATTCCAGAAAGCCTTGTATCTTTGTGTATCAGGGCGTGGCCTGTAGCGTCACTTATGGGTGATATTGGGCCATTTGTGGTGTGGTAGTTACTCTTGGCCTATACTATCAATGTTTCAGGATTTTGAGAACTTTTTACCATTGCATACAAAATCGGAAATGCAATACCATCAAGATCCACATGGGCCTTTGCTAAAGACCAAGCAATGAGTGGGGGCTTGGTCAGCCCACAATTGCCTGAAATGTTGTGTATGCGTCTCGCCAAGCTTGCGCGTGTGTCAAGGGAAAGGCTGAGTGTGTGAGAATGTGGAGCACGCGCGCGCTGAGGAGCTGTACCAGACAAACGGTTGTGAAAATAAAAAATCTGTTCAATACATGAGTGAGGGTTGCTCTGACGATGATGTGTGCCAATTCTGGGGAAGATTGCACCAGAATTGAAGGAGGAGTAGCGAAAAAACGTGTTTCCTTAATCTTTATTGTACAGAAAAATCCAATATAGCGCCTGTTATAGGTTCTTGAGGCTTTTTTGTTCCTCATGAGAAATAAGGCATATCTAATGAATTTCAGAATTTTGGGACAAATGGGATGCAAATGGCATCACTTTGAATATAGGCAAATTGGGGCATGGCTGTAGAGGTTTAAAAAGCTACCTCTGCCTAAACTGACATGCACCAACTCAGAGTATTGCGTTTCAATAACCTCCTCATTGCATTCACTCTTATTCCCATAGCTATTGTGGTAGCAAACAAGCATAACTACGTGTGGCCTACACATCAAACAAAACTTCTAGTCAATTGGAGTCATGGTTCATAAGAAGATATTTGTACGTTTTCAAAATGTTCACCGTACATGGTGGACTGTATGGGTCACCACTGTATAGTTTCCCATTATAAATAAGGCATGTATAGTTTCCGACGTTTTAGACTGATGGTGTGGAAATGCCATCACTTTGAAAATGGACAATTGGGGCGTGGCCGTAGCGCCACCTATGGGTAATGGTGGGTCATTTGTGGTGTGGTAGTTTCTCATGGCCTATACTATCAATGTTTCAGGATTTTGAGAACTTTTTACCATTGCATACAAAATCGGAAATGCAATACCATCAAGATCCACATGGGCCTTTGCTAAAGACCAAGCTATGAGTGGGGCCTTGGTCAGCCCACAATTGCCTGAAATGTTGTGTATGCGTCTCGTCAAGCTTGCGCGTGTGTCAAGGGAAAGGCTGAGTGTGTGAGAATGTGGAGCGCGCGCGCTGAGGAGCAGGGGAGACATTTCATTGGAAATTTCCTTAACAATTAGCCAAGCATGCATTTTTCAAATATTCACCAAAATTAAACTTTTCACCTTACAGTCAACTTTTTCTGAGATTTGTGTACTAAACATTCTCAAGAGTCTTCATGAACTTGTGATTGAATCAGAGTATCAGTTTTGCACCGGCGAATGTGTAAAGCATTATTTGAGCGTTAGAAATAAATTAGATTTCCTTTATTTCAATCATTTTTGAAGATATTAATTTGCCTTCTCACATGGGAACATGATGTAGTGTCTTTCACGTGACACACCAAGTTTGGTGGTGATATTTCAAAGATTTGCTGAGATTTGATCCAACTTCCTGTTTGGTTGCTTTGTTGACGATTTTGATTGGCTGTACCGGACAAACGGTTTTGAAATTCAAAAATCTGTTGAAGAATTCAGTGAGGGTTGCTCTGACGATGATACCTGTCAATTCTGGGGAAGATTGGACAAAAATTGTAGGAGAAGTAGCAAAAAAACGTGTTTCCTAAATCTTTATTGTCCAAAAAAATCTAATATGGCGGCCGTTATAGGTTATTGAGGCTTTTTTGTTCTTCATGAGAAATAAGGCATATCTAATGAATTTCAGAATTTTGGGACAAATGGGATGCGAATGGCATCACTTTGTAAATGGAAAATTGTGGCTTGGCCGTAGCGCCACCTATGGATAATGGTGCGTCATTTGTGGTGTGGTAGTTACTCCTGGCCTATACTATCAATGTTTCAGGATTTTGAGAACTTTTTCTAAAATGCATTACCATCAAGATCCACAAGGGCCTTCACTTCAAGCCAAGGAATGAGTGGGGGCTTGGTCAGCCCACAATTGCCTGAAATGTTGTGTATGCGTCTCGCGACGCCCGCACGTGTGTCAAGGGAAAGGCTGAGTGTGTGAGAATGTGGAGCACACGCGCGCTGAAGAGCAGGGGAGACATTTCATTGAAAATTTCGTTAGCAATTAGCCAAGCATGCATGTTTCAAATATTCACATAAAATCGACTTTTCATGTGACAGTCAACTTTTCCTCAGATTTGTGTACTAAACATTCTCAAGAGTCTTCATATGAACTTGTGATTGAATCAAAGTATCAGTTTTTGACCGGCGGATGTGTAAAGCATTATTTTAGCGTTAGCGATAAATTCGATTTGCTTTATATCAATCATTTTTTGAGATATGAAGTTGCCTTTGCACATGGTAACATGTTGTAGTGTCATCCACTGATATACCAAGTTTAGTGTTGATATCTCAAAGATTTGCTGAGATTTGACCCAAGTTCCTGTTTGGTTACTTTTTTGCTGATTTTGATTGGCTGTGCCGGACAAACGGTTTAGAAAATCAAAACGCCATGGGATAACTTTTGTGAGGCTTGGTCTGAAGATCATCTCTGGTCATTTTGAAGAAGATATGACAAAAATTGTAGGAGGAGTAGGCTTTCAAAGGTTTTTGATACAACCGGAAATAACGGAAAATCTATATAACCGGAAATTGACGTCATAGGGTGCGTTGAACTCGTCTTGATCCAGGGAATCCAATGGTACCTCATTTTTGAAAATCAGTCATACGGTTCAAAAGTTGCGTGTGTAAACACAAGTCCAACTTTGACCCATTGGTGGCGCTAGAGTGGTCTGATGGGATACATGAAACTTGGTGTAGGTATAGAAGGAACTGTCCTTAATGAGTGTGCCAAATTTAACAAAAAGTTATCCAAGGGTTCTAGGGGCTGCCATTGACTCCCATGGAACTATAATAATAATAATAATAATAATAAAACTAACAATAACAATAGGTTTCATCCTTACGGAGGAATCCTAAATATAGCTGCAGGCAGCAATGGCGGGTTCCTCCTCAGCATTGCGAACCATTACAAAATTGACATGACACAGACATGTATTTCATACATGTACACAACATTTCAAGACAATTGGATCAATGGCTGATTTGAAGTCATTTTTTGAAATTCTTCACAAATTGTCACTGTAGAGAAATATCCATGCTGCCGACATTATGGTTTCTTTAGACTTCTTTGTTCCCCATTGGCAATATGGGAGTCAGGTGGCTGAGCGGTTAGAGAAGCGGGCTTGTAATCAGAAGGTTGCCAGTTCGATTCCCGGCCGTGCCAGATGACGTTGTGTCCTTGGGCAAGGCACTTCACCCTACTTGCCTCGGGGAGAATGTCCCTGTACTTACTGTAAGTCGCTCTGGATAAGAGCGTCTGCTAAATGACTAAATGTAAATGTAAATATGGCATGCGTACCAACTTTTAGACATTTTGGACTGACAGGGTTAAAATGCCACCCTTTTGAAAGTGACAACTTTGAAGCGTGTTCTGTCAGGCCACCTGTGCTCTGGTCAGGCCCATCATGCAGAGATCCATTCTTTAAAAGCTTTGATTACAACAATAACTTTATGAAAGTCAGAATACACTTTAGTAAAGGACGTGTGTAGTTTATGTACTACTACTGCTTGCTCTGCCCACACACTTTCCCCATCCATGCCGTTTCCCTCTTTCCCAGTGCATGTGGTGCGGTGGCCGCATGAGGTTTAGGTGTAGTCCAAAAGTTGCCTCCCACAATCAAAACATATTAACCGCAACATTGTTTTCAAATTTTCTCAAAGATGGCTTGAAAACCACAGATATTGACTCTCTTCTTGAGTAGATCTCTTTCCAGAATCTCAGTCAATCCAGAATCAAGATTAGCCTCATAGGCAATTGGTCTGGTCTAGGGCACAGCCCACGTTCAGCTCCTTGCAAGTATAGCCTGTGATAGTAAAATGGCCGACTCTCTGTTCCCATTAAACTACACAGCATGCACACTCAAGGTGACCAACAACAATAACATTACAAACATCTAACTGAACGAACACAACAACTGAAATCCCTTGCGTAGCTGTTGTTTTTTTAAATGCCGCACTGCATGCTGGGCACCCAAGAGCGCTGACGCTGATTATCTAGCTGTGCTCCAACTGCGTGATATGACGAGATGCTAGTGGCGCACTGAGGTCTCAGAGTCTCCTGCCCGAGTTCAAGTTCTGCCCGATTAGCAAGCTATTTTTACTAATGTTTTGTTAGCAATTGAATGGTAATGCAAGCTAGCTAAAAACAATGTTAGATAGCTTGGCTAAACTGGTTTTCATAGCAACAGAAATCAACAAATCAGATTAGTCGAACTTTATTCAGAAATGGGGGGATGGCGGGAACATTAAAGGTGTAGGTACAGTAAAAGTGAAATGGAACGCGTCTTTCTGCCTTGAAGCTGCGTGCGCATCAACAAGACCCCATCTATAGACAAGATTACGCGCCAAATCCCAGGGGGCCGCCATAACTCTACACAAATGCATTTAATTTCCGCCGGAAGTGGTTTGCAAAGCGTCTGCTGGTGTAAACACAGCGATGTTGATGCTAGCTTGGGATCACGGTTCTACTACTTTGACATACTTGTCGTTTGACATTTACTACGGGATAAGTTGCCAACGTCGTCGCCATACTTTTAAGTACATTTTAGAGTAGATTTATAGTTATAAAGCTTTTGCCAGTCCATCATTTTGTAGCTTTTAACGTGGAGAAAAGGCAATGTCATAAGATGACTTTAGTCGGTGATTCATTAGAACATTTGTTGTGTAGCTCTTCAATCTCTCAGCAAAATGTAGGCTAATTATTTGGCTAAAGGATGCCACACGTATCAGACAGAAGTTGTTCTATAAATTCGTAGCCCGGCATTAAAAACATTTATAGTCGGTTGACTGATCGCGTTGTTGTACCCAGTCAAAGGAATAAACACACAGGAACATCATGAACATTCAATGGTCTTGCCAGTTATCCTGGCAAAACATGTAGCATAATGTTCTTTATTTATTGCCAGGACACGGTCCAAGTAGCCTAACATTGAAAGCTAATTCGTTTGGAATTTCTTGGCTATTGATGTTACATGTTGATGTTCAGCCTATTAACAACTTCAGAAGGACAAGACAGGCAGTACACTGTTATCCTTATTTAAGTGGCTTGTCACTGCCTGAAGTGCCTACTTATCTATCTATTCTTCCTATGAACCCGGTTATGACTGCTTTAAACAAGCACCGGTTGGCTACACACCTCATGCCGGGCTTTTACAGATGTGTGTATTGGCACTTTGAAAGGTTTGAATTATTATATCCACATATCAATGTATAATTATTAAATCCACTACAAAGGAACACCAACAAAATGTGAATAGCCTACAAACAATAACCATACTACTGTAGTATAACTGTAACAGGCTAGAGGCGATTCTAGGTTTTAAAACTGGTGGTCGTAGCACTCTATCTAACCACTCGTTCAGGTGCTTTCTCGAGTGTTTGCAACCAACTACCGCACACGGCGTTCCCGAACCACTTTTCTCCATGTTGTAAATTGTATATCCTCTTTGTCACTGCGATATCAGTGCTTTGTCGGCACAACAGAGCTAGCTAGCAAAACAAACCCAGCTCGCCAGAACGGAAGTGAATTGCATCGAAGGGAGGAGTTTAGGAAGTAGAGCGGAAACGGCTCATAAACTTGTCTATATGTAAAGATAACATCCAAGCTAACAATTTCGCCAAATCTGACTGCAGCTTTGTATACCATATGTACCGTGTTATGGTTGTTTGAGTTAAACAACTCGCTAAATGAATTAAATGTCTGTTAAATGTCAAATCCAACTATAAATGTATAAAAGAGAGAGTTCCAATCAAATCTGAATTTGTTTTAAACCTAGAGGTTTAAAAGGCTACCTTTGCCTAAACTGACATGCACCAACTCAGAGAACTGAGTTTCAACAGCCATTTACACATTTAGTCTCTATTTGTTACTCTACTCTTAAGGCATGTTTAACTTAATGTCTACACCTCTCTGTCACCAACTGTCTCTGGAGTGGGGGGTGGGGGCTTCACAGGGTGTCTACAAGTATAAACAAGTTAAATGTAAGACCTTTTAATAGCACTTCCAAATGAAATTAAAGACCAAACTTACGATGGAAATACAAATCAAAAGTGGAAATATACAGTCATCTTTCCAAGTAAACACTGATGTCTGTTCAATATGAACAGTATGGTAAAATGACAATAATCAGTTGAGTTTAAGAACATTGACTAAATGTGTGTAATGCGAAAGGATAACACAAAAATGTAATTGCTTTCCTAAATTATACTTATTATTACACTAGGGTGGAAATGGTGGAGCAGAAACTAACAATTCCATGAATCCCATGGAAACAAAGGGAAATGTGTGAGATGTACTGATGTGGAGCACAAATGATCCAAGAAGCAGTACTTCTCTTGAGTGGTTTTTATTCAGATGAATAATCATTGGATTCAGGTCAAAAGTCTATCACTTGAACTAGTTTCATCACTTAAGACACAAAGTCAGCAGCTTGGCATACTGGCACAAGGAAAGGATTAAACATTTAGACTTTCATCAAAGTAATGCTGGCTTGTCCTTTTTCATCAATGTCCTCAAAAAAGCAGGCTGCAGAGCTACTGTGTCTGTGGGGTGACTGTCTCTGGAGTGCTGGCAGGCAGGGGCAAGCAGGGCCTGCAGGCAGGCAGGCAGGCAGGCCAGCTGGATGAAGCTGTCCTGGGGTCAGGTCTGAAGAGAAGCTGTCCAGCTAGAGAGGGGTAGTCCAGCAAGGGGTCTGTGTGGATCTCACCATCCTCGAGTCTGTTGCATCCTCTGTTGAACTCTGTTGAGCAGGCCTCTGCATGACCCTCCAGACCTGTCAAAGTGAAGAAAGGGTCCATGTCAGTTGTTTCCCATCTACACTTGATACAGACTTCAGTTTTGACTGTGAAATGCAGTGTCATTACTTGAACTTGAATCCAAATGGGTTGACCTCATGGAGACCCATGCAGTCACTCAAAACACGGGTTCGATTCCAAGCTCTGGCAAGAGTATTTACCTCTAAACTGGTCAATATATACACATCTGACAAAAGACCAGCTCGACCTTTGCTTGTAAACAGTGATTCTGACTGTCAGAGACCTTTAAATAGCCTGACTTACCGAAATTGGCTAAACTAGCCTGGCTAACGTAGGTCGCTTTCTCAGGGCATATGACGAATGAAACAGGCTCGCCTTGAAAAATCTGATATACTGACTATCTTTAGCAGGCCCTTGTCTACAAAAAGCAGTCCTCCCTGACGTTTTTGGAGTAGAATTGAGTGAAATACAAAATTGTTTACACACTGCCAGTGGGCGAGCCGAGCCTGACTCTGAGGCTAACGTCAAAACAATGTAAGCGCCTATGCGGTCTCCCTGTCGCATAGGCTTATTACAAAGACTTTCACGCCCCAAATCACAATTATGAGCCGACAGGTCTGTGGGGAATTGCTTTTTCTCCTAAAGGCTGCTCTCCTCGATATTTTGATGAACAATTCGCCGAGATGCAAAATGACTCACTAATTAAAAACAGAGAGGAAAAAAGCTAGAGCTACAGTAGCTACTTTTCGAGTTCGGTTTTCCGTCACTTCAGAATCACGATCTAAAAGGTCTAAAAGTGCTAAACCTTCACCATAATTCAAGAGTAGTGTACTTTCACAAACCCAAACATTAATTCTAGCTTAAAATGTGTAAAAACAGGACTTACCGAAAGTGGCTGCCTCAAACACGGCTATAACGGGACTCCAGTTGAAAACAACAATGGCCGCCGAAAAAGAATTTATATTCGTAACGGCGAGCTGCGATTGGAAGCGAAATGAAACAGGGGCTAAAAAACGAGGGTGGGGGCTTGGTCAGCACACAATTTCAAGAAAGCGTGAGTGTCAAGGGAAGGCTGAGTGTGTGAGAATTTGGAGCAGGCGAGGGGAGCAATTAGCCAAGCATGCATGTTTCAAATATTCACTAAAAATCGACTTTTCATCTTACAGTCAACTTTTTCTCAGATTTGTATACTAAACATTCTCAAGAGTCTTCATATGACCTTGTGATTGGATCAGAGTATAAGTTTTTGGCCGGCGGATGTGTAATGCATTATTTTAGCGTTAGCGATAAATTCGATTTGCTTTATATCAATCATTTTTAGAGGTATGAAGTTGCCTTTGCACATGGTAACATGTTGTAGTGTCTTCCACGTGACATACCAAGTTTGGTGTTGATATCTCAAAGATTTGCTTAGATTTGACCAAACGTCCCGTTTGGTTGCTTTGTTGCAGATTTTGATTGGCTCTACCGGACAAACGGTTTTGAAAATCAGAAATCCCAACAATAACTTTGGTGAGGCTCAGTCTGGAGATCATCTATGGCAATTTTGAAGAAAATACGACCAAAAATGTAGGAGGAGTAGGGAAAAAACATGTTTCCTTAATCTTTATTGTACAGAAAAATCCAATATGGCGGCCGTTATAGCTTCCAGAGGCTTTTTTGTTCCTCATGAGAAATAAGGCATATGTAATGAATTTCAGAATTTTGGGACTTATGGCCTGCAAATGGCATCCATTTGAAAATTGACATATTGGGGCGTGGCCTGTAGCGCCACCTATTGTCTCACATGGCCCATGTTTGGTATGGTAGTTACTAATGGTCTGCAGTTTCAACATGCCAAATTTCACAACTTTTTACGGTACTGGTTAGGGGCTGCCATTGACTCCCATGGGTAAAACATAATAATAATAATAAATATAGAATAAATCCTACAACGAAAATGTATATGTGAGGAATGTTTATTTTAACGATTGAAAACAGATACATCATAGACCACTGTAGTATGTGTTGCCCGGGCAACACAGGCTAATGTCATGATGCTAATATGTCAGTGAAATAGTAGACTACTGTTTCCGAAAGTAGATGTACTTCCTTAATAATATCAGCTTATATTGTACATTACACATCACAATTGTGTGTCATATCACAAAGTAAAATGAGTAAATATTTATCACCCTGGCCTCTTTGTTTGTGGCGTTTCTGCAGCTGCCTTGCAGTAAAGCTATAGTTAGCCTAGCTATCCCCCAAGTTAACAGATGCCAAACGAATGTTCTGCCAAAGGTAGTCACGCGTGTTTTCGTGACATTATTGCAGACCGGTGTAAAAATTGACCTAATCTCTATGATTTAAACGTCATTTTAAGTTTTTCTCTTCTCATGATATTTTCAGGCATTTAGCCTACTCATATTGCATTCATTCATGAATAAACAACCCCTTTGAAGATTATTCTACGACGTTACCCGGCAGTAGAAGATGGAATCGCAATTCAAACGGTACCATCTGCTAACTGAAAATATGCCCCCCAAAACGTAAATAAGCTTGACATTTATTTAGTGGAAAATTGCTCATTCATAAAAAGCTCACTGGTAGCGATCATTGTCAGTAACAACGCAAAATGCGATATAGCCCTGTGTTGAGAAGCTGCCCCGGTAAATTGTACTACTACGGTACAGTACTAGGCTACTGCTGTGTTCGTCTTGGTAGCGATTGCGTTGGTTGAATTGGATTTAACGTTCCGTTGTACGGTTTAGGCTGAAATTAATTATTTTCATGAACAGATTGACAACGTTTAGGCTGTGGCAATGAAGTTCAGGTTAGTAGTTAGATAGACTTTTGATTTAAGTAAGGGGAGTGCCGAACATTTTCTGTCGCCGTTTGACTTCCTAAACAGCTGTGTACTGTAGCTAGATGTTTTTGTAGTGTGTCTCGCGTAAGCTACAGCGTTGCAGTGAGCTACACTGGTTTGAAACCACAGGTAATGGTAATTTCACCAACAAATCGGTTTCTAATGTCAGAATAAATCCTACAACGAAAATGTATATGTGAGGAATGTTTATTTTAACGATTGAAAACAGATAACGCTACATCATAGACCACTGTAGTATGTGTTGCCCGGGAAACACAGGCTAATGTCATGATGCTAATACTTCAGTGAAATAGTAGACTACTGTTTCCGAAAGTAGATGTACTTCCTTAATAATATCAGCTTATATTGTACATTACACATCACAATTGTGTGTCATATCACAAAGTAAAATGAGTAAATAGTTATCACCCTGGCCTCTTTTCTTGTGGCGTTTCTGCAGCTGCCTTGCAGTAAAGCTATAGTTAGCCTAGCTATCCCCCAAGTTAACAGATGCTAAACGAATGTTCTGGCAAAGGTAGTCACGCGTGTTTTCGTGACGTTAGTGACGCAGTGACGTTAGTAACGTCAGTGACTGTGGCTAGCAAATTAGCCACCGTTAGCTTCACTTTTCGCCACAAAAACTTAATTTAAGCTTAAACCATGCAACGGAACGTAAATTCCAATAGAAGCAACTCAATCGCTACCAAGACGAAACTTTTGACACCTACGTTGTCTATGTAGGCCAAGTATTTACTGAGTTTTAGGGGGGCAAAAAGAAATAAAAATAATAATAATAATAATATATATGTGAGAGAACAAAGGTTGTGCTCTCGCCGAAGGCTTGAGCACACCCAATAATACTAACAATAACAATAGGTGCCTCGCAGCTTCGCTGCCTGGCCCCTAAATATAGCTGCAAGCAGCAATGGCGGATTCCTCCAAAACATTGCGAACCATTGAAAAATGTATATTCTTCACAAATTGTCACTGTATAGAAACATCCATGCTGTAGACACCAATGGGATACCAAATCTGAAATGCAATACCATCAAGATCCACAAGGGCTTTTATTTCAAGCCAAGGAGTGAAGGGAGGGGGCTTGGTGAGCCTACCCATTCCAGAAAGCCTTGTATCTTTGTCTATCAGGGCTTGGCCTGTAGCATCACTTATGGGTGATATTGGGCCATTTGTGGTGTGGTAGTTACTCTTGGCCTATACTATCAATGTTTCAGGATTTTGAGAACTTTTTACCATTGTATACAAAATCGGAAATGCAATACCATCAAGATCCACATGGGCCTTTGCTAAAGACCAAGCAACGAGTGGGGGCTTGGTCAGCCCACAATTGCCTGAAATGTTGTGTATGCGTCTCGTCAAGCTTGCGAGTGTGTCAAGGGAAAGGCTGAGTGTGTGAGAATGTGGAGCGCGCGCGCTGAGGAGCAGAGGGAGACATTACATTGGAAATTTCATTAGCCAAGCATGAATTTTTCAAATATTCACCAAAATTCAACTTTTCACCTTACAGTCAACTTTTTCTGAGATTTGTGTACTAAACATTGTCAAGAGTCTTCATGAACTTGTGATTGTATCAGAGTATCAGTTTTGCACCGGCGAATGTGTAAAGCATTATTTTAGCGTTAGAAATAAATTAGATTTCCTTTATTTCAATCATTTTTGAAGATATTAATTTGCCTTCTCACATGGGAACATGATGTAGTGTCTTTCACGTGACACACCAAGTTTGGTGGTGATATTTCAAAAATTTGCTGAGATTTGATCCAACTTCCTGTTTGGTTGCTTTGTTGACGATTTTGATTGGCTGTACCGGACAAACGGTTTTGAAATTCAAAAATCTGTTGAAGAATTCAGTGAGGGTTGCTCTGACGATGATACCTGCCAATACTGGGGAAGATTGGACAAAAATTGTAGGAGAAGTAGCAAAAAAACGTTTTTCCTAAATCTTTATTGTACAAAAAATTCCAATATGGCGGCCGTTATAGGTTATTGAGGCTTTTTTGTTCCTCATGAGACATAAGGTATATCTAATGAATTTCAGAATTTTGGGACAAATGGGATGCGAATGGCATCACTTTGTAAATGGAAAATTGGGGCTTGGCCGTAGCGCCACCTATGGATAATGGTGCGTCATTTGTGGTGTGGTAGTTACTCCTGGCCTATACTATCAATGTTTCAGGATTTTGAGAACTTTTTCTAAAATGCATTACCATCAAGATCCACAAGGGCCTTCACTTCAAGCCAAGGAATGAGTGGGGGCTTGGTCAGCCCACAATTGCCTGAAATGTTGTGTATGCGTCTCGCCAAGCCCGCGCGTGTGTCAAGGGAAAGGCTGAGTGTGTGAGAATGTGGAGCACGCGCGCGCTTAAGAGCAGGGGAGACATTTCATTGGAAATTTTGTTAGCAATTAGCCAAGCATGCATGTTTCAAATATTCACATAAAATCGACTTTTCATGTTACAGTCAACTTTTCCTCAGATTTGTGTACTAAACATTCTCAAGAGTCTTCATATGAACTTGTGATTGAATCAGAGTATCAGTTTTTTACTGGCGGATGTGTAAAGTATTATTTTAGCGTGAGCGATAAATTCGATTTGCTTTATATCAATCATTTTTTGAGATATGAAGTTGCCTTTGCACATGGTAACATGTTGTAGTGTCGTCCACCGATATACCAAGTTTAGTGTTGATATCTCAAAGATTTGCTGAGATTTGACCCAAGTTCCTGTTTGGTTACTTTTTTGCTGATTTTGATTGGCTGTGCCGGACAAACGGTTTAGAAAATCAAAACGCCATGGGATAACTTTTGTGAGGCTTGGTCTGAAGATCATCTCTGGTCATTTTGAAGAAGATATGACAAAAATTGTAGGAGGAGTAGGCTTTCAAAGGTTTTTGATACAACCGGAAATAGCGGAAAATCTATATAACCGGAAATTGACGTCATAGGGTGCGTTGAACTCGTCTTGATCCAGGGAATCCAATGGTACCTCATTTTTGAAAATCAGTCATATGGTTCAAAAGTTGCGTGTGTAAACACAAGTCCAACTTTGACCCATTGGTGGCGCTAGAGTGGTCTGATGGGATACATGAAACTTGGTGTAGGTATAGAAGGAACTGTCCTTAATGAGTGTGCCAAATTTAACAAAAAGTTATCCAAGGGTTCTAGGGGCTGCCATTGACTCCCATGGAACTATAATAATAATAATAAATATAGCTGCAAGCAGCAATGGCGGATTCCTCCAAAACATTGCGAACCATTGAAAAATGTATATTCTTCACAAATTGTCACTGTATACAAACATCCATGCTGTAGACTTACCAATGGGATACCAAATCTGAAATGCAATACCATCAAGATCCACAAGGGCTTTTATTTCAAGCCAAGGAGTGAAGGGTGGGGGCTTGGTGAGCCTACCCATTCCAGAAAGCCTTGTATCTTTGGCCTGTAGCGTCACTTATGGGTGATATTGGGCCATTTGTGGTGTGGTAGTTACTCTTGGCCTATACTATCAATCTTTCAGGATTTTGAGAACTTTTTACCATTGCATACAAAATCGGAAATGCAATACCATCAAGATCCACATGGGCCTTTGCTAAAGACCAAGCAATGAGTGGGGGCTTGGTCAGCCCACAATTGCCTGAAATGTTGTGTATGCGTCTCGCCAAGCTTGCGCGTGTGTCAAGGGAAAGGCTGAGTGTGTGAGAATGTGGAGCACGCGCGCGCTGAGGAGCTGTACCAGACAAACGGTTGTGAAAATAAAAAATCTGTTGAATACATGAGTGAGGGTTGCTCTGACGATGATGTGTGCCAATTCTGGGGAAGATTGCACCAGAATTGAAGGAGGAGTAGCGAAAAAACGTGTTTCCTTAATCTTTATTGTACAGAAAAATCCAATATGGCGCCCGTTATAGGTTCTTGAGGTTTTTTTGTTCCTCATGAGAAATAAGGCATATCTAATGAATTTCAGAATTTTGGGACAAATGGGATGCAAATGGCATCACTTTGAATATAGGCAAATTGGGGCATGGCTGAAGAGGTTTAAAAAGCTACCTCTGCCTAAACTGACATGCACCAACTCAGAGTATTGCGTTTCAATAACCTCTTCATTGCATTCACTCTTATTCCCATAGCTATTGTGGTAGCAAACAAGCATAACTACGTGTGGCCTACACATCAAACAAAACTTCTAGTCAATTGGAGTCATGGTTCATAAGAAGATATTTGTACGTTTTCAAAATGTTCACCGTACATGGTGGACTGTATGGGTCACCACTGTATAGTTTCCCATTATAAATAAGGCATGTATAGTTTCCGACGTTTTAGACTGATGGTGTGGGAATGCCATCACTTTGAAAATGGACAATTGGGGCGTGGCCGTAGCGCCACCTATGGGTAATGGTGGGTCATTTGTGGTGTGGTAGTTTCTCATGGCCTATACTATCAATGTTTCAGGATTTTGAGAACTTTTTAGCATTGCATACAAAATCGGAAATGCAATACCATCAAGATCCACATGGGCCTTTGCTAAAGACCAAGCTATGAGTGGGGGCTTGGTCAGCCCACAATTGCCTGAAATGTTGTGTATGCGTCTCGTCAAGCTTGCGCGTGTGTCAAGTGAAAGGCTGAGTGTGTGAGAATGTGGAGCGCGCGCGCTGAGGAGCAGGGGAGACATTTCATTGGAAATTTCCTTAACAATTAGCCAAGCATGCATTTTTTTTATATTCACCAAAAATCAACTTTTCATTTTACAGTCAACTTTTTCTGAGATTTGTGTACTAAACATTCTCAAGAGTCTTCATGAACTTGTGATTGAATCAGAGTATCAGTTTTTGACTGGCGGATGTGTAAAGCATTATTTTAGCGTTAGAAATAAAAAAGATTTCCTTTATTTCAATCATTTTTTAAGATATTAATTTGCCTTCTCACATGGGAACATGATGTAGTGTCTTTCACGTGACACACCAAGTTTGGTGTTGATATTTCAAAGATTTGCTGAGATTTGATCCAACTTCCTGTTTGGTTGCTTTGTTGACGATTTTGATTGGCTGTACCGGACAAACGGTTTTGAAATTCAAAAATCTGTTGAAGAGTTCAGTGAGGGTTGCTCTGACGATGATACCTGCCAATTCTGGGGAAGATTGGACAAAAATTGTAGGAGAAGTAGCGAAAAAACGTGTTTCCTAAATCTTTATTGTACAAAAAAATCCAATATGGCGGCCGTTATAGGTTATTGAGGCTTTTTTGTTCCTCATGAGAAATAAGGCATATCTAATGAATTTCAGAATTTTGGGACAAAAGGGATGCGAATGGCATCACTTTGTAAATGGACAATTGGGGCTTGGCCGTAGCGCCACCTATGGATAATGGTGTGTCATTTGTGGTGTGGTAGTTACTCCTGGCCTATACTATCGGAAACACACTAGATCTAGTGATAACAACTGGACTAAATATCAATAATATTTCAATAACTGATCTACCCCTCTCAGACCATCATTATATACTTTTTAATGTGGAAATTATCCTAACAAAAACCAAAAAAGAATTCTTAGTCCATAGAAGATATTTAGACGATACAGCTATGATGACATTTTCTGAACAATTTGCTCTACATGAGCCGACTTACCATGATTGCTCTCTGAATGAAATGGTAGAGAACCTCAATTATGCACTATTATCTGTGTTAGACTCTGTTGCACCACTGAAAACCAAAAAGAAGTGCACAAGCAGAACCTCCCCATGGCTGAGAAATAAAAATGTTAGTGAAACGAAAAGAAAATGCCGTGCAGCAGAGAGAAAATGGAGGAAAACAAAGATCACTATCCACTACAATATCTACAAAGATACACTAACCACCTTTAACAAAACCATCCGTCTAGCAAGGAGAGAATATTTCTCCAACATTATTACAGAAAATGCCAGAAATTCCAGAGTTCTTTTCTCCACCATTGACCAGCTGCTAAACACTGTCCCTGCCCCACCTCCATCCTCAGCAGTTAAATGTGAAGAGCTTGCTTTGTTCTTCAAGAACAAAATAACTTTGATTAGAGCGAGTATTATTAATAGTGGGGTCGAAACTGACATCAGTAGATTCTGCAACATAACCATGAGCACATTTACCTGTATCACACTTAGTGAACTTTCCAAAATTGTCAGCGAATCTAACTCCACAACCTCAGATATTGATCCTATACCCACAACATTCTTTAAGCGAGTGTTTGATAGTGTCTCAGGTCCGGTGCTAGAGATTATAAACACATCCCTTAGAACTGGCGTCTTCCCAGATGCCTTCAAAACAGCTGTTGTAAAGCCCCTATTAAAGAAACCCAAATTGGATAACAGTCTACTTGCAAATTACAGACCAATATCAAACCTCCCATTTATTAGTAAAGTACTGGAAAAGATAGTTTTAGTCCAATTAAATTCTTTTCTTGAAGAAAATAACATCCTGGAAGTCTCGCAGTCAGGTTTCAGGAAATATCACAGTACTGAAACTGCTCTCACCAAAATAATTAGCGACCTCAGACTAAACTCTGATGCAAATAAAGTCTCTATCCTTATCCTGTTAGATCTCAGTGCAGCATTTGATACAATTGATCACGACATCCTAATCAATAGACTGGAAAAGCTTATTGGGTTCACGGATAGTGTATTGAACTGGCTGAAATCATATATCACAGGAAGGAAGTTTTATGTTAGTTTAGGTGACCATAGGTCCAAGAAACATCAGAACTGCTACGGGGTTGCTCAAGGAAGCTGCTTAGGTCCATTACTTTTTTCTCTTTATATGTTACCACTCGGCGACATAATCAGAGAACATAACATAGATTTCCATAGCTATGCGGATGACACACAACTATATATATCCACTGAACCCAACGATGCAACGGCCATCAATTCCATTACAAACTGCCTGTTGGCAATAAACAAATGGATGAATGATAACTTTCTTAAATTAAATGAAGACAAAACCGAAGTCCTACTATGTGGCCCCAAATCCAAAAGAGAGATGCTTATTAAGAATCTTGGAGGCTTAACCCCCTGTCTTAAACCAGAGGTGACGAGTCTCTGCGTAATCCTGGACTCAGATTTGAATTTCAACTCTCACATTAATAAAGTGACCAAAACAGCTTTCTTTCACCTGAGGAATATAGCAAAGGTACGACCATTCATAAACCAAAATGATGCAGAGAAGTTAATTCATGCTTTTATATCCAGCCGGCTGGACTACTGTAACGCACTTTTCACTGGTCTTCCCAAGAAAACCACTGAAAGACTACAGCTCATTCAAAATTCTGCAGCTAGATTATTAACCAAAACTAAAAGGAGAAAACACATTAGTCCTGTCCTAGCTACTTACACTGGCTCCCTGTTACCTTCAGAATTGACTTTAAGGTCCTTTTTCTCACATACAAAGCTCTACACGGACAAGGACCTAGCTACATTGCTAACTCCTTTATAAACTACACACCAGCTAGAACACTGCGATCATCAAATGCAGGCCTATTAGAGGTCACCAGAAGCAATCATAAGAAGATTGGTGATTCGGCCTTTGTCAATTACGCCCCAAAACTATGGAACAAATTACCCATAAATATTAGGGAAGCTAACACTCTAGACATTTTTAAAAGACAGCTTAAAACCTACCTTTTTACCGAAGCATTTAAGTAATTTTATCTCAAAAGGGTTTTCCTACTTTTTAAAGTTGTTTTCTCTCTTGAACAGAGATCTTATTGGGATTTTTATTATTGTTTGAATTATTTATCACTTGTATTATTGTTTTTATTGATTTTATGTAAAGCACCTTGAGCTACAATTCTTGTATGAAATGTGCTATATAAATAAAGTCTTACTTACTTACTTACTATCAATGTTTCAGGATTTTGAGAACATTTTCTAAAATGCATTACCATCAAGATCCACAAGGGCCTTCACTTCAAGCCAAGGAATGAGTGGGGGCTTGGTCAGCCCACAATTGCCTGAAATGTTGTGTATGCGTCTCGCCAAGCTTGCGCGTGTGTCAAGTGAAAGGCTGAGTGTGTGAGAATGTGGAGCGCGCGCGCTGAGGAGCAGGGGAGACATTTCATTGGAAATTTCCTTAACAATTAGCCAAGCATGCATTTTTTTTATATTCACCAAAAATCAACTTTTCATTTTACAGTCAACTTTTTCTGAGATTTGTGTACTAAACATTCTCAAGAGTCTTCATGAACTTGTGATTGAATCAGAGTATCAGTTTTTGACTGGCGGATGTGTAAAGCATTATTTTAGCGTTAGCGATAAATTCGATTTGCTTTATATCAATCATTTTTTGAGATATGAAGTTGCCTTTGCACATGGTATCATGTTGTAGTGTCGTCCACCGATATACCAAGTTTAGTGTTGATATCTCAAAGATTTGCTGAGATTTGACCCAAGTTCCTGTTTGGTTACTTTTTTGCTGATTTTGATTGGCTGTGCCGGACAAACGGTTTAGAAAATCAAAACGCCATGGGATAACTTTTGTGAGGCTTGGTCTGAAGATCATCTCTGGTCATTTTGAAGAAGATATAACAAAAATTGTAGGAGGAGTAGGCTTTCAAAGGTTTTTGATACAACCGGAAATAGCGGAAAATCTATATAACCGGAAATTGACGTCATAGGGTGCGTTGAACTCGTCTTGATCCAGGGAATCCAATGGTACCTCATTTTTGAAAATCAGTCATACGGTTCAAAAGTTGCGTGTGTAAACACAAGTCCAACTTTGACCCATTGGTGGCGCTAGAGTGGTCTGATGGGATACATGAAACTTGGTGTAGGTATAGAAGGAACTGTCCTTAATGAGTGTGCCAAATTTAACAAAAAGTTATCCAAGGGTTCTAGGGGCTGCCATTGACTCCCATGGAACTAGAATAATAATAATAATAATAATAATAAAACTAACAATAACAATAGGTTTCCTCCTTACGGAGGAATCCTAAATATAACTGCAAGCAGCAATGGCGGATTCCTCCAAACATTGCAAACCACTGAAAAATTTATATTCTTCACAAATTGTCACTGTAAAAATCCATGCTGCAGACTTACCAATGGGATACCAAATCTGAAATGCAATACCATCAAGATCCACAAGGGCTTTTATTTCAAGCCAAGGAGTGAAGGGAGGGGGCTTGGTGAGCCTACCCATTCCAGAAAGCCTTGTATCTTTGTGTACCAGGGCGTGGCCTGTAGCGTCACTTATGGGTGATATTGGGCCATTTGTGGTGTGGTAGTTACTCTTGGCCTATACTATCAATGTTTCAGGATTTTGAGAACTTTTTACCATTGCATACAAAATCGGAAATGCAATACCATCAAGATCCACATGGTCCTTTGCTAAAGACCAAGCAATGAGTGGGGCTTGGTCAGCCCACAATTGCCTGAAATGTTGTGTATGCGTCTCGCCAAGCTTGTGCGTGTGTCAAGGGAAAGGCTGAGTGTGTGAGAATGTGGAGCGCGCGTGCTGAGGAGCAGGGGAGACATTTCATTGGAAATTTCCTTAACAATTAGCCAAGCATGCATTTTTCAAATATTCACCTAAATTCAACTTTTCATCTTACAGTCAACTTTTTCTGAGATTTGTGTACTAAACATTCTCAAAAGTCTTCATGAACTTGTGATTGAATCAGAGTTTTTTGACTGGCGGATGTGTAAAGCATTATTTTAGCGTTAGAAATAAATTTGATTTCCTTCATTTCAATCATTTTTGAAGATATTAATTTGCCTTCCTACATGGGAACATGACGTAGTGTCTTTCACGTGACACACCAAGTTTGGTGTTGATATTTCAAAGATTTGCTGAGATTTGATCCAACTTCCTGTTTGGTTGCTTTGTTGACGATTTTGATTGGCTGTACCGGACAAACGGTTTTGAAATTCAAAAATCTGTTAAAGAATTCAGTGAGGGTTGCTCTGACGATGATACCTGCCAATTCTGGGGAAGATTGGACAAGAATTGTAGGAGAAGTAGCAAAAAAACGTGTTTCCTAAATCTTTATTGTACAAAAACATCCAATATGGCGGCCGTTATAGGTTATTGAGGCTTTTTTGTTCCTCATGAGAAATAAGGCATATCTAATGAATTTCAGAATTTTGGGACAAATGGGATGCGAATGGCATCACTTTGTAAATGGAAAATTGGGGCTTGGCCGTAGCGCCACCTATGGATAATGGTGCGTCATTTGTGGTGTGGTAGTTACTCCTGGCCTATACTATCAATGTTTCAGGATTTTGAGAACTTTTTCTAAAATGCATTACCATCAAGATCCACAAGGGCCTTCACTTCAAGCCAAGGAATGAGTGGGGGCTTGGTCAGCCCACAATTGCCTGAAATGTTGTGTATGCGTCTCGCCAAGCCCGCGCGTGTGTCAAGGGAAAGGCTGAGTGTGTGAGAATGTGGAGCACGCGCGCGCTGAAGAGCAGGGGAGACATTTCATTGAAAATTTCGTTAGCAATTAGCCAAGCATGCATGTTTCAAATATTCACATAAAATCGACTTTTCATGTTACAGTCAACTTTTCCTCAGATTTGTGTACTAAACATTCTCAAGAGTCTTCATATGAACTTGTGATTGAATCAAAGTATCAGTTTTTGACCGGCGGATGTGTAAAGCATTATTTTAGCGTTAGCGATAAATTCGATTTGCTTTATATCAATCATCTTTTGAGATATGAAGTTGCCTTTGCACATGGTAACATGTTGTAGTGTCGTCCACCGATATACCAAGTTTAGTGTTGATATCTCAAAGATTTGCTGAGATTTGACCCAAGTTCCTGTTTGGTTACTTTTTTGCTGATTTTGATTGGTTGTGCCGGACAAACGGTTTAGAAAATCAAAACGCCATGGGATAACTTTTGTGAGGCTTGGTCTGAAGATCATCTATGGTCATTTTGAAGAAGATATGACAATAATTGTAGGAGGAGTAGGCTTTCAAAGGTTTTTGATACAACCGGAAATAGCGGAAAATCTATACAACCGGAAATTGACGTCATAGGGTGCGTTGAACTCGTCTTCATCCAGGGAATCCAATGGTACCTCATTTTTGTAAATCAGTCATACGGTTCAAAAGTTGCGTGTGTAAACACAAGTCCAACTTTGACCCATTGGTGGCGCTAGAGTGGTCTGATGGGATACATGAAACTTGGTGTAGGTATAGAAGGAACTGTCCTTAATGAGTGTGCCAAATTTAACAAAAAGTTATCCAAGGGTTCTAGGGGCTGCCATTGACTCCCATGGAACTAGAATAATAATAATAATAATAAATATAACTGCAAGCAGCAATGGCGGATTCCTCCAAACATTGCAAACCACTGAAAAATTTATATTCTTCACAAATTGTCACTGTAAAAATCCATGCTGCAGACTTACCAATGGGATACCAAATCTGAAATGCAATACCATCAAGATCCACAAGGGCTTTTATTTCAAGCCAAGGAGTGAAGGGAGGGGGCTTGGTGAGCCTACCCATTCCAGAAAGCCTTGTATCTTTGTGTACCAGGGCGTGGCCTGTAGCGTCACTTATGGGTGATATTGGGCCATTTGTGGTGTGGTAGTTACTCTTGGCCTATACTATCAATGTTTCAGGATTTTGAGAACTTTTTACCATTGCATACAAAATCGGAAATGCAATACCATCAAGATCCACATGGTCCTTTGCTAAAGACCAAGCAATGAGTGGGGCTTGGTCAGCCCACAATTGCCTGAAATGTTGTGTATGCGTCTCGCCAAGCTTGTGCGTGTGTCAAGGGAAAGGCTGAGTGTGTGAGAATGTGGAGCGCGCGTGCTGAGGAGCAGGGGAGACATTTCATTGGAAATTTCCTTAACAATTAGCCAAGCATGCATTTTTCAAATATTCACCTAAATTCAACTTTTCATCTTACAGTCAACTTTTTCTGAGATTTGTGTACTAAACATTCTCAAAAGTCTTCATGAACTTGTGATTGAATCAGAGTTTTTTGACTGGCGGATGTGTAAAGCATTATTTTAGCGTTAGAAATAAATTTGATTTCCTTCATTTCAATCATTTTTGAAGATATTAATTTGCCTTCCTACATGGGAACATGACGTAGTGTCTTTCACGTGACACACCAAGTTTGGTGTTGATATTTCAAAGATTTGCTGAGATTTGATCCAACTTCCTGTTTGGTTGCTTTGTTGACGATTTTGATTGGCTGTACCGGACAAACGGTTTTGAAATTCAAAAATCTGTTAAAGAATTCAGTGAGGGTTGCTCTGACGATGATACCTGCCAATTCTGGGGAAGATTGGACAAGAATTGTAGGAGAAGTAGCAAAAAAACGTGTTTCCTAAATCTTTATTGTACAAAAACATCCAATATGGCGGCCGTTATAGGTTATTGAGGCTTTTTTGTTCCTCATGAGAAATAAGGCATATCTAATGAATTTCAGAATTTTGGGACAAATGGGATGCGAATGGCATCACTTTGTAAATGGAAAATTGGGGCTTGGCCGTAGCGCCACCTATGGATAATGGTGCGTCATTTGTGGTGTGGTAGTTACTCCTGGCCTATACTATCAATGTTTCAGGATTTTGAGAACTTTTTCTAAAATGCATTACCATCAAGATCCACAAGGGCCTTCACTTCAAGCCAAGGAATGAGTGGGGGCTTGGTCAGCCCACAATTGCCTGAAATGTTGTGTATGCGTCTCGCCAAGCCCGCGCGTGTGTCAAGGGAAAGGCTGAGTGTGTGAGAATGTGGAGCACGCGCGCGCTGAAGAGCAGGGGAGACATTTCATTGAAAATTTCGTTAGCAATTAGCCAAGCATGCATGTTTCAAATATTCACATAAAATCGACTTTTCATGTTACAGTCAACTTTTCCTCAGATTTGTGTACTAAACATTCTCAAGAGTCTTCATATGAACTTGTGATTGAATCAAAGTATCAGTTTTTGACCGGCGGATGTGTAAAGCATTATTTTAGCGTTAGCGATAAATTCGATTTGCTTTATATCAATCATCTTTTGAGATATGAAGTTGCCTTTGCACATGGTAACATGTTGTAGTGTCGTCCACCGATATACCAAGTTTAGTGTTGATATCTCAAAGATTTGCTGAGATTTGACCCAAGTTCCTGTTTGGTTACTTTTTTGCTGATTTTGATTGGTTGTGCCGGACAAACGGTTTAGAAAATCAAAACGCCATGGGATAACTTTTGTGAGGCTTGGTCTGAAGATCATCTATGGTCATTTTGAAGAAGATATGACAATAATTGTAGGAGGAGTAGGCTTTCAAAGGTTTTTGATACAACCGGAAATAGCGGAAAATCTATACAACCGGAAATTGACGTCATAGGGTGCGTTGAACTCGTCTTCATCCAGGGAATCCAATGGTACCTCATTTTTGTAAATCAGTCATACGGTTCAAAAGTTGCGTGTGTAAACACAAGTCCAACTTTGACCCATTGGTGGCGCTAGAGTGGTCTGATGGGATACATGAAACTTGGTGTAGGTATAGAAGGAACTGTCCTTAATGAGTGTGCCAAATTTAACAAAAAGTTATCCAAGGGTTCTAGGGGCTGCCATTGACTCCCATGGAACTAGAATAATAATAATAATAATAATAAAACTAACAATAACAATAGGTTTCCTCCTTACGGAGGAATCCTAATAATAAAACTAACAATAACAATAGGTTTCCTCCTTACGGAGGAATCCTAAATATAACTGCAAGCAGCAATGGCGGATTCCTCCAAACATTGCAAACCACTGAAAAATTTATATTCTTCACAAATTGTCACTGTAAAAATCCATGCTGCAGACTTACCAATGGGATACCAAATCTGAAATGCAATACCATCAAGATCCACAAGGGCTTTTATTTCAAGCCAAGGAGTGAAGGGAGGGGGCTTGGTGAGCCTACCCATTCCAGAAAGCCTTGTATCTTTGTGTACCAGGGCGTGGCCTGTAGCGTCACTTATGGGTGATATTGGGCCATTTGTGGTGTGGTAGTTACTCTTGGCCTATACTATCAATGTTTCAGGATTTTGAGAACTTTTTACCATTGCATACAAAATCGGAAATGCAATACCATCAAGATCCACATGGTCCTTTGCTAAAGACCAAGCAATGAGTGGGGCTTGGTCAGCCCACAATTGCCTGAAATGTTGTGTATGCGTCTCGCCAAGCTTGTGCGTGTGTCAAGGGAAAGGCTGAGTGTGTGAGAATGTGGAGCGCGCGTGCTGAGGAGCAGGGGAGACATTTCATTGGAAATTTCCTTAACAATTAGCCAAGCATGCATTTTTCAAATATTCACCTAACTTCAACTTTTCATCTTACAGTCAACTTTTTCTGAGATTTGTGTACTAAACATTCTCAAAAGTCTTCATGAACTTGTGATTGAATCAGAGTTTTTTGACTGGCGGATGTGTAAAGCATTATTTTAGCGTTAGAAATAAATTTGATTTCCTTCATTTCAATCATTTTTTAAGATATTAATTTGCCTTCCTACATGGGAACATGACGTAGTGTCTTTCACGTGACACACCAAGTTTGGTGTTGATATTTCAAAGATTTGCTGAGATTTGATCCAACTTCCTGTTTGGTTGCTTTGTTGACGATTTTGATTGGCTGTACCGGACAAACGGTTTTGAAATTCAAAAATCTGTTAAAGAATTCAGTGAGGGTTGCTCTGACGATGATACCTGCCAATTCTGGGGAAGATTGGACAAGAATTGTAGGAGAAGTAGCAAAAAAACGTGTTTCCTAAATCTTTATTGTACAAAAACATCCAATATGGCGGCCGTTATAGGTTATTGAGGCTTTTTTGTTCCTCATGAGAAATAAGGCATATCTAATGAATTTCAGAATTTTGGGACAAATGGGATGCGAATGGCATCACTTTGTAAATGGAAAATTGGGGCTTGGCCGTAGCGCCACCTATGGATAATGGTGCGTCATTTGTGGTGTGGTAGTTACTCCTGGCCTATACTATCAATGTTTCAGGATTTTGAGAACTTTTTCTAAAATGCATTACCATCAAGATCCACAAGGGCCTTCACTTCAAGCCAAGGAATGAGTGGGGGCTTGGTCAGCCCACAATTGCCTGAAATGTTGTGTATGCGTCTCGCCAAGCCCGCGCGTGTGTCAAGGGAAAGGCTGAGTGTGTGAGAATGTGGAGCACGCGCGCGCTGAAGAGCAGGGGAGACATTTCATTGAAAATTTCGTTAGCAATTAGCCAAGCATGCATGTTTCAAATATTCACATAAAATCGACTTTTCATGTTACAGTCAACTTTTCCTCAGATTTGTGTACTAAACATTCTCAAGAGTCTTCATATGAACTTGTGATTGAATCAAAGTATCAGTTTTTGACCGGCGGATGTGTAAAGCATTATTTTAGCGTTAGCGATAAATTCGATTTGCTTTATATCAATCATCTTTTGAGATATGAAGTTGCCTTTGCACATGGTAACATGTTGTAGTGTCGTCCACCGATATACCAAGTTTAGTGTTGATATCTCAAAGATTTGCTGAGATTTGACCCAAGTTCCTGTTTGGTTACTTTTTTGCTGATTTTGATTGGTTGTGCCGGACAAACGGTTTAGAAAATCAAAACGCCATGGGATAACTTTTGTGAGGCTTGGTCTGAAGATCATCTATGGTCATTTTGAAGAAGATATGACAATAATTGTAGGAGGAGTAGGCTTTCAAAGGTTTTTGATACAACCGGAAATAGCGGAAAATCTATACAACCGGAAATTGACGTCATAGGGTGCGTTGAACTCGTCTTCATCCAGGGAATCCAATGGTACCTCATTTTTGTAAATCAGTCATACGGTTCAAAAGTTGCGTGTGTAAACACAAGTCCAACTTTGACCCATTGGTGGCGCTAGAGTGGTCTGATGGGATACATGAAACTTGGTGTAGGTATAGAAGGAACTGTCCTTAATGAGTGTGCCAAATTTAACAAAAAGTTATCCAAGGGTTCTAGGGGCTGCCATTGACTCCCATGGAACTAGAATAATAATAATAATAATAATAATAAAACTAACAATAACAATAGGTTTCCTCCTTACGGAGGAATCCTAAATATAACTGCAAGCAGCAATGGCGGATTCCTCCAAACATTGCAAACCACTGAAAAATGTATATTCTTTACAAATAGTCACTGTAAAATTCTATGCCGCAGACTTACCAATGGGATACCAAATATGAAATGCAATACCATCAAGATCCACAAGGGCTTTTATTTCAAGCCAAGGAGTGAAGGGAGGGGGCTTGGTTGAGCCTACCCATTCCAGAAAGCCTTGTATCTTTGTGTATCAGGGCGTGGCCTGTAGCGTCACTTATGGGTGATATTGGGCCATTTGTGGTGTGGTAGTTACTCTTGGCCTATACTATAAATGTTTCAGGATTTTGAGAACTTTTACCATTGCATACAAAATCGGAAATGCAATACCATCAAGATCCACATGGGCCTTTGCTAAAGACCAGGCAATGAGTGGGGGCTTGGTCAGCCCACAATTGCCTGAAATGTTGTGTATGCGTCTCGTCAAGCTTGCGCGTGTGTCAAGGGAAAGGCTGAGTGTGTGAGAATGTGTAGCGCGCGCGCTGAGGAGCAGAGGGAGACGTTTCATTGGAAATTTCCTTAACAATTAGCCAAGCATGCATTTTTCAAATATTCACCAAAATTCAACTTTTCATCTTACAGTCAACTTTTTCTGAGATTTGTGTACTAAACATTCTCAAGAGTTTTCATGAACTAAAGGCAAACAAATCAACAGTTATTGGCCAAAAAACATTTTTGGTTCCTACGGCCACGCCGATCACATGACACGATCACATGACACCAAATTGATTGGACATCCTCAGAAGACGGTTCCGAGTCATCTTACCAAGTTTGGTGTTGATATTTCAAAGATTTGCTGAGATTTGATCCAACTTCCTGTTTGGTTGCTTTGTTGACGATTTTGATTGGCTGTACCGGACAAACGGTTTTGAAATTCAAAAATCTGTTGAAGAATTCAGTGAGGGTTGCTCTGACGATGATACCTGCCAATTCTGGGGAAGATTGGACAAAAATTGTAGGAGAAGTAGCAAAAAAACGTGTTTCCTAAATCTTTATTGTACAAAAAAATCCAATATGGCGGCCGTTATAGGTTATTGACGCTTTTTTGTTCCTCATGAGAAATAAGGCATATCTAATGAATTTCAGAATTTTGGGACAAATGGGATGCGAATGGCATCACTTTGTAAATGGAAAATTGGGGCTTGGCCGTAGCGCCACCTATGGATAATGGTGCGTCATTTGTGGTGTGGTAGTTACTCCTGGCCTATACTATCAATGTTTCAGGATTTTGAGAACTTTTTCTAAAATGCATTACCATCAAGATCCACAAGGGCCTTCACTTCAAGCCAAGGAATGAGTGGGGGCTTGGTCAGCCCACAATTGCCTGAAATGTTGTGTATGCGTCTCGCCAAGCCCGCGCGTGTGTCAAGGGAAAGGCTTAGTGTGTGAGAATGTGGAGCACGCGCGCGCTGAAGAGCAGGGGAGACATTTCATTGAAAATTTCGTTAGCAATTAGCCAAGCATGCATGTTTCAAATATTCACATAAAATCGACTTTTCATGTTACAGTCAACTTTTCCTCAGATTTGTGTACTAAACATTCTCAAGAGTCTTCATATGAACTTGTGATTGAATCAAAGTATCAGTTTTTGACCGGCGGATGTGTAAAGCATTATTTTAGCGTTAGCGATAAATTCGATTTGCTTTATATCAATCATCTTTTGAGATATGAAGTTGCCTTTGCACATGGTAACATGTTGTAGTGTCGTCCACCGATATACCAAGTTTAGTGTTGATATCTCAAAGATTTGCTGAGATTTGACCCAAGTTCCTGTTTGGTTACTTTTTTGCTGATTTTGATTGGTTGTGCCGGACAAACGGTTTAGAAAATCAAAACGCCATGGGATAACTTTTGTGAGGCTTGGTCTGAAGATCATCTATGGTCATTTTGAAGAAGATATGACAAAAATTGTAGGAGGAGTAGGCTTTCAAAGGTTTTTGATACAACCGGAAATAACGGAAAATCTATACAACCGGAAATTGACGTCATAGGGTGCGTTGAACTCGTCTTGATCCAGGGAATCCAATGGTACCTCATTTTTGAAAATCAGTCATACGGTTCAAAAGTTGCGTGTGTAAACACAAGTCCAACTTTGACCCATTGGTGGCGCTAGAGTGGTCTGATGGGATACATGAAACTTGGTGTAGGTATAGAAGGAACTGTCCTTAATGAGTGTGCCAAATTTAACAAAAAGTTATCCAAGGGTTCTAGGGGCTGCCATTGACTCCCATGGAACTAGAATAATAATAATAATAATAATAATAATAAAACTAACAATAACAATAGGTTTCCTCCTTACGGAGGAATCCTAATAATAATAATAAAACTAACAATAACAATAGGTTTCCTCCTTACGGAGGAATCCTAATAATACCACCAATAACAATAGGGTTCTCCTACCGGAGGAACCCTAATAATAATAATAATAAAACTAACAATAACAATCGGTTTCCTCCTTACGGAGGAATCCTAATAATAATAAAACTAACAATAACAATAGGTTTCCTCCTTACGGAGGAATCCTAAATATAGCTGCAAGCAGCAATGGAGGGGCCAAGCAGTCCAGAGCAGGACATGGCCTCCATAGCACTTGTGCAACAATTAAGTCACAACAACCTGTTGCACTCATGCAACACACCAAGTTTGGTTGAAATATATGTTTGCGTTCAAGAGTACTGAGAGTTCAAAGTTATTTTTCTGGTATAACACTGCAGGCCTCCTCTGCTCCTCATGGGAACGATGGAACCCAAGTCTGGTGACAATCGCGCAAATGGTTGCTGAGATATGCTCTTGCGCCTCGTTTGGCGGCTTTGCCATCGCTTTTGATCGTCTCTACCGAACAAACGTTTTTGAAAATTGAAAATTCATCTGATTCCTTTTGTGAAACTAGGTCTAAAGATCATCTTTGCCAAATTTGGTAAACATTGGACAAAAATTGTGGCGTGAAAAAGGTTTTTACACTTTTCCATAAAATCCAAAATGGCGGCCACGTCTATTCGAAGTTTATGAAAAGTTATCAATAGTCAGGCTTGATATCTCACAAGACATCAAGAGACAAAGAAATTACTTTATTAAGGTAAAAACTTCAACAGTTATTAGCCAAAACACGTTTATGCTTCCGGCCACGCCCCCTTTTAGTCACATGACACAATTCTTGGAGGACATCCTTAGAATAAAGTTCCGAGTAGGCGTACCAACTTTGGTGTCACTGCCTCAAAGAACTGCTGAGATATGGTTTCACTTCCTGTTTGGCGGCTTTTCTGCAGAATTTGATTGGCTGTACCGGAAAAACGGTTGTGAGGATCAAAATTCTTTTCGATAACTTTTGTGAGGCTTGGTCTGAAGATCATATCTGGTAATTTTGAAGAAGATTTGACAAAATTTCTAGGAGGAGTAGGCTTTCAAAGGTTTTTGATAAAACCGTAAATAGCGGAAAATCTATAAACCGGAAATTGACGCCATGGTGTGCATTGAATTCGGCTTGATCCATGGAATCCAATGGTACCTCATTTGTGAAAATGGGTCATACGGTTCAAAAGTTGCGTGTGTAAACACAAGTCCAACTTTGACCCATTGGTGGCGCTAGAGTGCCAAAGTATGGGACATGAAACTTTGTGAATTGGACCAAGGGACTGTCCCCAATGAGTGTGCCAAATTTCACAACTTTCGACCAAGCGCTTCTAGGGCCTGCCATAGACACCCAGTCTTAAGAAGTATAATAATAATACTAACAATAACAATAGGTGCCTCGCAGCTTCGCTGCTTGGCCCCTAACTAGAGAGGATACAATTTCTGGGGAAATTGTAGGGTGTGCTTGCTTGCGTCGGTTGCACAGGGGTCTGTATATTTTATATAAAAATGCATCGGGCCTACTTATTATTTATAAAGATTACATAGATTTAAAAGCATATTTTTTTTGCTGCTCATTGGGTGTGCTCAAGCCTTCGGCGAGAGCACAACCTTTGTTCTCTCACATATATATTATTATTATTATTATTATTATTATTTTTTTTTTTTGCCCCCCTAAAACTCAGTAAATACTTGGCCTACATAGACAACGTAGGTGTCAAAAGTTTCGTCTTGATAGCGATTGAGTTGCTTCTATTGGAATTTACGTTCCGTTGCATGGTTTAAGCTTAAATTAAGTTTTTGTGGCGAAAAGTGAAGCTAACGGTGGCTAATTTGCTAGCCACAGTCACTGACGTTACTAACGTCACTGCGTCACTAACGTCACGAAAACACGCGTGACTACCTTTGCCAGAACATTCGTTTAGCATCTGTTAACTTGGGGGATAGCTAGGCTAACTATAGCTTTACTGCAAGGCAGCTGCAGAAACGCCACAAGAAAAGAGGCCAGGGTGATAACTATTTACTCATTTTACTTTGTGATATGACACACAATTGTGATGTGTAATGTACAATATAAGCTGATATTATTAAGGAAGTACATCTACTTTCGGAAACAGTAGTCTACTATTTCACTGACATATTAGCATCATGACATTAGCCTGTGTTGCCCGGGCAACACATACTACAGTGGTCTATGATGTATCTGTTTTCAATCGTTAAAATAAACATTCCTCACATATACATTTTCGTTGTAGGATTTATTCTGACATTAGTAAACGATTTGTTGGTGAAATTACCATTACCTGTGGTTTCAAACCAGTGTAGCTCACTGCAACGCTGTAGCCTACTGTACCCGAGACACTAGTGTGAGTAGCTAACAACAACTCCTCAGCTGTTTAAGTCAAACGGCAACAGAACATGTTCGGCACTCCCCTTACTCAAAAGTCTTTCAGTAGGGAAACTATCTGACTACTAACCTGAACTTCATTGCCACAGCCTAAACTTTGTCAATCTGTTCATGAAAATAATTAATTTCAGCCTAAACCGTACAACGGAACGTTTAATCGAATTCAACCAACGCAATCGCTATCAAGACGAACACAGCAGTAGTCTAGTACTGTACTGTAGTAGTAAAATTTACCGGGGCAGCTTCTCCACACAGGGCTATATCGCATTTTGAGTTGTTACTGACAATGATCGCTACCAGTGAGCTTTTTATGAATGAGCTATTTTCCACTAAATAAATGTCAAGCTTATTTACGTTTTTGGGGGCATATTTTCAGTTAGCAGATGGTACTGTTTGAATCGCGATTCTATCTTCTGCCGGTAAAGTCGTAGAATAATCTTCAAAGGGGGTTCTTTATTAATGAATGAATGCAATATGAGTAGGCTAAATGCCTGAAAATATCACGAGAAGGGACAACTTAAAAGGACGTTTAAGTCATAGAGATTAGGTCCATTTGTACACCGGTCTGCCAAATGTATTCGTTTTGATTCAGCCTGTCAGCTGCCTCTTGCAGGGGAAATGAGAAGACATCATATTTCATTCTAAACTTCACTCGTATTTTGAGTTGTAAATGAGCAGCAAAAAAAAGATGCTTTTAAATCTATGTAATCTTTATAAATAATAAGTAGGCCCGATGCATTTTTATATAAAATATACAGACCCCTGTGCAACCGACGCAAGCAAGCACACCCTACAATTTCCCCAGAAATTGTATCCTCTCTAGTTTCAACTCAAAATACGAGTGAAGTGTAGAATGAAATATGATGTCTTCTCAGTTCCCCTGCAAGAGGCAGCCTGATAGCTGAATCAAAACGAATAAATTTGGCAGACCGGTGTTAAAATGGACCTAATCTCTATGACTTAAACGTCCTTTTAAGTTTTCCCTTCTCGTGATATTTTCAGGCATTTAGCCTACTCATATTGCATTCATTCATTAATAAAGGACTCCCTTTGAAGATTATTCTACAATGTTACCGGCAGTAGAAGATGGAATCGCGATTCAAACAGTACCATCTGCTAACTGAAAATATGCCCCCAAAAACGTAAATAAGCTTGACATTTATTTAGTGGAAAATCGCTCATTCATAAAAAGCTCACTGGTAGCGATCATTGTCAGTAACAACTAAATTGTACTACTACAGTACAGTAGACTACTGCTGTGTTCGTCTTGGTAGCGATTGCGTTGGTTGAATTGGATTTAACGTTCCGTTGTACGGTTTAGGCTGAAATTAATTATTTTCATGAACAGATTGACAAAGTTTGGGCTGTGGCAATGAAGTTAAGGTTAGTAGTTAGATAGACTTTTGATTTAAGTAAGGGGAGTGCCGAACATGTTCTGTCGCCGTTTGACTTCCTACAGCTGTGTAGATGTTTTTGTAACGTCTCGCGTAGGCTACAGCTTTGCAGTGAGCAACACTGGTTTGAAACCACAGGTAATGATCATTTCACCCACAAATCGTTTACTTGTAATGTAATGTCATAATAAATCCTACAACGAAAATGTATTTGTGAGGAATGTTTATTTTAACGATTGAAAACATCATAGACCACTGTAGTATGTGTTGCCCGGGCAACAGAGGCTAATGTCATGATGCTAATGCTTCAGTGAAATAGTAGACTACCGTTTCCGAAAGTAGATGTGGGCCTACTTCCTTAATAATATCAGCTAATATTGTACATTACATTTCACAATTGTGTTTCACATCACAAAGTAAAATGAGTAAATAGTTATCACCCTGGCCTCTTTACTTGTGGCGTTTCTGCAGCTGCCTTGCTGTAAAGCTATAGTTAGCCTAGCTATCCCCCAAGTTAACAGATGCAAAACGAATGTCCTGCTACAGGTAATCACGCGTGTTTTCAAGACGTTAGTGACACGAACGTAATAACGTAACGTAAATAAAAATACAACCAACGCAATCGCTACCAAGACAAACCTTTTGACACCGCCGTTGTGTATGTAGTCCAAATATTGACTGATCCTTAGAAAATAAATAATAATAAATAAATATATATGTGAGAGAACAAAGGTTGTGCCCTTGCCGAAGGCAAAGCACACCCAACAAACAATAACAATAGATTTCCTCCTTACGGAGGAATCCTAATAATAATAATAATAAGAAAAGGTAGAAACACTCAAGGTGGCTTCGCCGCTTCGCGGCTTGGCCACCAATAATAAGAAAAGGTAGAAATCAAGGTGGCTTCGCTGCTTCGTGGCTCGGCCACCAACAAGCTGATTCAAACAACGTTATCACTGGCAGTAGCTTTGCTGGAATCGCGATTGTAGTACCACCTGCAAACTGAAAATATGCCCCCAAAAATGTATACAGCCTAAACTTGAAATGTTCTGGAAAACTGGCTAATATAACAAGTTTACTGGAAGCGATCATTGTCAGTAACAACAGCAGCAAAATGCGACCATTTGCCTGGAGAAGCCAGCTATGCTCCGTTTTGCTCCTAGTTTCAGACTTCACCCCCGATAAGTTTTACATCTGAGGTAGCTAATTACTAGACTACCGCTGTGTTAGAATCGCTGGAGCTAACCAGTCAAAGGGCGTTTAAAAAAATACAGGGTTTTGATATCACAGCCTTGAAACATAGCTAGCTACATGTTACAGGAGTCAGATGGCTGAGCGGTTAGGGAATCAGGCTAGTAATCTGAAGGTTGCCAGTTCGATTCCCGGCCGTGCAAAATGACGTTGTGTCCTTGGGCAAGGCACTTCACCCTACTTGCCTCGGGGGAATGTCCCTGTACTTACTGTAAGTCGCTCTGGATAAGAGCGTCTGATAAATGACTAAATGTAAATGTAATGTAAATGTTATCACCCTGGCCTTTGCCTGTGGCGTTTCTGCAGCTTTGTTGCCATTTTAGGTAGCTAGCCAAGTATGGTGGAAATTCAAGTGGCACTGTGTAGATCCGAATAGTCAAGATGGCGGTTTCAATATAATTTATTTAGTTTGTACAATTTAAAAATTAACAGAGTACTCTGGACCGGTCATAGCGAAAGACATGCAGATGTAATCTACAGGTCGTTCGAGAGAGTGGTGAAGAACAACCCTAAAACCCTGCCTTATATAAACTTAGAACAAATGGTTCTTCTGATGGTCAATCCATCAATATAGCGGTCACTGTGATTGGTCAGCACTGCTCAGTGACAGTTTGACTCCATACCAAGTGTCCCACAGTTCTTTGATGTGGCAACTCTCCCCAAACCAGTAGATACTAAAGCCACAGGAGTTGACCAGTCAAATGGTCAACTGTCTTTTGTGTGGACATCTTCAAACAAGTATTTAATTAACACCACCCATGCAACAGGAAGGGTCAGAGCAGCTTGATCAGTTCATCTATCTTAAACTACTCCCTCAGATCACAATAACAATACAATTGAATCCACATTGTCTCCAGACCAGCTGTTTCATCCTCCCCAGGTGTTAAACTGCAAATGGCATCTCTACCAAATGGAGTTGATTCAACATTCATTGTATCAACATCTTAACCAACTTTAAACTTCTCTTAAAACACATTCCTTATAACTGTATTGTAAATTTCCACCACAATTCCTCTCTTTTTTTGTTTTACAATACCATAAACCCAAACAGTTAATCAAGAAAAATTAAATTCAAACATTAACATAAGAAATGCCAGTCCCAAGACAAAACCAATTGTACCCCGTATACCACAAAGTCCAGGTTGTCGGAACGGATGCCATGGTCGTGCATCCGTAGTGACCATCTTCAGTTGGCTGTAGGCAAACTTCTTTCAGTCAGTGTAGTCTAGTCGAACCAATTGCAAACGACAATCAAATTGCTCAGGGCAACTCTCAACGACACTGCACTTTGCGTACAGCTCGGAAATTTCCCTGGTACTACGCAGAACGCGTATCCTCTGCTTCCGTCTCCAGACAAGGTTCACGCTTACAATGGTTAGCGTGTATCCACGTTGCTCTTCCCTCCGATCTTAACCGCCGAATTAGTCGTCAGGAGAATCTGGTATGGTTCCGTCCACCTTGGGTTTTAACAGGCGTTTCAGGTCCTTCACCACGATCCAGTCCCCTGGTATCAAATCATGCAGCGGTCCAGTCATAGGAATAGCCTCCTTCACCTGTCTGTGAATCTCACACAAAGTAGACTCCAAAAGGTTGCACAGTGATAAACAAGCACATTCTCACAGAGGTCAGTTAAAGGAAACTGACTTCTTGTCGTCTGACTTAGTCTTCAAAGTTCTGTTCTCTCAGTCAACTGAAGTGATTAATACAATGTTGACTCCTATCAACACCAAAATAACTTCCTTAAAGAAGTGTGACCCATTATCATTACATATCCTCAAAGAAAAAATCCCATCGAAAAATAATCTAAATTATCTAATAATGTAACTCTACAAAATCCATCTATCAATACTCAAATGGTTTCCCTAACCTTAACTGTGAAGCTTATCGTGTTTAAATTCCTTTTCTCATATTACTTGTCCCACATATGAAGCACTAACAAAATAACTATGCATCCATTACAAATCCTCTTGTATGCTAAAATAATGGAAACATGATGCATACATGATATCATACAAACTTTAGAGGCATGATCTTTTCATGTGTTCACTGAGAAAAATCTCAAGATAAATGTTTTATGCAGACCATACAACCTCCATTTTTATTCTCATATCCTTCCTTTTTCCAAAACGCATTTTCTTGTGGTTTAGTCCAAGTTCGAATCTTCATTCCACCATTCCTTTCTCCATCTGTCCGCTGTATTCTTTAATTCTTGTGAAATATACTCAAACAAAAAACAAAATTCTCACTCTGGGTTAAATGCAGTCCAATATTTTCAACTCAGCAGTATCATATCAGACCCTCACAGTCCTATCACAAAGCCAAACTACTGAAGCTAAAGACACAAAACCATAAAACCCCCATAGTCACTTTCTGTTTGGATCAGTCAGTCAGTCATAAATTCCTAAACGTCATCTCTTCCTCTCTAAGAAGCCTGCGCTTCCCTTAAAGAATCTGTAACAAATGTTGTATCAAAGTCACGCAACAATTTTCCTCAAAAGAGTCCTGTAAGCCCAAATTTGTCAAGTTAGGCTCATCCGGACATAGCAACATCATCTCATCACTTCCTGTAAACATATCAACATCAAAAACATGTTCAAGTTAGTTCATCATTGCATGCAGGCAATCTAGAACCTACTCCAGCTAGTATCAGCACTAGCATTTTCCCTGTGGAATAATCATCATTGTTAGAGTGAGCCCCACATTTGCATAGAGCAAGTTGTGTCCCAGATGAAACTAAGAAACTTCCCATCTTTCCCAAAATCATATATAACACCAATGATGTATTTAACTATCAGTAAATATTTTATCTCTTTTCCCTTTTATGAATTAACAAGCTTACACTGAAGCAAACAACTTTTGAACCAATTTGTATAGAATAAAACTATTTCAGAAAACAACCAAATTAGCCCATCTTGTAGTCTCTTATTATCTTTCATTAAAAAAACCTTTAGGAACAGTTCAAATGAATACCTTTATATTTCAGATTCCCTTTTTATTTTTTGTCTGTATTTAAATTCATCAAATCAAATCTCTCTTTTTCCAAGACATGAGGAAAACTAGCACCTCAAACCAGAATTTAATCTGTATGATTCCAAAATGAAACATAGAACATAAAATGTTCTTAATGTAGCCATTAGCCAAACATATACCCCATCTAGGCTCAAGACGCACTTGTTCCGGGAGTACAACGGTACTTAGGAATGGTTCGCTTGACCAGATGTTAGTTTCCTCAAGGATCACAATGACTCTTGCTCAGAGACTTGTTGCTCTTGTGGTTAGTGGTAACTGATTTACATTTTTTGTACTCGCTGTGATATATTGTTTTTATTATTGTTGCTTGTTTTTTCCACAGGTACACTTGCACTTATAGCAGTTCATGTTGTTTAATTGTAACTTGTTTAACTCTTATGGTTCTTCCCTTTGGCACTTACTTTGGTTGTTCACAATGTGTGCTTCATGTTTTGGCTACTCGCAATGTTTTGTGGCTATCTTGTTGTTATGATCAGTGACCTATGCAACTTCATAACTTGCTTTGGCTGCAGTCCAGAACAAGCTACTTAGTTCCAACCATCACAACCACAATTTATCAGACTTAATGAGTCTTCCCAAATTATTTCAAAACCAAAAGTTATAATAACCCTCTTTATGAACCAATACCATAATAAAAACAACCTCATCACAGCCTAACTGTTTATCCCAAAACATTGTACCAGGCCCTGATAAAACTCTCAAAGAAAACTTAAAATCAAATTACAGTCAAACTCCAAACAAAAGTACATTGTAATCATTTTCTCTTTCCTATTTCATAACCACATTGCATCTAATACCTTTATCAAAACTCTTAAAAACCTCTAGATTTTACTATTTTGATTTAAAACGTTTGCCCATATACCTCTTCAAAGCATATGCATAGTTCCCTTTTCAGAACATCGAAGTGTTTTGACCAATCATCTCTTCACATCCACAAAACGTTCTCTCGTTTCATTAAATCCATGTTCGCACACTTAAAACTGCTCTTTGAATAAGTAATTCATGCTAGAATTATGCTACGACTCGCAATCACATCAATCAAACTATGCCCTTAAGACAAAAGAAAATATAAACTCTCCCTTTTTCTTTTTAAACCTTTAAATTCACAATTTAACATAAACCCGTAAAACAAAACCTTATTTTTTAACTCCTCAAAAGTCTTATCAAAGCATGTAATTCAGAATACACCTTTGAATATTCCTATGCTATTTACCAGCCATCTCAATTACTCTTTGTTAGTACTCAATGAATCAACTCAAATAAACAATGTCTATCAGCGCGCATTTCAAACTTGAATCAAACAAACAGCGCGCTCTGGAACAAAGCAAAAACTTTCAACCTCTTTTTTCTCTTTAAACAACACAGATGGTTGGCGTTTACCTTCTATTCACTTAATTTTGCGAAAGTATAACTTTTCCAATCCAATTAGAACTAATTTATGAACCAGGGGTTTAATTTCTGCATTTTACTGAATACCATCACACATCACAGATTTTCCGCTCGTAAATACAAGTTCTGGTCTGAAAGGCTTTAAAACCTCCCTGTTTGGCTAGGAATTAGAACAAATGTTGATCACGCATTTGTTAACCACCAAACTTCGAATTCATCTAAACGGACACAATTTTCACCATTAATACTCACATAATTATGCAGAATTACACCCTCTGGGA
This sequence comes from Osmerus mordax, assembly GCF_038355195.1. Taxonomy (NCBI): domain Eukaryota; kingdom Metazoa; phylum Chordata; class Actinopteri; order Osmeriformes; family Osmeridae; genus Osmerus; species Osmerus mordax. The sequence continues at coordinate 4,153,242 of NC_090064.1, forward strand.
TCACCTTTGTAAAACTCAACGTAACGGGACTCTTTTAGCCCCCACCTTTCCTCTGAATTTCTGAAACTCATGTAAAATGTCCTCAAACAACCAAAAACCTTGTTAGCAAATGTCTCAAAATACTCATCACCTAACATATTTCAAAAGTAACCAAATTAATATGTAAAATTCGCTCCAAATTTATCTATTTCTCTAAATTTGCGTCTTAGTCAATTTCCGTCTGCACATGCGTCATGCGGTTACCCATCCTGGATCTCAAATGTCAAGCTGCAATTCCTTTACTAGCCTGTTACCCGCCGCCATCGCTGTTGAGTCAGTCTGTTAGTTTGTTAGCTAATGTCGTTGCCATAGTTGCAAATTTAACTTCCTGGACTCTCCTCGGTCTCAGGACAGAGCAAAATGCACTTCCTCCACGTTTTCACTGTTAGCCATTAGCTATTAGCTAACAAAGTCACAGCCTGGAATTTTTCCTCTCAGATCCCAAAGCTATCCAATTTGTAACAGACTTTGTTCAACAGACTGACCTCAAACGGAACTAAAATCATGTTAACCTTTCTAATCACTTCTTCATAACCCCTTTACATATTTCTTCAAACAACAGTAACATCTGTGAACTCCCACAAAATGAAAATAAAATAAAAACCATCGATTGCTTGCATGTCAATCGAAATCACTACGCACATGTGTTGAAATCAAATGCAAATATTGTAACCCCATTCTCATAACACAAAACCGAAACATTTCCAAATAAATTCAATACATAAACAAAAAATATTCCTTAAACAACATAAAATTTCCGTTTGAACACATAACTTTCTATAAAAGTTTCAATAAACCCCTGGATTGTAATTCTTCAAATGAATACCGCTTTTGTTGCCAAAACTGGCCTTTTACCAATTATCCTACCCAAAAAACGAAATTTCCAAATTTCCATTTCAATATTGAATCAGCTCACAATATAGAAAATCGGTCTATACATAATTTCCAAATCAAGAGTATGGCAACTCACAATATATTTTCTTAAGTTTGACAAAGAAACAGAAACACACATTTGTTTCCTAACCAATACATTTCTTAATTCAACGTCAAATTCTCTTTCTAAAAGGAGTGTTATTTTTATTTTATTTTTTTTGCACTCATGACGGGTGTGGGCCACTGCACGCAGAGTGAGCTTCAATGAAAGAATCAACTTCCGCTAGGCTCAAGCGCATGTGCTTCTTTTCAAGTGGACAATTCAGTCAAAGAATTAACATTACCATTTTCAAAACAAACTGTCTCCATCTTCAAAAACAAATGCCTTCTGGCGGAAATCAGACTGATGTAAAGTCTAACACCAAATATATAACGGTTAACACAACGTTGTAAAACAATATAACAAGTCAATCGTCCCTCCTCTGCCAACAATGTCATAACCGATAAACATCCATAAGAATCTGAAGAGAATATGACATAAGTTCTCTCCAAGTGTTTCATCTGTGTATCTGTGTAAACAATATACGTCACCAGTTTGGAACTCATTCAACTTCCGGTCACGAACCACTCCAGTTTGCGAAGGCTCGCCCCCAATTTCCAGAAAACTTTCAACAGTAATGATTCATCTCTGGCCATTTACGTACATTATGCTCAAATTCCCACAATTAAAGCACGCATTTTGGATTGACCATTCCTAGCAATTCGTGCTGGCCTACATGTTTTTCAACAGCATGTCAACACGCTCTGCATTAGCTTTGAGCAACCTTAATTCAGTGCTGTCCCTTGAGACGGAAGCAATACCAAACAAGCCCATAACATTCTTTATTCCAAAACACAGCAGGGTCTCAAACCCTTTGTACCGGAGAGGACTTTAACCTCTTCTTCTTTTAAAACGCAAAATAATAAGTAGGCCTAGCCTAGCCTATAGGCAATTGCAAGTCAAAGCACAAGCCGCAATCTTTGCGGGAATCCAAAGCAAATCTATAAACATATTCCAGGATCCTGCTTTCTTGACTTATCTTAATCTTTTCTTCTTTTTTTTTTCTTCAAATCGTATATCAATTTCTCTCTGCACAAGCTTATTTCGCAATTCAATAAGGTCCTTAAAACAAAATGACCCCACTCGGAAATCCACATTTATCAATCCGTATTTGCATTTGCAATAAACTATCGTTACCATACTTTTGTTTCATGTAATCGATGTTTGGACAGATCAATTCTGCCTCCAGACCATCGTTAGCCCTATTCATTTTTCGAATTACAATCCATATTTGACCACATTAAACCAGCAATAACCAACGAAGGAAAATAAAGACAAAATTACCCCTTTTCTTTTCTAAAAACCTTCAAATTCCGACCTCACAACTTTTCAATGAAAATATACCCCAACTGCACAATCGTAAATTACAAATATTCAAACCAATTTTTTTTTTGTAATTTGTATATAGCTTGAATAGTAGACACCATTAGTTACTCTTACTTCCTTTAATCAAAAAAAAAAAAAAACTTTCAATTAACAAAAATAAACGTGAACACGCGTGTAAAAACTCAAACCTTTGTTTTGAAAATCCCTCAGGATACGTCCTAACTTTTTTTTTTTTTTTCTTCACCTTCAAGGACTCAAACCCTTTGTAAACACTCAGCTGATTACCTCACTAGTATACTTTTACTCTCGGGACTTAGAATCACGTTCAGGCCACGTTAATAAATAAGAACTGTTATGACCAAAGCCAATACAATTTCTCAAACTATCACGAACCCAACCTATTCTAATCCTATAGGGTCTCAAACAGACACATAACACGATATAACATGTGAATTTATCACCCTCTATGTGTGTTCGTCAACACACTTCCTCAATGTGTGTCCGTCGACACACTCTGCAGACTTTTTTTTACGACTCCCACGTAAAAGATAGGTTCATCAACCTTACCTTATTAATTTCGTACGACTTTACACGTGCAGGACACAGTTTTACCTCTGCCCAATTACTATCTTAACCGAATTATTGACAATAGCCTAAAAAACACACATTTTGACAATTCATTTACATTTACACAGTGTCCAAAAAGAATATCTCACCGGTTCCTTTGAAGATCCCGCGTCAGCCACAAAACGTCCAACGGGCGCCCCCCCTGGCCCTGCTGTCTCACGCATGGCGGAAGGAAAGGCGGCTTTTTGCCGGAAGATCAATTCGCCGAGGGGAGCCGCCTGCTGAACGCCGTAGACCAATCGAGGATCCCCGTACTGGCCACCAAATGTCATGGTGGAAATTCAAGTGGCACTGTGTAGATCCGAATAGTCAAGATGGCGGTTTCAATATAATTTATTTAGTTTGTACAATTTAAGAATTAACAGAGTACTCTGGACCGGTCATAGCGAAAGACATGCAGATGTAACCTACAGGTCGTTCGAGAGAGTGGTGAAGAACAACCCTAAAACCCTGCCTTATATAAACTTAGAACAAATGGTTCTTCTGATGGTCAATCCATCAATATAGCGGTCTCTGTGATTGGTTAGCACTGCTCAGTGACAGTTTGACTCCATACCAAGTGTCCCACAGTTCTTTGATGTGGCATCTCTCCCCAAACCAGTAGATACTAAAGCCACAGGAGTTCACCAGTCAAATGGTCAACTGTCCTTTGTGTGGACATCTTCAAACAAGTATTTAATTAACACCACCCATGCAACAGGAAGGGTCAGAGCAGCTTGATCAGTTCATCTATCTTAAACTACTCCCTCAGATCACAATAACAATACAATTGAATCCACATTGTCTCCAGAACAGCTGTCTCATCTTCCCCAGGTGTCATAAACTGCAAATGGCATCTCTACCAAATGGAGTTGATTCAACATTCATTGTATCAAGCTTCTTAACCAACTTTAAACTTCTCTTAAAACACATTACTTAAAACTGTATTGTAAATTTCCACCACACTAGCTAAACCACTGTTGTACTATAGGTGATCGTGCGTGGGTTTGTGAAGTTAGTGACTGTGGCTAGTGACAGTTAGCTACACTTTTCTCCACAATAACTTAAATGAAACCTAAACCGTGCAACTGAATGTTAAATCCAATACAAGACCAAGACTAACCTTTCAACACCGACATTGTCTAAGTATTGCAAAAACTGAAGGACGAGTTAGGGTGAGAAAAATGTAATAATAATAATAAATATATATATGAGAGAGAATATAGGTTGTGCCTTGTCAAATGCAAGCACACCCAATTAAGACTTGTCGGTCTCCACTGAATGTAAATATAATGCATTATGAGTATTGGTATACAACATCACAAGTCTTCATGAGTCTTTAAGTGTCTATTACTGATTATACTGCATTATTACTGTATTGAAATTCATTACGAGTACATGAATAATGCTGTAGGCTTTAATGATTTATGCATATGAACGTTAAATAAAGTGTTACCTAAATTGTATTTTACATGCATGATTGACAATGTTGTGCTTTTAGTCAATTCCCTAACACTGAGTTTTTACGTTTTTAAGATGTTGTTCTGTTATATCTGTTCGTGAAGATTCTTCATAAAAAGTCAAATTAATTCCCTAATCATGCCCTCATTGAAATTCCTAAAGGACATGGACATTTCCTCAACAAAGATGTTGAGGAACTGGAAGATGATTCTACCAAGAGGCCAAAGAGTCTTCAGCAGCTCTGAAAGACGTTGATGCCCACAGCTAACTGTCCACCAGCCATCTCAAAGCACTTTTCGGTGATGGATGGCAGTGCCTGCCTGAGCATATTGCTGGCCTATACAACTTGCCCTGCAATTCACATTGCTCACAGTTTTTTTCTCCTTTTATTCCAGCACCAGTGCTTTTTGGAGAAAAACTGGTTTAGGGTGTCAGAAAGAATGATGCCCTTTGTCAGATGGAGACTCACTTCTGAGTAGCTTTGCTCAGATGGTGATATTAACAATAATATTTACTATGAATGTCAGGACACTGTTGTACTTAAAACAGATACAAACCATTGGACCTAGAAAGCTTTATTTTAATGTACATACAATAGAGCAATGAATACTTAACACATTTTAAGAATACAAAAACACATCACAAATACATTGCAGCTCTGAATATAACACTATTATTTGCATTAATCCGAGGACGAGCAACCTGTCATGTATGTATCACAATGGTTTATTATGCATACTACAGTTGCATAATGCTACAGAGAGTTTGAGGGCATGTCGTGGTATAACACAAGTTCAGACTTGGTAATCCCTACATTAACTAAAAGCGGAGTTAGATGGCTGAGCGGTTAGGGAATCGGGCTACTAATAAGAAGGTTGCCAGTTCAATACCTGGCCGTGCTAAAAAAAGAAAATAAATGACGTCCTTGGGCAATGCACTTCACCCTACTTGCCATGGGGGAATGTCCCTGTACTTACTGTAAGTCACTCTGGATAAGAGCGTCTGCTTAATGACTAAAATGTAAATGTAAAAGATGTTCCAAAGAAGGTCATGGAGAGTTAAGGTGGGTCAGTAGAGTGTGCAGTTGGCAGAGGAGCGCTGGGTACAAAGGAATTCACTCGTAACTTCCATATATCCCCTGGCTCCGATCAGTCCACTTCCTGGATAAACAGGTTAAGTGATTTACATAATGAGTGATTTCTGACAGTAAATACATTCTCTCAATATTTATTCAGTATTACTGCTAGTTGAACATGATGAATACAACCCCATTTGTATACAACTGATGTAATAACCCCAAATCTTACATGAATATTTTGTTCTACACTCTGACATTACATTATGGTCTAATTTCTGTAGTGCCTACAGCAATCAAGCATCACCCAGGTGAATGTTGTGTTGGTAGCGTGTGAGGTGCCATTCTACACCACCTCAGATGTAACTGATTTTAGGGGACAGTTTTTGCCAGTTGGCAGTGAGGCATCAACCATCAAATGACATTAGGTCAAAGGAATTTAAATCATTCAAAACACTACTATACTCAATCTGTAATCTTACCTTCCATGAGATTGTAGAGGTTACAGTAGTTAGTGCCATGGTCTTTAATGGTATACCAGGTCTCTGAGACAGACATGGCCTGCAGAAGAAAGAAGGATGTAGAGAGATAGAGATGTAGAGGAATTAAGTGAGAAATGCAGAACGAGGAAGGAGAGAGGGGCATGTAACCAGTGGAGCACACTTGACATTATGGGTGTAAGTTTATTGTTTATGACAGTGAAAAAGTAATCATTGCATATTACCAAGACATGGCAGTGACTGAAGAACTCATAGGTCACTAGTCGGAAGGTGATATCATCAACCTGCCTCTTTATGGGGGTTATGTGTTTTGCAGCAATGAAGTGGACTGAGGCTGACTGAAGCTAGGAAGGTAACAAGGAAATACAGAGATAAAACAAGTTTGTTGCATTCCAATACCCCCTGCACATATAACTTAAATGGCCATACCTTGTAAAGGCACTTCTGTCCTCCGATTGCACAGCTTGAGAGAGTTCTCCACTTTTTAATTTGGGTGACTAGCATTTCATACACCTGACCACAGGGGATCCCAAAATACCTGGGTAACACACATGGAATGTTTTTCAGCCAATTAAGCAATTACTGGATTTTCTGTCTCTTCATTTTTGGTGCCGGGTTTATTCAAGTGCAGCGTTTATTTGAGGGCGGCATTTAATTAGTAAGAGAGATTTAGTGAATTGTAGCTGCATTGCGGCCATAGACAAACAAAGAATAGACAAGGAGGTTAAACACAAAGCCTAGTGTAAAATTGAAGCTGCGCGTTTAGTCGGGAGTACAAGTGTGAACCATTCACAACGCTTTTACAAAGACGTGCTGTGGGAAGTACTTTAACTGTCTCAAATAAAAGTGTTCTACATTGTGTATAAATCTGAAGCAGCATGCCGAAACATTTTTACACGTTAGCTTTCAAACAGAAAGCTGTGCAGAAAGCATGCACTCACTAGCAGCAACAGATCTGTAGCACGCAAACTTGGGGTTGATGAAAGGCAAATTCATTGTTTATTTCAACTCAGATTTGCTAAAGGGGTTTTAGTTATGTTGGCAGTTCAGTTGTAATTTTTGCTTAACTGAAACACAATAGAAATGTTTTTTGTTAGGACCTCTTCCTGGGCATCAACTAGCAAACAAATCATGGACAAACATAGGATCCCTATAAGAACTGTACTATTGATCCTACTGAATTTACTGTTCATAAGGTGGGTTACAAGAATCAAGAGAATGTGTCGGTCAGGTATAATGCTATGTACCATTTTGTGGCGTTCAAACTTTCCATACTGTAAAGTTTGCTAAGTGTTAAGTAACTGCCCTTTACAGTTAGCAAAAAAATAAAAGAACAACAACTCTGAGAAACGATATAAAGCCCACCATCTTTGCTGTACCTTCACATGTAGCCATGAACTGGCTCTACAACCTCTGTATTTGGCATCTAAATGGGAGGCCTTAGCACTGTCTGCAGGGGCTTAGTTAATACCTCATATACGTGATCAACCACTTAGCACAGCATATCATATTGTGATGACAGCTGATTAAATGTAGATTAATGGTTTGCGATTGAATATTTACATGTAGTCATTTAGCACACGCTCTTATCTAGAGTGACTTACAGTAAGTACAGGGACATCCCCCTGAGGCAAGTAGGGTGAAGTGGCTTGCCCAAGGATACAACATCATTTGGAATCGAACTGGCAACCTTATGATTAATAGCCCGATTCCCTAACCGCTCAGCCATCTGACTCCATAGTAGTATCAAAAAGGATATTCCAAAAGAGTCAACTCAAGCTGATAAAACTATAGCTCTAAAATATACCTACTTCAAAACGTACTTAAAGGCAGGGTAGGTAATGTTCTTGAGAAGCCCTTCACATCCCGATAGGTCTGACCGGCACAAATGATTGGACAGCATTCAGACCAAGATGCAATGATTGGACAGGGTACTTGTCTGTCTATCGACCTACTTCCCTTGAAGTAGTCAGGCAGTGTGTTCATGTGTTTAGGAGCAGTGGCTTTGAAAGGAGGGGAGGGATATTTTGGTTTGAATCCTTTCGAACTCAGGCTAAAATTGCTAGGTTTGCAAAACTTACCTACCCTGCCTTTAAAGTTTTAAATGTAAACCGTCCTTAAAAAACATTCCAGGGCCACCATTTATTTTTGTCTCCACATACTGCAATATTCAGGATGATGAATATGTATGTACAATTTTCATCATTTTGGCTCTGTATACCACCACAATGGATTTGAAATGAAACAACCAAGATGTGCTTTAAGTGCAGACTTTCAGCTTTAATTTCAGGGTATTTACATCCAAATCAGGTGAACGGTGTAGGAATTACAACACATTTTATATGTGGCCCCCCCCCTTTTTAAGGGACCAAAAATAATTGGACAAACTAACATAATCATAAATCTAATTGTCACTTTTAATACTTGGTTGCAAATCCTTTGCAGTCAATGATAGCCTGAAGTCTGGAACCCATAGACATCACCAGCTGGGTTTCGTCCCTGGTGATGCTCTGCCAGGCCTCTACTGCAACTGTCTTCAGTTCCTGCTTGTTCTTGGGACATTTTCCCTTCACTTCTGTCTTTAGCAAGTGAAATGCATGCTCAATTGGATTTAGGTCAGGTGATTGACTTGGCCATTGCAGAACATTCCACTTCTTTGCCTTAAAAAACTCTTTGGTTGCTTTCGCAGTATGCTTCGGGTCATTGTCCATCTGCACTGTGAAGCGCCGTCCTATGAGTTCTGAAGCATTTGGCTGAATCTGAGCAGATAATATTGCCCGAAACACTTCAGAATTCATCCTACTGATTTTGTCAGCAGTCACATCATCGATAAATACAAGGGAACCAGTTCCATTGGCAGCCATACATGCCCACGCCATAACACTACCTCCACCATGCTTCACTGATGAGGTGGTATGCTTTGGATCATGAGCAGTTCCTTCCCTTCTCCATACTCTTCTCTTCCCATCATTCTGGTACAAGTTGATCTTGGTCTCATCTGTACATAGGATGTTGTTCCAGAACTGTAGAGGCTCTTTTAGATGTTTTTTGGCAAACTCTAATCTGGTCTTCCTGTTTTTGAGACTCACCAATGGTTTACATCTTGTGGTGAACCCTCTGTATTTACTCTGGTGAAGTCTTCTCTTAATTGTTGACTTTGACACAGATACGCCTACCTCCTGGAGAGTGTTCTTGATCTGGCCAACTGTTGTGAAGGGGTTTTTCTTCACCAGGGAAAGAATTCTTCTGTCATCCACCACAGTTGTTTTCCGTGGTCTTCTGGGTCTTTTGGTGTTGCTGAGCTCACCAGTGCGTTCTTTCTTTTTAAGAATGTACCAAACAGTTGATTTGGCCACACCTAATGTTTTTGCTATCTCTCTGATAGGTTTGTTTTGATTGTACAGCCTAACGATGGCTTGCTTCACTGATGGTGACAGCTCTTTGGATTTCATATTGAGAGTTGACAGCAACAGATTTCAAACACAAATACCATACTTGAAATGAACTCTAGACCTTTTATCTGCTCCTTGTCAATGAAATAACGAACTCCCATGAGGGAATAACATACACCTGGCCATGGAACAGCTGAGCAGCCAATTGTCCAATTACTTTTGGTCCCTTAAAAAGGGGGGGGGCACATATCAAATGTGTTGTAATTCCTACACCGTTCACCTGATTTGGATGTAAATACCCTGAAATTAAAGCTGAAAGTCTGCACTTAAAGCACATCTTGATTGTTTCATTTCAAATCCATTGTGGTGGTATACAGAGCCAAAATGATCAATTGTGTCAATGTCCAAATATTTATGGACCTAACTGTATTAGTATAAGTATTGCTGTTAAAAAACCATCCACACAGAGAATACATACAGTACATGCACAGACTTTCATCAACCAACCAATTGCACACTGCCACCAACTGCACACTACCACCGTACAACACACCTGTAATCCTCAACTGCAGCTCTGAAGAAAATGTATGCAGGTTACGGTGGTGGTCAGTTGACAGTTGGTGGTGTGTACATAAGGCTTGCATGGAGGTTTTCCGAAACAGAGTTACTAATACATGATCTACAATAAATGCTGGAACATGAATCTAACAAACAAAACATGTACCCTTTTATAGATACAATTAACAATACAATGTACAGTACTAAATATATACAATAAAAGAAGGTAGAAAAACTAAGATACAGTACCATTCAACTTTGCACTGTGCATGGAAAGGTCCCGCTGAAGAAAATGAACAGCTACCAAAAACGAGTGCAACTGCAAGAAGCCAACCTGTTATATGCATTTTTAATGATCAAATATAATGTTTCTTGTCAAAGTAACTAAGTTGGATGCATGTACACTCACATCACTACAAGTACTACATTCTGAGGCTGTTTGGTAGGACAGATGCAATATCACAGGACTGTCATGTGCTTTACTAAAAAGGAAACAAGCCTAAATTCAATTAAGAAAGCCTCCAGGGGATGTTGAACTCAATGGAAAACCGTCATTTTCTCACAGAACCTCCCTTTTTCTGATTTTTCTATATATTTTAGATCAATAGGTAAATGAATCAGGAAAAACAAGTGGAAATTATCCACTTTGAACTTCAGAGAACCACAGGGAATCTGTGGAAGAAATTGGGATTTCATGTGTGCTTACATTATTCACTAATCAATAGAACTAGTCATTGGATACTAGTTAGTACGTTCTCATGTAAGCTTGCTATTAATAAGAGTATATTGTGTCTATATGTCAGGTTAATAGATGTTCGGGGTCAGGAGACAGTACTGGCTAAACGTCCCTTGTCATGACTACAAGGAGAGCTCCAACTATGAACACTCTAGTCTGAGAGTTTGTCATGTGTTGGGAGCAGTGAATCTATTTCTCTGAGACTGTTGTAACGTCATTACTGCCTGACTGTCACTATCTATGTTTACATTCTTGTGCCCTATAAAAGATGGTCCTCTGGCTTTCAGAGCGGAGAGACACCTGGTTGAGACCTAAGCTTGGTGTTGTGTTGTCATTTATGGTCAGAAGACTGGTTCTCTCCCAATCTGCAGATTGATAATACTTATTAAAATCCAGAACTCACTGAACTTAGTCACTCCGTTTATGAAGAGACGGACTAAACACTTCCTTCATCAAATCTCATAGGCAAGGGCATAATGGTTGGATGCTGCTGATTTGCAACTTCTAAACCTTAATGACAAGAAGCCATTCAGTACACCAGTTATGTCACAGCAGCATGAACAGGGATACAAAGTATTAAATATAATTTAAAAGATGCACATTCTATACATTAGATAAGATTAATTAAATAAACTAAACAAAAACTAACCTAAACAACAGAGCAATGAATTGGGACAAAAACAACATACAAACAGCAGTACAGGGGTGTTATTGTTATGAGTTATTTGGCCAGAGGTGATACTTTCCCAAAGTAAGTAAGAGAGTACACAACAGACAATGTTGGGAAGGATACTAAATACAGTTACTAAACTGTGTTTCCCAGTAACGATGGATCTTAGTTGTTACGAGGGTTCTCTACGAGCAAAATAATGAACCATCATTAATTCTTACGTGCGTTCCCCGAACATGCTTGTAAAGAGAACGCTTGTACGTGTCTCTAAAGGTCACATGACATGCTGTTTTTGGATGCTTTTATATAGGCCTCAGTGGTCCCCTAATACTGTATCTGAAGTCTCTTTCCCGAAATTCAGCCTTGGTGCAGAATCCAACAATGAGCTTTCCTCAGAAGGAGCTGTTTCGGTGTCTGTTGCTTTAAATGCTAATGAGGAGGAGAGAGGCGGCCCCATGCGCTACTGTTTACAATGGATGTATCACAATGGCTCGTAGCCCCGTTGCTGTAAAATGCCTCGAATTTGATCACCCTGGTTTGCAGAGGTGCGCACTCAGTCATTTCAATGAGGGGAAAGGTAGATATCGCACGCGCCATAACAACAACAGCAGAACGGTTATCCAAATAACAAAGAAGTGTACAACACTCACGTTACAGTGTGTGTATTCACACACATACTTGATGCTATCTACCTTTACATTAGCGACAGTAACTGACCTGTTAGCTGTTAGCTACAGAGCTAATTTTACAGTCACATTCTGAAGGTGACATTCTGACATGATGAAGGGTAGCAAGCTAGGTAACCATATACAGTAAAGCAACAAAATGAGCGTTAGTTGACTTACTTATCTGAGGTTTGTAGCCAGACCAAAGAGAGCTGGTACTGATCCAAAATTTAATTTTAGACGGTCAGCAAGGCCAGCTTTGTATTGGCCCAAGTTGAGGAAACAGTCATGGCTGAAATGTTTGGCGCAGACATACAAAACTGGGAAGTTGTGTCGGCCCATTTCCAGAGAAAATAAAATTAGGACACTGGTTCTTCAGAGGCTCGGATGAAGGAACTGTAAAAATACTTTTGTTTTCATTTGTACATCCAAACACTGAGAAACTGTTATGCTTTGTTCGTTTGCAAGCCATGATGTGTCTCGAGGAAAAACAGATATCGCACTCAATGGTCGTAGCTCAGATTCTCATGGGCGGGCCAGAGAAAGGGGAGGTAACCTTCCTCCTTGTGACGTCACAAGGAGAGGATTTTCAAAACCGAGCGTTTGAGCTTTCGTTTTCTCAAACGTGGAGATGAATACCCAGGGCTTGGTTTACACCTATCAAAAACTTCTAGCCACTGGGGGACCAAAAGTAGCCTGGTCCTAACCAGACCCTCGTACATTTCATTTGTACAGAGGGTCTGGGATCGCTCCATTGAAAAGCGTTGACTTCCTTGAAGGCGGGTACTCTGTTGAAGTTTAAAACTATTGGATCTGCCCAGAGCCACTCTGATCTGCCACAACTATCGCTAGCGTTCGCCTTAGCCAACTCCTTCACCACTACTGTAACGGAGCTAGCTGCCATAGCTGGAAAATCAAACTTTTCCCGAACCCTGTGGGGAGGAGGGCCACAACATCATGGCCACCAACAAAACTCAGCAAGGACTGTTCTTGCTCCGGCTTTAATTTATGGATATTTGGCAGCGTTGCTACAACAGACCGGGGAACTTCGCTCACATCTTTCTCCACCACCATGACTGAACTACAACTCAAACTAGAGAGGGTACAATTTCTGGGGAAATTGTAGGGTGTGCTTGCTTGCGTTGGTTGCACAGGGGTCCGTTTTTTAATGACATTTTTACAACTGATATTTCTGTATATTTTATATAAAAATGCATACTTATTATTTATAAAGATTACATAGATTTAAAAGCATTTTTTGTTTTTGCTGCTCATTTACAACTCAAAATACGAGTGAAGTGTAGAATGAAATAGATGTCTTCTCAATTCCCCTGCAAGAGGCAGCCTCATAGTTGGATCAAAATGAATAAATTTGGCAGACCGGTGTAAACATTTACCTAATCTCTATGACTTAAACGTCCTTTTAAGTTTTTCCCTTCTCGTGATATTTTCAGGCATTTAGCCTACTCATATTGCATTCATTCATTAAATGCCATATGGCAGGTTAAACACTATTGTTGATTAATGGGTACATGAAGCACTCAATATATGTATATCATTTAAAATGTCTCCACATGGTGTCTCCACATGGTGTCTCCACATGGTGTCTCCACATGGTGTTAAAGACATGGTGTTAAAGACCAGTTTTTGGTGTTCGCATTAGCATATTAGCGCAATGCGATGAAGTCACGTTGGGGAGTCGTGGAGGAGAGAAGCCTCAGCCTAGTACTAGAACTGTGGCGACTGAGTGGGATGAAGAAGAGGTGTATGTGCATGTGTGTGATGGCCCGCAGCCGTATAATTTCGAACCAAGTAGACATTAGAGGGCAAATGAGGAATTGCCGAGACCTGATGGCCGTCAAAGCCAATTAAATGGATAGTCCGAGGAGAATGAGTGGAGAGTTGGTGAAGTGTCCTGGTGAGTTGCTATTATTTAGCAATGCAGCAACGATCTCTGGAGCTAGTCTACGAACAGCAGTGCACATATACAATTGTTTTTTACTGTCAGTGAATAGCATCGAGTGAAAGTCAACGTTTTCTTTATATCTAGTGCCAGTGATCATTCAGGGCCTGACATTACATTTTTGAAGTAGCCCTACATTTACGTTTCACTTTTCCATGCACAAAAGTCACGTCCGGGTAAAGATTGTGCCTTTGAACAACGAACCCTTACAAAAAAGAAGTATACTTCAAGTTTATTTTGTAAGTATACTTAGTATAAAAAAGTATACTATTATCATGTAACTTAGAGTATACTAGCAGTGTACTTATTTATATACTATTTTTGTACTAAGTAAACTGAATTGGCCCACTTTTTAGGTCATTTAGTACACTTTAAAGTACACTTATAGGGTATTTGAGGTTTACTTTGGAATACTGTAAAGTAGCCTGTGTAGTGCACTTTCAGTTCATAAAGTATACTTCCTAAAGTATTTAAAAGTATACTTTGGAATACTCTAAAGTAACCTGTGTAACCTGTGTAACCTTCATTTTCAAGAACGTGGCTGCAAAATCGTGACCACAGTTCAAATTCAAATGCATTTCCAGAAATGCATTTTCATTTTAAGAACGTGGCTGTAAAATCGTGACCACAATTCAAATTCAAATGCATTTGCAGAAATGCAAAATGAACGAAAAAGCATTCTGAGCAGCGCAGCAGAGTGACGTCAGTAGCCGCTCTTGTTCAGCTCCCTGTTGACCGAGCTACCCATCTTGTTCGGTAGGGAGCGGTGTGCACATCTGCATTGCATGACATTGCAAATGTGCTGGGAAATTGATTGAATTGCCGGGTCTTTAGAGGACGCGTCACAGACTGCGCAAATTGATGTCAAACAATGACTAAAACAGTGGCAGAGCTACTATTAATGTGTAAATCTGTGATGGCAGAGTATGCAGCCAAGCTCTCTATGACTTGTTCTACTCGGTCACGGGCATCAGACTCAGATATATTATTAGATTCTACCTGTTCAGCTAATTCTAACAGTGTTTGCACAATTTGAGGGAGCGCCATGGTCTGTGATGCGTCCTCTAAAGCAGCGGTCCCCAACCTTTTTTGCGCCACGGACCGCTTTCATGTAAGACATATTTTCACGGACCGGCAGAACGGACTGGGAGGAAAGATAGGCCCTGGACAGCTGCGCTGCTAATGCATGTACATTCTGGGTTTGATGTGATCCTAGTTAGTTACTTCCACACCTAATGCGAGCGCGCGGAGAAAAATAGTTTTGGGAGTTTTATGTAAAATAAACAGCCGTTTTTTCAATTGACCCATCTTTAAGTTTCTTAGCCTGGTTTTACATCGTTACATTGTTACTAGCTAGCTTTCGATGTGTCAGTCCCACTGTTGTGTGTGACTATAAGCTACGACAGTGACACCCGAAGTGCGTTCCTTATATCCAGTTCAGGCCTATTCCATAATTTTGTTTGATTGCTGTCACGGCAGAAAATCCCACTTGATGTTGGAAATGGAAGCAGGGTTTTCATTGCTTTAGTGGCGATCTCAGGATAGCCTTCATCCAAAACACCGATAGAGTTGTTGTCTCAAACAGGCTTCATTGATTGGTAACTATCACTTGTCATGTGTCAAGAGGAAGAGACACGCATGATACCGTTCAATAAAGCCCACAAACTTGCTAAAAAATGAGTAAACACACGTCTTTGAAGAGCTTTTTTGCTCAGGGGAAAAGGCCCGCGGAGAAGGAGAGAATCAGATACAGAAGACATTAAGACATTTCAAGACAATTGGAGCAACGCTGATTTTAAGTCATTTTTAGAAATTTTTCACAAATTGTCACTGTAGAGAAAAATCCATGCTGTTGACATTATGGGTTCTTGAGACTTTTTTGTTCCCCATGAGCAAGAAGCCTAACAGGGTCAAAATGCCACCAAGTGTGTTCTGTGCTCTGGTCAGGCACACCATGCAGAGATCCATCCTTTAAAAGCTTTGACTACAACAATAACTTAATGAAAGTGAGGATACACTTTACAAAAAACATACCACACGCGACAATACTGTTTTCAAAGTTCCTCGGGACTGGTTTGAAAACCATGGATATTGGAACTCATCCTGAATTGACCTCTCTCTAGAATCTCAGTTAAACACAACTGACAAGAGTCATGCGGGCAACTGGACCACGGTAGAGCTAATGTCTATCTATATGTAAAGATAACATCAACTCTGGAGTTGGGGGTGGGGGCTTCTTATCCAACAAATTACACCCCTGAACATATTAATGGCCTACTAGAATTGTAAATATCCTTTGGACCTCTTTTGCAATTGGGCCTTGATACAATCTAATGTAAAATCTAATATTTTCTGGCCATTCTGCAGTTTGTGTGGACTTTCCACACCAGCACACTTTTCCCATTTCCTGTATTCTGCATGATTACACTTTTTCTTTGAAACTTTCATGTAGGCCCATACTATAGCAGTTACGGATATACATAGAGGAAACTCAGGAGAGTGAATTTGAGATAATGGTAGTGGGAGGATGTTGTACCTTTGTGCTTCTCTTTTTCGCCAGTCCTATGAAACATACAAAAGCAGTGGGCACCACTGCTTTTGCCTGTTAGTGTTTGCAATGCTGGGAAGAAAACTACAGTTTTTATTTGATTATAAGTTGCCCTGGAATAAACGCTGCACCAAAAATGAACATTGTGTAATAAATGGCACCCTCGATTAAACGCCTCCCCCCAAAAATCAGAAAACGGTTATTTAATTGGTTTAAATTAAAACACAGTATTTATTACACAAGTAATTCACAAGTGTAGTGTACTATAATTCCCATGTAGCACTGGCAGGCACAAGTGTCTTACTTGCTACAGGTTTATTTGAAGCTTCTTCTCCAAATCCAACGTTAAAACTAAACTCACGCTGTAATGAGAAAATAAAGACCACATTAGCTAAATATGAACATAGAATGACATGTGCAGCATGTAAATAACGTTCACCAAAGTAAAATACAGACACAAAACAACATACTTTGTTTGCTGGATGCTGTAGTGCACACAAGGGAATAGAGGTTTCCTTAGATTGCTAACAACCTCTATAACAACCTTAAACTTATCACTTAGAGTGAATGTGCATAAAGCTCCAGGACCTGACAACATCCCTGGCTGTGTTCTCAAGGCCTGTGCTCCTGATCTGGCAGGGGTGTTCACTGACATCTTTAACCTCTCCCTGTCGCAGTATGTCGTCCCCAATAGCTTCAAGGGGGCCACCATCATCCCAGTCCCTAAGAAACCATCAGTGAGCTGTCTCAATGATTACCGCCCTGTTGTACTCACTTCTGTTGTTATGAAATGCTTTGAGAGGTTAGTCAAAGACCATATTACATCCTGCCTGTCACCTGCATTAGACCTACTCCAGTTTGCATATAGGCCGAACAGGTCTACAGATGATGCTGTAGCTTTGGCCTTGAACACTGCTCTCTTTCACCTGGATCATAACAACATATACGTGCGGATGCTCTTCATCGACTTCAGCTCCGCCTTCAACACCATAGTACCATCCAGGCTCATCATGAAACTACAGGACCTGAACATCAGTCCTTCCATGCGCAGCTGGATATTGAACTTCCTGACAGACAGACAGACAGGCCACAGGCAGTACGGCTAGGTAACATCACCTCAACCAGTCTAACACTAGTCTAGCACTGGTGCCCCACAGGGTTGTGTGTTAAGCCCACTGTTGTACTCTCTGTTCACCTATGATTGTGCAGCCACCAACAGCTCCAACACCATCATTAAGTTTGCTGATGACACCACCATTATCGGCTGCATCAAGAATGGTGATGAGTGCCATGAATTTGGCACGGACTGCACTATACTGACCAATTTTTACCGCCGGACCATTGAGAGCATACTGACTGGTGGCATTACAACATGGTTTTGCAACAGCACTGCCCAGGACAGGAAGACACTACAAGAGTGGTCAAATCTGCACAGCGTATTACAAGGACTGCATTCAGGACCTTTACAGCCAGCACTGCAGGAGAAAGGCCAAATGAATCATTTTTTGACCCTAGTCATCCCTGCCACTCCCTCCTGCCTTCTGGAAGGCGATAGAAGAGCATAAATACTTGTACCAGCAGATACAGGGATCGTTTTTACCCACATGCCATCTGAATGCTGAACTGTCCTTGAAATATCTTTTTGTGCTACAATTTTTCTTATTTTTTCTACCCTTTTTCTCCATTCTCCAGTATTTATTAATTTTTTATTCTCTAAGTTGAACGGACATTGAGCACATAGAATTTCATTACTTATAAATGATGTTTATGAGTATATGATAATAAACTTGAACTTGAAACTTTTATCAGAGCATTAAATTGTCTGTGCTTCGCTTGCTGTTAGGTTGTCGACTCTCTCACTCATGAGCGTCCCAAAAGGCCTTCAAAATAAAGTCACGTAATAATACTGAATACAATGATATAATTCAAAATTAAGACATTACTTGAAAAAAAATTATACATTATTGTAATGCAATTGCGACAATTGCTTTCAGGCCTATAGATATAGTTAAACATATTGTGTACAATATAGCGAGGTAGCTGACTTAACCATTCCTGAATGTGCATTTCATCAACACCAAGTTTGCGTGCTACAGATCTGTTGCTGGTGGTGAGTGCTTTCTGCACAGCTTTCTGTTTAAAAGCTAAAGTGTAAGAATGTTTCGGCATGCTGCGTCAGATGTGTACACAAAGTAGACACACCTCCTTGTCTATTCTGTGTTTGTCTATGGCCGCTGTGCAGCTACAATTCACTGAATCTCTCTTACTAATTAAACGTTGCCCTTGAATAAACGCCACCCTCGAATAAACGCTGCACCACAAATGATCATTGCGTAATAAACGCTGCAGCGTTTAATCAAAGGAACATGGTATATGACAATAATAATGTTTAATGTAACTGGCCTTTCTAACATTACAAGTGGCCCCAGAATTGCCCCTTATGGTCTAGGTGCATTGCAAGAGCCTTTTCTTGAGGTTGTCAAATGTCCCATGCAAAGTCACTCAAAACACGGGTTCGATTCCAGGCTCTGGCAAGAGTATTTACCTCTAAACTGGTCAATATATACACATCTGACAAAAGACCAGCTCGACCTTTGCCTGTAAACAGTTATTCTGACTGTCAGAGACCTTTAAATAGCCTGACTTACTGAAATTGGCAAAACTAGCCTGGCTAACGTAGGTCGCTTTCTCAGGGCATATGACGAATGAAACAGGCTCGCCTTGAAAAATCAGATGTACTGGCTATCTTTAGCAGGCCCTTGTCTACAAAAAGCAGTCCTCCCTGACGTTTTTGGAGTAGAATTGAGATTCAAAATGACTGTCTAATTAAAAACAGAGGAAAAAAGCTAGAGCTACAGTAGCTACTTTTCGAGTTCGGTTTTCCGTCACTTCAGAATCACGATCTAAAAGGTATAAAAGTGCTAAAACGTTCACCATAATTCATGAGTAGTGTACTTTCACAAACCCAATCATTAATTCTAGCTTAAAATGTGTATAAATAGGACTTACCGAAAGTGGCTGCCTCTAACAGGGCTATCACCTGATTCCAGTTGAAAACAACAATGGCCGCCGAAAAAGAATTTATATTCGTAACGGCGAGCTGCGATTGGAAGCGAAATGAAACAGGGGTTAATAAACGAGGGTGGGGGCTTGGTCAGCACACATTTTCAAGAAAGCATGTGTGTGTCAAGGGAAGGCTGAGCCTGAGTGTGTGAGAATTTGGAGCACGCGTGGGGAGCAATTAGCCATGCATGCATGTTTCAAATATTCACTAAAAATCGACTTTTCATCTTACAGTCAACTTTTTCTCAGAATTGTATACTAAACATTCTCAAGAGTCTTCATATGAACTTGTGATTGGATCAGAGTATCAGTTTTTGGCCGGCGGATGTGTAAAGCATTATTTTAGCGTTAGCGATAAATTCGATTTGCTTTATATAAATCATTTTTAGAGGTATGAAGTTGCCTTTGCACATGGTAACATGTTGTTGTGTCTTCCACGTGACATACCAAGTTTGGTGTTGATATCTCAAAGATTTGCTGAGATTTGACCCAACTTCCTGTTTGGTTGCTTTTTTGCTGATTTTGATTGGCTGTGCAAGACAAACGGTTTAGAAAATCAAAACGCCATGGGATACCTTTTGTGAGGCTTGGTCTGAAGATCATCTCTGGTCATTTTGAAGAAGATATGCCAAAAATTGTAGGAGGAGTAGGCTTTCAAAGGTTTTTGATACAACCGGAAATAGCGGAAAATCTATATAACCGGAAATTGAACTCTTCTTGATCCAGGGAATCCAATGGTACCTCATGTTTGAAAATCGGTCTTACGGTTCAAACGTTGCGTGTGTAAACACAAGTCCAACTTTGACCCATTGGTGGCACTAGAGTGGTCTAATGGGATACATGAAACTTGGTGTAGGTATAGAAGGAACTGTCCTTAATGAGTGTGCCAAATTTAACAAAAAGTTATCCAAGGGTTCTAGGGGCTGCCATTGACTCCCATGGAACTAGAATAATAAATATAACTGCAAGCAGCAATGGCGGATTCCTCCAAACATTACAAACCACTGAAAAATGTATATTCTTTACAAATTGTCACTGTAAAATTCCATGCTGCAGACTTACCAATGGGATACCAAATCTGAAATGCAATACCATCAAGATCCACAAGGGCTTTTATTTCAAGCCAAGGAGTGAAGGGAGGGGGCTTGGTGAGCCTACCCATTCCAGAAAGCCTTGTATCTTTGCGTATCAGGGCGTGGCCTGTAGCGTCACTTATGGGTGATATTGGGCCATTTGTGGTGTGGTAGTTACTCTTGGCCTATACTATCAATGTTTCAGGATTTTGAGAACTTTTTACCATTGCATACAAAATCGGAAATGCAATACCATCAAGATCCACATGGGCCTTTGCTAAAGACCAAGCAATGAGTGGGGGCTTGGTCAGCCTACAATTGCCTGAAATGTTGTGTATGCGTCTCGTCAAGCTTGCGCGTGTGTCAAGGGAAAGGCTGAGTGTGTGAGAATGTGGAGCGCGCGCGCTGAGGGTCAGGGGAGACATTTCATTGGAAATGTCCTTAACAATTAGCCAAGCATGCATTTTTCAAATATTCACCAAATTTCAACTTTTCATGTTACAGTCAACTTTTTCTGAGATTTGTGTACTAAACATTCTCAAGAGTCTTTATGAACATGTGATTTAATCAGAGTTTTTTGACTGGCGGATGTGTAAAGCATTATTTTAGCGTTAGATAGAAATTAATTAGATTTCCTTTATTTCAATCATTTTTTAAGATATTAATTTGCCTTCTCACATGGGAACATGATGTAGTGTCTTTCACGTGACACACCAAGTTTGGTGGTGATATTTCAAAGATTTGCTGAGATTTGATCCAACTTCCTGTTTGGTTGCTTTGTTGACGATTTTGATTGGCTGTACCGGACAAACGGTTTTGAAATTCAAAAATCTGTTGAAGAATTCAGTGTTTTTGCTCTGACGATGATGCCTGCCAATTCTGGGGAAGATTGGACAAAAATTGTAGGAGAAGTAGCAAAAAAACGTGTTTCCTAAATCTTTATTGTACAAAAAAATCCAATATGGCGGCCGTTATAGGTTATTGAGGCTTTTTTGTTCCTCATGAGAAATAAGGCATATCTAATGAATTTCAGAATTTTGGGACAAATGGGATGCGAATGGCATCACTTTGTAAATGGAAAATTGGGGCTTGGCCGTAGCGCCACCTATGCATAATGGTGCGTCATTTGTGGTGTGGTAGTTACTCCTGGCCTATACTATCAATGTTTCAGGATTTTGAGAACTTTTTCTAAAATGCATTACCATCAAGATCCACAAGGGCCTTCACTTCAAGCCAAGGAATGAGTGGGGGCTTGGTCAGCCCACAATTGCCTGAAATGTTGTGTATGCGTCTCGTCAAGCTTGCGCGTGTGTCAAGGGAAAGGCTGAGTGTGTGAGAATGTGGAGCGTGCGCGCTGAGGAGCAGAGGGAGACATTACATTGGAAATTTCATTAGCAATTAGCCAAGCATGCATGTTTCAAATATTCACCAAAAATCTACTTTTCATCTCACTTTCAACCTTTTCTCAGATTTGTGTACTAAACATTCTCAAGAGTCTTCATATGAACTTGTGATTGAATCAGAGTATCAGTTTTTTACTGGCGGATGTGTAAAGTATTATTTTAGCGTGAGCGATAAATTTGATTTGCTTTATATTAATCATTTTTTGAGATATGAAGTTGCCTTTGCACATGGTAACATGTTGTAGTGTCGTCCACCGATATACCAAGTTTAGTGTTGATATCTCAAAGATTTGCTGAGATTTGACCCAAGTTCCTGTTTGGTTACTTTTTTGCTGATTTTGATTGGCTGTGCCGGACAAACGGTTTAGAAAATCAAAACGCCATGGGATAACTTTTGTGAGGCTTGGTCTGAAAATCCTCTCTGGTCATTTTGAAGAAGATATAACAAACATTGTAGGAGGAGTAGGCTTTCAAAGGTTTTTGATACAACCGGAAATAGCGGAAAATCTATATAACCGGAAATTGAACTCGTCTTGATCCAGGGAATCCAATGGTACCTCATTTTGAAAATCAGTCGTAGGGTTCAAAAGTTGCGTGTGTAAACACAAGTCCAACTTTGACCCATTGGTGGCGCTAGAGTGGTCTAATGGGATACATGAAACTTGGTGTAGGTATAGAAGGAACTGTCCTTAATGAGTGTGCCAAATTTCACAAAAAGTTATCCAAGGGTTCTAGGGGCTGCCATTGAGTCCCATGGAACTAGAATAATAATAATAATAAAACTAACAATAACAATAGGTTTCCTCCTTACGGAGGAATCCTACTAAAAATATAGCTGCAAGCAGCAATGGCGGATTCCTCCTAACATTGCGAACCATTGAAAAATGTATATTCTTCACAAATTGTCACTGTATAGAAACATCCATGCTGTAGACTTACCAATGGGATACCAAATCTGAAATGCAATACCATCAAGATCCACAAGGGCTTTTATTTCAAGCCAAGGAGTGAAGGGAGGGGGCTTGGTGAGCCTACCCATTCCAGAAAGCCTTGTATCTTTGTGTATCAGGGCGTGGCCTGTAGTGTCACTTATGGGTGATATTGGGCCATTTGTGGTGTGGTAGTTACTCTTGGCCTATACTATCAATGTTTCAGGATTTTGAGAACTTTTCACCATTGCATACAAAATCGGAAATGCAATACCACCAAGATCCACATGGGCTTTGCTAAAGACCAAGCAATGAGTGGGGGCTTGGTCAGCCCACAATTGCCTGAAATGTTGTGTATGCGTCTCGTCAAGCTTGCACGTGTGTCAAGGGAAAGGCTGAGTGTGTGAGAATGTGGAGCGTGCGCGCTGAGGAGCAGAGGGAGACATTACATTGGAAATTTCATTAGCAATTAGCCAAGCATGCATGTTTCAAATATTCACCAAAAATCTACTTTTCATCTCACTTTCAACCTTTTCTCAGATTTGTGTACTAAACATTCTCAAGAGTCTTCATATGAACTTGTGATTGAATCAGAGTATCAGTTTTTTACTGGCGGATGTGTAAAGTATTATTTTAGCGTGAGCAATAAATTCGATTTGCTTTATATCAATCATTTGTTGAGATATGAAGTTGCCTTTGCACATGGTAACATGTTGTAGTGTCGTCCACCGATATACCAAGTTTAGTGTTGATATCTCAAAGATTTGCTGAGATTTGACCCAAGTTCCTGTTTGGTTACTTTTTTGCTGATTTTGATTGGCTGTGCCGGACAAACGGTTTAGAAAATCAAAACGCCATGGGATAACTTTTGTGAGGCTTGGTCTGAAGATCCTCTCTGGTCATTTTGAAGAAGATATGACAAAAATTGTAGGAGGAGTAGGCTTTCAAAGGTTTTTGATACAACCGGAAATAGCGGAAAATCTATATAACCGGAAATTGAACTCGTCTTGATCCAGGGAATCCAATGGTACCTCATTTTTGAAAATCAGTAGTAGGGTTCAAAAGTTGCATGTGTAAACACAAGTCCAACTTTGACCCATTGGTGGCGCTAGAGTGGTCTAATGGGATACATGAAACTTGGTGTAGGTATAAAGGAACTGTCCTTAATGAGTGTGCCAAATTTCACAAAAAGTTATCCAAGGGTTCTAGGGGCTGCCATTGACTCCCATGGAACTAGAATAATAATAATAATAAAACTAACAATAACAATAGGTTTCCTCCTTACGGAGGAATCCTACTAAAAATATAGCTGCAAGCAGCAATGGCGGATTCCTCCTAACATTGCGAACCATTGAAAAATGTATATTCTTCACAAATTGTCACTGTATAGAAACATCCATGCTGTAGACTTACCAATGGGATACCAAATCTGAAATGCAATACCATCAAGATCCACAAGGGCTTTTATTTCAAGCCAAGGAGTGAAGGGAGGGGGCTGGGTGAGCCTACCCATTCCAGAAAGCCTTGTATCTTTGTGTATCAGGGCGTGGCCTGTAGCGTCACTTGATATTGGGCCATTTGTGGTGTGGTAGTTACTCTTGGCCTATACTATCAATGTTTCAGGATTTTGAGAACTTTTTACCATTGCATACAAAATCGGAAATGCAATACCACCAAGATCCACATGGGCTTTGCTAAAGACCAAGCAATGAGTGGGGGCTTGGTCAGCCCACAATTGCCTGAAATGTTGTGTATGCATCTCGCCAAGCTTGCGCGTGTGTCAAGGGAAAGGCTGAGTGTGTAAGAATGTGGAGCGCGCGCTGAGGGTCAGGGGAGACATTTCATTGGAAATGTCCTTAACAATTAGGGGAGTCAGGTGGCTGAGCGGTGAGGGAATCGGGCTAGTAATCCGAAGGTTGTCAGTTCGATTCCCGGTCATGCCAACTGACGCTGTGTCCTTGGGCAAGACACTTCACCCTACTTGCCTCGGGGGGAATGTCCCTGTACTTACTGTAAGTCGCTCTGGATAAGAGCGTCTGCTAAATGACTAAATGTAAATGTAAATGTAAAATTAGCCAAGCATGCATTTTTCAAACATTCACCAAAATTCTACTTTTCATGTTACAGTCAACTTTTTCTGAGATTTGTGTACTAAACATTCTCAAGAGTCTTTATGAACATGTGATTGAATCAGAGTTTTTTGACTGGCGGATGTGTAAAGAATTATTTTAGCGTTAGACAGAAATAAATTAGATTTCCTTTATTTCAATCATTTTTTAAGATATTAATTTGCCTTCTCACATGGGAACATGATGTAGTGTCTTTCACGTGACACACCAAGTTTGGTGGTGATATTTCAAAGATTTGCTGAGATTTGATCCAACTTCCTGTTTGGTTGCTTTGTTGACGATTTTGATTGGCTGTACCGGACAAACGGTTTTGAAATTCAAAAATCCGTTGAAGAATTCAGTGAGGGTTGCTCTGGCGATGATACCTGCCAATTCTGGGGAAGATTGGACAAAAATTGTAGGAGAAGTAAAGAAAAAACGTGTTTCCTAAATCTTTATTGTACAAAAAAATCCAATATGGCGGCCGTTATAGGTTATTGAGGCTTTTTTGTTCCTCATGAGAAGTAAGGCATATCTAATGAATTTCAGAATTTTGGGACAAATGGGATGCGAATGGCATCACTTTGTAAATTGGGGCTTGGCCGTAGCGCCACCTATGGATAATGGTGCGTCATTTGTGGTGTGGTAGTTACTCCTGGCCTATACTATCAATGTTTCAGGATTTTGAGAACTTTTCACCATTGCATACAAAATCGGAAATGCAATACCACCAAGATCCACATGGGCTTTGCTAAAGACCAAGCAATGAGTGGGGGCTTGGTCAGCCCACAATTGCCTGAAATGTTGTGTATGCGTCTCGTCAAGCTTGCACGTGTGTCAAGGGAAAGGCTGAGTGTGTGAGAATGTGGAGCGTGCGCGCTGAGGAGCAGAGGGAGACATTACATTGGAAATTTCATTAGCAATTAGCCAAGCATGCATGTTTCAAATATTCACCAAAAATCTACTTTTCATCTCACTTTCAACCTTTTCTCAGATTTGTGTACTAAACATTCTCAAGAGTCTTCATATGAACTTGTGATTGAATCAGAGTATCAGTTTTTTACTGGCGGATGTGTAAAGTATTATTTTAGCGTGAGCAATAAATTCGATTTGCTTTATATCAATCATTTGTTGAGATATGAAGTTGCCTTTGCACATGGTAACATGTTGTAGTGTCGTCCACCGATATACCAAGTTTAGTGTTGATATCTCAAAGATTTGCTGAGATTTGACCCAAGTTCCTGTTTGGTTACTTTTTTGCTGATTTTGATTGGCTGTGCCGGACAAACGGTTTAGAAAATCAAAACGCCATGGGATAACTTTTGTGAGGCTTGGTCTGAAGATCCTCTCTGGTCATTTTGAAGAAGATATGACAAAAATTGTAGGAGGAGTAGGCTTTCAAAGGTTTTTGATACAACCGGAAATAGCGGAAAATCTATATAACCGGAAATTGAACTCGTCTTGATCCAGGGAATCCAATGGTACCTCATTTTTGAAAATCAGTAGTAGGGTTCAAAAGTTGCATGTGTAAACACAAGTCCAACTTTGACCCATTGGTGGCGCTAGAGTGGTCTAATGGGATACATGAAACTTGGTGTAGGTATAAAGGAACTGTCCTTAATGAGTGTGCCAAATTTCACAAAAAGTTATCCAAGGGTTCTAGGGGCTGCCATTGACTCCCATGGAACTAGAATAATAATAATAATAAAACTAACAATAACAATAGGTTTCCTCCTTACGGAGGAATCCTACTAAAAATATAGCTGCAAGCAGCAATGGCGGATTCCTCCTAACATTGCGAACCATTGAAAAATGTATATTCTTCACAAATTGTCACTGTATAGAAACATCCATGCTGTAGACTTACCAATGGGATACCAAATCTGAAATGCAATACCATCAAGATCCACAAGGGCTTTTATTTCAAGCCAAGGAGTGAAGGGAGGGGGCTGGGTGAGCCTACACATTCCAGAAAGCCTTGTATCTTTGTGTATCAGGGCGTGGCCTGTAGCGTCACTTGATATTGGGCCATTTGTGGTGTGGTAGTTACTCTTGGCCTATACTATCAATGTTTCAGGATTTTGAGAACTTTTTACCATTGCATACAAAATCGGAAATGCAATACCACCAAGATCCACATGGGCTTTGCTAAAGACCAAGCAATGAGTGGGGGCTTGGTCAGCCCACAATTGCCTGAAATGTTGTGTATGCATCTCGCCAAGCTTGCGCGTGTGTCAAGGGAAAGGCTGAGTGTGTAAGAATGTGGAGCGCGCGCTGAGGGTCAGGGGAGACATTTCATTGGAAATGTCCTTAACAATTAGGGGAGTCAGGTGGCTGAGCGGTGAGGGAATCGGGCTAGTAATCCGAAGGTTGTCAGTTCGATTCCCGGTCATGCCAACTGACGCTGTGTCCTTGGGCAAGACACTTCACCCTACTTGCCTCGGGGGGAATGTCCCTGTACTTACTGTAAGTCGCTCTGGATAAGAGCGTCTGCTAAATGACTAAATGTAAATGTAAATGTAAAATTAGCCAAGCATGCATTTTTCAAACATTCACCAAAATTCTACTTTTCATGTTACAGTCAACTTTTTCTGAGATTTGTGTACTAAACATTCTCAAGAGTCTTTATGAACATGTGATTGAATCAGAGTTTTTTGACTGGCGGATGTGTAAAGAATTATTTTAGCGTTAGACAGAAATAAATTAGATTTCCTTTATTTCAATCATTTTTTAAGATATTAATTTGCCTTCTCACATGGGAACATGATGTAGTGTCTTTCACGTGACACACCAAGTTTGGTGGTGATATTTCAAAGATTTGCTGAGATTTGATCCAACTTCCTGTTTGGTTGCTTTGTTGACGATTTTGATTGGCTGTACCTGACAAACGGTTTTGAAATTCAAAAATCCGTTGAAGAATTCAGTGAGGGTTGCTCTGGCGATGATACCTGCCAATTCTGGGGAAGATTGGACAAAAATTGTAGGAGAAGTAAAGAAAAAACGTGTTTCCTAAATCTTTATTGTACAAAAAAATCCAATATGGCGGCCGTTATAGGTTATTGAGGCTTTTTTGTTCCTCATGAGAAGTAAGGCATATCTAATGAATTTCAGAATTTTGGGACAAATGGGATGCGAATGGCATCACTTTGTAAATGGAAAATTGGGGCTTGGCCGTAGCGCCACCTATGGATAATGGTGCGTCATTTGTGGTGTGGTAGTTACTCCTGGCCTATACTATCAATGTTTCAGGATTTTGAGAACCTTTTCTAAAATGCATTACCATCAAGATCCACAAGGGCCTTCACTTCAAGCCAAGGAGTGAAGGGAGGGGGCTTGGTGAGCCTACCCATTCCAGAAAGCCTTGTATCTTTGTGTATCAGGGCGTGGCCTGTAGAGTCACTTATGGGTGATATTGAGATACCACAGACAAGCAGGCAGGCTGCTGCAGGGAAAAGAGAAAGGGACAAAAGAAAGCAGAGACGTTCTAGAGAAATGAAAATACTCTAAACCAATATCAGCAAGGCCCAAAAAGAGAACAACAAATTAAGAAAGAAGATATGGCGCATGAAACAGAAAACCATGGGTGAATCGCCGAGAACCACCACAAAGAGAATGATGGGTAGCAGTAATACCAGATTCCCTTTAGTAAAGAAAGCACTCCTGTTCCACAATGTTCTTCTGAAAGAATTCAGTGAAGGGAAACCGGGTGGAGAACCACTTCAGAGATGCCATGCAAAATATAAAAACCTTCTTTTAAACCTTCTTAAAAAATACCGGCTGCTATACAAAATGAGACAATTTGGTCTGACATACAAAATGCTAAGGACAAAGGATCAAATCAAATCAAATTTATTTGTATAGCCCTTTTTACACGCAAGCATGTCACAGAGGGCTTCACATATGCCCATAGAACTGCCCCTCAACCAACCTAAACCCTCAAGGAAGACAAGGAAAAACTCCCAAAAAACTCAACAGGAGAAAAAATGGAAGAAACCTTGGGAGGAGCAATTCAGAGAGGGATCCCCTCCTCCAGAGACGGTTGGTGAGAGAGAGGAGCAGAACACAGGCTAAACATAGTCGTACAGTGTCGGTGGGTTTTTAAAACACCAAAATCCATTGTTCAACTTTATAGATGTAGGACAGGACCGGGAGACTCGCGACCAGGTCCAGCGTTGGCTGACCGACGACCAGGCAGGTGCTGACAACTCAAACCCCCCACACCACAAGGGATGTGTGTGGGGGGGGGACAGAGAGAGGAGAGCAGGGATTAGAGGATGCCAGGAGCAGCTAACAGTTACAGTCATAATAGAATGAGATCCCCACCGGTCAAGTGTGGACTGGTGCAGCAATTTAACAGAGCAAAAAAGGGGAATTTGATGCAACCCCACACACCAAGACGGCGACAGCCCCCCCCATTTGGAACATGAAATCTGTTCCAGGGGAAGAGAACTCTAAAATAAGTTATACTTATAGAATAAGGATGGAAGCAACCCGTCCCCCGTTGCCTCCAACTAGTAACATACTTACCTTTAACAGTTGTAGAATTGACTAAACAATAACGTTTTTAACCTAATTTTAAATGTCGAAACAGTATCAGACTCCTTAATTGAGACGGGTAATTTGTTCCAGAGAAGAGGTGCTCTATATGAGAACGCCCTACCTCCAGCTGTTTTTTTCTTAACTTTGGGAACCACCAGATAGCTGGCATCTTGAGATCTAAGTGTCCTTGCGGGGCAATAGGGTGCAAGGAGACCGGAGAGGTACAGTGGTGCCAATCCATGCAGAGATTTGTATGTTATTAGTAGAACTTTGAAGTCAGCTCTGGCTTGGATAGGGAGCCAGTGTAGAGAGACAAGAGTAGATGTTATGTGATCAAACTTTCTTGATCTGGTCAATAGTCTAGCAGCAGCATTTTGCACCCGCTGTAAATGTAAAGGAATCCACTTACATTGTAAAGGCCCACTTACATTAACCCTTGTGCTGCCTTCGGGTCACATGACCCAAAGGTTCACAACGAACCATCGTTGTGTTTACCCAATTTTACCCAATACAAAAACAAATAAATAGCATTTTCTTTTAAAATGTTCTTGAGACAGCCTGACGGTTAAAAGAAAATTCCTCACTTTGTTTTTGTATGCGGTAAAGTTGTCGCAATACGACGGTGGGTCACAATGACTGATGGGTCAGAATGACCCGAAGATAACACAAGGGTTAAAACAATCAAACAAACAGTCCAAAACTTCTTTTGTAATTCTGCACGTATGACTGCTGACAAACAAGACACAAGAACACAAAAGAAGGAAAAGCATCAAAGATTGATCCTCTCAGACACAATGATTAACCTCCACAAATAGTTTACCAGGTGTAACGGAGTTATAAATGTAAATAGATTAAATGTAAATAGAGTGTGAGTTTCGCCATAAATAAGCGTGTTTTATTAGTGTTGGTGTTTTGGAGCCACCTTTGGGGATGTGATGTACTGCAGGTCTGCAAGATATATTCATGTGCCGTTGCCATAATCAGACAGAAGAGATATGCCTGTCAGCGGTAGGTCCATAATGCAATTTGACCATCACAAATCGTACATTTTTAGATAGCTAGATGCAGTGAATGTCAAGAACTTCGACATGTAACGTGTATTTTCTATAATAAGTATGTATTATGTTGGTTTGTAAAGCAAGTTTGTCAATGGGCAGAAAATTTGATTGCATTATTTTACATGAACACGAGGTTCATTGTACACACTGTGATTAGCTAGCTAGTTCGCTAGGAACTTCTCACTACTCACGGTCCGTTAGCTAGCTAAATATTAATAGAATATTAATAATAATAGGGAGTCAGGTGGCTGAGCGGTGAGGGAATCGGGCTAGTAATCCGAAGGTTGCCAGTTCGATTCCCGGTCATGCCAACTGACGTTGTGTCCTTGGGCAAGGCACTTCACCCTACTTGCCTCGGGGGAATGTCCCTGTACATACTGTAAGTCGCTCTGGATAAGAGCGTCTGCTAAAAATGACTAAATGTAATAATAATAATAATAGAATATAAATAGCCATACTGAACCTGACTTATTTTGTATTTTATTTTACTTGTGCAGATGCTGCGTATGTCAACCGTTGTTTGTTTATATAATAGGTATGTTGCTCCAATGCCAAAATGTGTGTGTTATGTGTGCATTGTTGTTTTAGTTGTTCGTGCACTGGTTTGCGTGATTAATGTGTTGTTGTATATAGCCAGACAGAAGAGATATGCCTGTCAGCGATGCTGCGTATGTCATCCGTTGTTTGTTTATATAACAGAATAAAGTTGGAAAGCTGCAAATCCGTCTCCGTACCTGACTGCAATAGAACCGTTACACAAGCAACACCCAAACATAACTCTGAGTTATTCATCTTTCTGCACTCTTCGTCCCTTCTATGTCACAGCCCCCAAGCCATCTTATCGAAAGACCTGTCAGTGCCAATACCATGAAAACGCAGAGATGATGCTGAAAGTTTTGAGAGAGCATGGGGTTGTTCAGGGTAGCAAGCTCGACGATAGTTTTGAGCTTGTTTGTTGCTCTCCTCCAAGTGAAGCATGTCTCCTGCGTTATTGTACACACTGTCTTCACAAAAGCACACTTATAGCAGCACAGCAAGAGCTGATCAATGCTGAGTGGCAGCAGTGGGAACGGGTAAAGGACCAAGCAGCAGGCGAATCTTACTTCAACACTAAACTTGTGAAGCATACTGGCACCTTAGCAGAACTCATACATCTGTATGAACACCTGTTGCGGAATGAGACAACAACACACGTGTGTTTGGTTAAAAACCAGTCCTGGGGGGTATTCGTCATAGATCGCTAAGCAGTTTAGCGAGCTAATTTTCAGGCTAAGATAAAAAACGCCCCTCTTTTTGGTTCGTGGAAGCAACTTTCGATAAATCACCATAGTAACATATCAATTAGCACTAACCTGCTCCAGAGCAGGCTAACGTAAGTGTAGCTGGATAAGCTTGCCACACCCCCGGAAAATAACATGGCCCTCCCTTTTTGAGAGACCCAGTTGACCAAGGAGCTATATTTTAGTTCGATTAGCTTTCCATACCAATAGAGTTCTTTGCGATTGCCAAGATCGTTTATTTCACACGGATGAGTTATTGTTTGAGCGATATCGATTCAGCCGACAAGGACTCATTTATTTGCAAGACCTTCTACATTGCCGTACATTGCAAATATCACACGCCGCAGCAAGCTTTATGCTTTATTATGAGCTTATGCTGCTGTATGTGAATATGTAACGCTATGTTTTACGAAATGTCTTGTCTTATCTGTTGTGCCTGTGCTTTTTATATGTTTCACTGTGGGAGAGTGGGAAACGTCATATCGATTCCTTTTTATGTCTTGACATGTGAAGAAATTGACAATAAAGCTACTTGAAACTTTAACTGTTCTTCAGACTGCATAGCCTTGAGGTTTTTTGCGTCAGGTAGGCTATAGGCTACATTTTTATACAGTATAGGCGATGCAGAAAACATTGGTAAAGCCGCAGCATGCGTTGCTGTAAGAAAAGTGTACTTGGCGCTTAACCAGCTGATGAATCAATTCATCATATTCCCTGGCCATGTCCCAGTCAATTAAATCAGAGAGGGATTTACACATAGGCCTAAATGCACATATATAGTAGGCCTACATGATATAAGCGCAGTATATCCTCATAATTGTCTATGAATTCGTATCAATTAGATACTCTTTGGCCTTGTTTTTATCTAGCCTAATTATTCTGAAAGAGTTGAGATCATTATTTTCGCTAGCAAGATCTCATTCGATATTTTAATTTCCATTAAGCCTATACCAGCAGGCACGTTTAAAGAAATGTGATCTGATTGATTGGGGTAATGAGGCACTTAAAATGAGCCTATACATTTCCCCAAAACTTTCGCATTTAGCTTATTGGCAATTTTTTGCCAAGCTGCTTGTCTTGCTCTGGCAGCGGTGGCGGTGTTTGACTTAGCCATGATAATATATGCTTATTGTCTTATAGTGACTCATTATAATAGTTTTGCTCGGATGGCGAGAATAGCCTATCACCGCTCTCTCTTTCGTATTTTCCGCCATCATACCGTTAGAAAATCACGGTTTTGGTGATCGACCTTTCCTGCCTTTTGAAGTAGGACGTGCACGTGCAATTTCCCTGATAAGTTTAGCCTGATTGAAATTAACCACATGATTTGGATGCGGATCAGCCGTTGACGAACCGATATTTGCTATTCTCACTCATCTCGCTAATGTTAACGGGCTAAAGGGACAATTGATTAACTTAGCTTCAACCCTTACGATGAACGGGGCCCAGAGAGTTTAGGAAGATGATAAACAACTGTAATGAAAACAGTGTCATTGTGCATGTTGACTTCGCAGAAGCATGGAAATGCAAATATAGCTCAGGTACAATCATGTCATTTTGGCCAGAACCTCCCCCAAGTCAATCTGCACACTGGCATGTACTATGCAAAAGGTGAAAAGGCTGGCTTTTGTGTCTGAGTCCAAGCGTCAGGATGCTGCTTCCATTTGGGCATACATGAATCCCGTACTCAAAACAATAAGAGAAAAGTTTCCTGGTGCTCACACCATCCCCTTCTGGTCTGATGGTCCTAGCAAACAATATAAAACAAGAAGAATTTCTCTCTTTTATGTGATGTCCCTCAGAGATTTGGTTTCCAGAGAGCAACTTGGAACTTCTTTGCCACTTTTCAAGGCAAAGGAGCACCAGACGGCATCGGAGCGACAGTCAAAAGAACTGCAGACAGTCTCCTTCTGCAAGGGAATGATGTTGCAAGTGGAAAAACATTCTACGACATGGTGAAGAAAAGTGTTACCAACATCCAACTCTTCTATGTCATAGATGAAGAAATGGCGTGCTATGATGAACTCATTCAACCCTTGAAACCTGTGCCTGGAACATGAAAAGTTCATCAGGTTATTCCTGAGGGGAAGAAGATCACTTGCTGATCATTGTCCTGCTTTTGCTGTGAACCAAAGATTTGCCAGTGTTTCACTCCAGCCATGTTTGATCTCCACGAGCATGTAAAGGTAACAAATTTGAAAAAACAAACTGAGACCACAAGTGGTAGCAGTGTTTCTGTTCAAAACAAGGAAATAGGACCTGTTGCCATGCTAATGGAAGAAATGGAGCAGGACAGCCATGAAGTTCCTGAAGGAGTTCACACAAAAATAGCGGCAGATCACATTAACAGTGGAGACTGGCTTGCTGTGATCTACGACAAGAACTGGTGGTTGGCAAAAGTAATCACCCTCATACACATCACCAAGATGTAAAGGTCAAGCACTCAGTTTCATCCAAAACGAGGGGCAAGGTATGTGTGCTTTATTCCAGTCCAAAAGATCCTGGTCAAGCTGACTGAGCCGTCATCTCCAGCTCGTGCGAGCAGTACAAGATAAATATTTCACCTCTCATCTGAGGTGATGGACTACATTGAAAAGGGAGCACATTCAGTTTCTGATGTTTCAGTAGTCAATGGATACAGATGAAAGCAGCATGATATCAAAGCAGATGCAAATAGTTACATCTAAAAATGTATGTTATGATGCATGATACTGAAAAACATAGAATTGTATTAATTTGTTTACATTTTTGTTTCAATTAAATTAATCTCAATACTTAAACTTGAATTTTTTTAAATAAATGGTTTGTAAAAGATAACATACTCACTGTTTGTTTATGTTTTAATTCAGTGATTGATTAATTCAATGTATTTTATATTTAAACTGACTACAAGTTCAGTTTTATTTCACCACCGTCAGATATCAGTCAACTCTGTCAGGTCTATATCACCTCTGTAAAATGAATATTTTTATAATATTTAATTATAATATTTCATATTTGTTGAGGGATTGTTGGTCATATGTGAAAATCTAATCTGTCTCCAACATGAGAATGTGTTTTCAAATCTTAAAAACATCTTGATTGCTTTTAAAGGTAAATTTTAGATTAGACAGTACAATGACCAAAACACAGATGGACATCTTAATAATATTTATATAAATACTTTTTGAAAGTAATTTTATCATGACATTTATCGGCCTTGGTTAAAATGTGTGTTTACTATACTTTTTATTGTTCTAGCATAATGTAAGTGGAAATTAATTTGGATTTTAGGTGTCTGATGGTGTTGATACAAAAGAAGCGCTGGCAAGGTAAAGTGCCCATTTTTATAAAAGAGAAAGGTTGGGAGGTTTGATCAAAGCATTGCTCATTAGCTTAGTACTTGTTAGATATGTACATACAGTTTAAGTTGTCTGAGCATAAGGTTTTTTTACATTCTGAACCCTGTTTTGTCCCACTTCTCAAGAATCACTGAGCCCCATTGCCAATAAACTAAATCATCACACATTCTACCGACACTAGATACAGGCAGGATACGTTAGCATTGCTAATAACTGTTAGCGACAACATCATACAGCTTGCTGTTGTGATGAACTTAAGGTCGGAACAGCACCTCTTTTCAGCAACAGTTTCATAGCAAATCCTGATTTAAATTGTCCCCAGTTTTCGAAAGTGTCCTATGTGAAATGGTTAGAGCAAATTAATACTTTAGTATCGTACTTAATAGGGATATTCCCATAGATAAACATCAGCCATGCCTGTCTAGTGTCTTGTTCTTTGGGAGATAGTGAAAAGTGTCAGGATTCCCGGTACAGCCTGGAACACTGCATTTACGGCGCTCCATTTTCAATATCTTTTCAATACCGAGCAGTGCGCAGTTAGCTAAAAAAGTGTCGGAGATCTACGCGACCTCCTTTTATGTTCCTGGACCAGAAAACCAGAGGGCGGTAAAGAATATATTGTGCTTATTAAAGTTCTGTCTTATGATCTGAGAAGTGTGCTCAGGCTTAAACATGGTGTCTCACACAGGGTGTGGGAAGCAGGCTGTTCTTTGTGTCTCTATCTCTTCATTTTCAGAAACAACCTTGAAACCGGGTGGAGACGGCACCCGAGCAGGTGGGACGCGTAGGCAAGATCAACTCCCTGATGCACGAGAGAACAAGCTCAACCCTCTTTTCATCTTTGTGTTTTAATTGCACTGTATAATATATGCTGGGGAGGGAAAGATAGCCAGTTGGACTTCGTGAACCAGCCCAAACTCTGTTGCGGGTAGGGAAACGTAGACAACCCCAGAGCTCTGGACGTGTTGATTTTTAACTGCTGCATTAAAGCTGATATTATCGGACCTCTGTGACTCCAGACCACTCTTTCTAGAACACAGACTTGTGTCATTGAATACCATCATTGGGTGTGCTCAAGCCTTCGGCGAGAGCACAACCTTTGTTCTCTCACATATATATTTATTATTGTTTATTTTCGCCCCCCTAAAACTCAGTCAATATTTGGCCTACATAGACAACCTAGGTGTCAAAAGTTTCGTCTTGGTAGAGATTGAGTTGCTTCTATTGGAATTTACGTTCCGTTGCATGGTTTAGGCTCAAGTTACGTTTTTGTGGCGAAAAGTGAAGCTAACGGTGGCTAATTTGCTAGCCACAGTCACTGACGTTACTAACGTCACGAAAACACGCGTGACTACCTTTGGCAGAACATTCGTTTCGCATCTGTTAACTTGGGGGATAGCTAGGCTAACTATAGCTTTACTGCAAGGCAGCTGCAGAAACGCCACAAGCAAAGAGGCCAGGGTGATAACTATTTACTCATTTTACTTTGTGATATGACACACAATTGTGATGTGTAATGTACAATATAAGCTGATATTATTAAGGAAGTACATCTACTTTCGGAAACAGTAGTCTACTATTTCACTGAAGTATTAGCGTCATGACATTAACCTGTGTTGCCTGGGCAACACATACTACAGTGGTCTATGATGTAGCGTTATCTGTTTTCAATCGTTCCTCACATATACATTTTCGTTGTAGGATTTATTCTGACATTAGTAAACGATTTGTTGGTGAAATTACCATTACCTGTGGTTTCAAACCAGTGTACTGTAGCTCACTGCAACGCTGTAGCCTACGCGAGACACTACACAAACATCTACACAGCTGTTTAGGAAGTCAAACGGCGACAGAACATGTTCGGCACTCCCCTTACTTAAATCAAAAGTCTATCTAACTACTAACCTGAACTTCATTGCCACAGCCTAAACGTTGTCAATCTGTTCATGAAAATAATTAATTTCAGCCTAAACCGTACAATGGAACGTTAAATCCAATTCAACCAACGCAATCGCTACCAAGACGAACACAGCAGTAGTCTAGTACTTAACCGTAGTAGTACAATTTACCGGGGCAGCTTCTCCACACAGGGCTATATCGCACTTTGCGTTGTTACTGACAATGATCGCTACCAGTGAGCTTTTCATGAAAGCGATTTTCCACTAAATAAATGTCAAGCTTATTTACGTTTTTGGGGGCATATTTTCAGTTAGAAGATGGTACTGTTTGAATCGCGATTCAATCTTCTACTGCCGCTAACGTCGTAGAATAATCTTCAAAGGGGGTTCTTTATTCATGAATGAATGCAATATGAGTAGGCTAAATGCCTTAAAATATCACGAGAAGGGAAAAACTTAAAAGGACGTTTACATCATAGAGATTAGGTCAATTTTTACACCGGTCTGCCAAATTTATTCGTTTTGATTCAACGATGAGGATGCCTTTTGCAGGGGAAATGAGAAGATCTATTTCATTCACTTCACTTGTATTTTCAGTTGTAAATGAGCAGCAAAAAAAAAATGCTTTTAAATCTATGTAATCTTTATAAATAATAAGTATGCATTTTTATATAAAATATACAGAAATATCAGTTTTAAAAATGTCATTTAAAAACGGACCCCTTTGCAACCGACGCAAGCAAGCACACCCTACAATTTCCCCAGAAATTGTACCCTCTCTAGTTACATATTGGAATAGACACAAAGAATTTTTGTCCTTCAAATGGTGACCCCGACGCTGAAAAGAGGGAGTCCAGAGGGTTCCGGGCCGACAGATCGGGAGAGAGACCCATACACCGGTACGAGGAGGCAGACGTAATCGTCGGGCGCGCCTCAATATAAAAAAGGTAAGCAGACACCTGTTAAAAAAGTACTGCTATTCGGAACTGAGAACCAAATGTAGACAATTACTATGTTTCATCGTACCTAGTCAAATCAACAGTAGTGGGAAATCAACCGTTTTTATGATTCAAAATAGTTAAATTCCCTGAGGTTAAGTGTCCTCAAAATTGTTAAATTCCCTGAGGTTAAGTGTCCTCAAAGAGGTTAAGTGTCTTCATAAAGGTTACAGTCCCTGAGGTTAAGTGTCCTCAAAAAGATTACAGTCCCTGAGATTAAGTGTCCTCAAAAAGGTTACAGTCCCTGAGGTTAAGTGTCCTCAAAAAGGTTACAGTCCCTGAGATTAAGTGTCCTCAAAAAGGTTACAGTCCCTGAGGTTAAGTGTCCTCAAAAGGGTTAAAGTCCCTGAGGTTAAGTGTCCTCATAAAGGTTACAGTCCCTGAGGTTAAGTGTCCTCAAAATAGTTAGAGTCCCTAAACAAGTAATATTTGTGTGGAGTCAGATTGTGTTGAATAAAAATAGAGAGGAGTGTGGTGTGGTTTTTTTCTTTGACCAAGAAGTTACAGAAATCCCGAGGAGAGATGGAGAAAGGTGGGGGCTAAAAGAGTCCCGTTACGTGGAGATCTTACAAAGGTGATCCCAGAGGTATTAGATGGAATTTGGTTAAAAATGAGCAAGAGAAAAAACGAAATGTATTTTATTTGGAGTTTAATTGTAATCTGGTTTTAAGTTTTATTAGAGAGTTTTATCAGAGCCTGGCATACTGTTTGGGATAAACAGTTAGGCTGTGATAATGTTGCATTAATAAATTGTAGTGCATGTAGAGGGTTATTATTAGCCTGGCTCTGCCCTCTTACGTACTTCCGCTCAATTTTATTTTTGCTTCTGTACATAGGTCTGGCCAAGTCATATTTTTCAGGTTGATTTTCTACCGGCGAATCAGCGAACAGAGGGAGTTGCTGAGAACAATGACATTGATGTTGTGCACTAGTTTGTGTTGTAGTTCCGTAATGGTGGCGGAGAAAGATGTGAGCAAAGCCATTCGGCCCGTTGTGGCAACGCTGCTGAATATCCAACAGCTAAAGCCGGAGCAAGAACAAGTTTTGCTGAGTTTTGTTGGTGGTCATGATGTTGTGGCCCTCCTCGCCACGGGGTTCGGGGAACAATTTGATTTTCCAGCTACGGCAGCTAGCTCTGTTACAGTAGTGGTGAAGGAATTGGCTAAGGCGAACGCTAGCGATTGGTTATGGCAGAACAGAGTGGCTCTGGGCAGATCCAATAGTTTTAAACTTCAACAGAGTACCCGCCTACAAGGAAGTCAACACTTGTCAATGGAGCGAGGCCAGACTCTCTGTACAAATGCAATGTACGAGAGTCTGGTTAGGACCAGGCTAGGTTATTATAACATTCAGTTCTGAAATAATTTGGGAAGACTCATCAAGTCTGATAAATTGTGGTTATGATAGTTTGAGCTAATTGGCTCGTTTTGAACTGCAGCAAAACGAGTTATGAAGTTCTACCTATCTGACCTTTATAGAAATATATTTCGGAAAAATGTTTGGTTAATAGCTACATTAAGAACATTATTTGGTCTATATTTCATTAAAGAAGCATACGGATTCTGGTTTGGCATAATGAAAATTGCTTTTATCATATCTTTGATAAAAAGAGGTGTGATTTAGTAATTTAACTATAATTTAACTATAATTTAGTTATATACAACCCATGTTCGGATTGTATTCTGTGTTTTTTACAGTTTCACTCTATCATTTTGCACGCCGAACTGTCTTCAATGAATCTGTAGCTAGAAGGCTATTTCCTGACTCCCGTGTCATCAGTGATAGGAGTTTGTCTGTCTGTCTAATTCTGGTTAGATACACCTGTCTCAATTAAAATGTCACAAAGTGTCTTCTGAAGTCGTGGGAGGGGGCGCTCTGAGATGTAGTTAGGCCTACTAGTCTAACTGTAACATTAGCGATTAAGCCTATACTAAATACTTGTATCCGATGCCAGATGGTTATTTGGAACATTCACACCCAGGCTACTTGGAACTTCAGTTGAATATATAACGGTCAAAATGTGGCTATGTACCTGGCTATATTTTATATACTAGCTACTGATAGGAAGTAAAAAAAATTACATGATCTTCTGTCAGGTGGCTGAGCGGTTAGGGAATCGGGCTGGTAATCAGAAGGTTGCCAGTTCAATTCCGGCTGTGCCAAATGACGTTGTGTCCTTGGGCAAGGCACTTCACCCAACTTGCCTTGGGGGAATGTCCCTGTACTTACTGTAAGTCGCTCTGGATAAGAGCGTCTGCTAAATGACTAAATGTCATATTATCTTTAAAATCATTTTGTTTACTAATGGTGGCTGGACCTCTTGCTTGTGTTACAGAGACCATGGCAAAAGCAAAGATGGAGACCATGAGGATTCAGTACAGTCGATACCTTAAGTCAAAGCCATCAGGCAGTGATGGTTTTTTCACACCACACCAGTCCTGGATCTTGCAGAAACTGAAGTTGAAAAGGCAGTCGAAGTCAAACATCCCTCAAAACGTGAGAATATTTATTTGACTGATTTTAACAGACAAGCATAGTCTACACATTTAGTTACTGTCTAAAAATGATTTTTCTGTTTATTAAACTGACACTGTCAATTATACTTTATTGGCTTTGTGTGTTTTTGCATCATTTACATTATTTTGATTACTTATTTTGGTGAACGGTGCCTGTAAGCCAGTGTTTTTCAACCCTGGTCCTGGTGACCAACTGCTCTGCATTTTGTAGTTGTTTCACTCTTCCAACACACCTGATTCAAATGAATGAGCTATTATCAGGTTTAGTATATGATATAATTATGATGATGATGATAAATTGTAAATGCTTACCTTGATATATATTTTTTAAATTTTGAATTGTTGAGCAGCCAATCCGAAGTTGTAAGAAAGGCTCTGGAAGGTTTTACCTTGTAAAACAATGCCATGTGAGGCATACATTTTTCCTATCCAAAGTGTATTGTAATTTGTATGAATAAAGTAGCCTATATTGACACATTGTAGCACCTCATCTGTTGCTAAGAATCTCAAAGTCACCATAAGGCATTCATCAGGTAAAAAACTGGGTGTAGCTCTTTGCATAAATTTGTATATGCCCCGTTTTTCGCGTTGCATTAGCCACGGTTTACTCCACAGTGTCCTCCTGGCTCGTCTTGATCGGCCCTCTGCTTCGTAACTACTCAACTACTGCCAACTTAGAATGTTGGGGCTAGTTGGGCATTGTCTAAACAGTGTGCAAGTGGCTTGAGAGGGGGAAGGAAGAGGTAGGAAAAACCCTGAGGAGGCTTTCTGACAGAGGGTCTATCTTCTTAATGACGAGAGACGGAGAGACAAAGACTTCACAGAACCTTCAACAGCCAAACGTCAACCCGGTCCCCCGGCTCCAATAAATGTCATGCACTCATCACTCTTTTGGCATTACGCCCCATAAAGCCCTGGATTTTAAAGACAACCCATACAACTATCAACAAAAGTCTGGTTCTCCCTATGGCATCATACTTGTGTATGCATTAAGACATACAGCCCAATCATCATCTTGATTGCAGTACTAAACAGTATTAGGTGTTTGCTATAGTGATAGGGTTACCTTCTTATGTAAGATATGTACACTGTATAATATATTCATTATAGTAGGTGTGTATTTGCATCTGTGTGTGCATGGGAGGAAAAGGTTTGTGAGTTAAAAAAACATTACAGCTCATTTATGACATTGTCACAGTGTCGCTAACATTAATCTTTGTTGGATGTTAGTTACTCATGTTAGTTAGCTGCAGCAGTTTGTTATAGTTGCCCACATCAGCTAAAGCTTATTAAAGTAGGCTATATTTCCCCTACATTGTCAGCAGGGTTCTAAATTAACACCCGCCAACCCGCCAAATACGGGTTAAAATTCATTTCGGCGGGTGTTAATAAAAACTCACTAGCCAGTTTGGCCGGTGATACATGAGGCATTAGATGAATGATACATAAGGCTCTGTTCTCGGCATGGTTCTCGGTCATTTATCCCCCTGGCAGTACTTCCTAAGTTTCCCATGAACACTGTGCCGTAATGCTACGTGATTACGTTTTATACGCCCATTGGCTGCGCGCAGTTGAAGTGAAACCGGCGCGAGAAACCGTGGAAACGAACGGAGCGTCCACCAGAAAACACAAGGAAGAAGTAAAACGAAGCATAGAGGATCATTGGAGGTAATAAGAGCTAGCTAGAGTAGTAAAGTAAAGTAAAAAGTTAACTTAATGAGGCGGTGGTTAGGACAAACTTCTGGGGGCGAGAAGAGGAACGAAGCAGGGGATGAGGATATTGATAGCACTAGAGAAACGAAGAAAAGACAATGTAATGCCAAATGTCTGACGGGTCGGGAATGGCTTGTGTTTGACAATGAAAATGTTGTCATGTTTTGTAAGGATTGCCGCATGTAGTCTACGCATAAGAAAAATTATGTTGCTTACTGACACAGTCTAGTGTAATGTAAATACACTGTTCTTAATAAAGAGTATATTAGGTCAGTTTAATTAATGCCTGCTTAGGACAAAACGTTACTGTAAATGCATGGGCAGGAGTCGATCTCGTCATGACGCGAATGGACATTTTAGCCATTTACAATAAATCGTGTCCTTACGTCACGTGTTAGTGATTTCACATACCCTTGCATCATACTTCTGTGCTTCATTTTACTTCATTTTCTGTGTTTTTCATGCCAACAATGTTAATAAAATGATCAAATGCATTCAGTGAAACTCATAATTGTTCTTATTTTCACCGTAAAGAATTTGGCTAGTGGAAATTCTGATTGGCTGGTGATCAAAAAAGTTAATTTAGAACCCTGATTGTCAGTAAGAATACTATAATGTTTCTCTTCTGGTTTTATAGTTATTCCATCACTAGTGACTTAATCCTGTGCTAACATGAGCTGATCTTTGACCAGCATGAACTCTTTATCAAGACCGCAGAAGGCCTGAGATTTGCCATGACCTGCAGAAATTTATATTCTGGAGCACCACAAATACAAGGCCTTCTATCATCAGGAATGTAAAGTGATGAACTACTCATATGTGGCAGCAGCAATATCCCTTACAAACCCTCCTTACTACTCTCCCTAGATGATCAATCAATCAAAGTTTATTGTCGCATACACCAAATTGCTTCAGTGCAGCGAAATTCTTAAGACTTGGCCAGCAACATCTGCGCAGTAGACAGAAGATATAAATAACAAAGTAACATATACCAAAAATAGCATTTAACACTATAACATATAACATTATAACAAATAACATTAACAAGTAACAACAACACAAGAAGAGC
This sequence comes from Osmerus mordax, assembly GCF_038355195.1. Lineage (NCBI taxonomy): Eukaryota > Metazoa > Chordata > Actinopteri > Osmeriformes > Osmeridae > Osmerus > Osmerus mordax. The sequence continues at coordinate 4,196,742 of NC_090064.1, forward strand.
TAGCAGCAGTTTAAAATGTAAAGAAATTAGGAATATAAAATTAAGTTCAAAATTAAAAAGTGTGCAAATATATGTAGGAAGTGTGGTTGTATGAATGAGGGAGCAGAAAGTGAAAGGTGATGGCAATTGTTCAGTGGATCAAAGTTTCTGATTCAGAAGCCTTACAGCCTGGGGGGAAAAAGCTGTTTGTAAGTCTGGTAGTCCGTGTTCGGATGCTCCAGTAGCGTCTACCAGACGGCAGCAATGTGAATATTCCATAGCCTGGGTGGCTGTGGTCCTTTACAATGTTCCGTGCTTTTCTCAGGCATCTATTGTTATAGATGCCTTTGTATGGAGGGGAGATGGCTGCCGGTGATACGCTCCGCTGTCTTCACCACCCTCTGCAGGGCCTTGCGATCGGCAGCGGAGCAGCTACCATACCAGACAGTGATGCAGCCTGAGAGGATGCTCTCGATGGTGCATCTATAGAAGTTTGTTAAAGTTTTAGCAGACATGCCAAACTTCTTGAAGTATAGCCGCTTTTGGGCAGTTTTGACTGCCGAGCCTGCTTGCATGGACCAGGTAATGTCATCCCAAGGAATTTGAAGTTGGAGACTCTCTCCACTGCAGCTCCCTCGATGTATATGGGGTCGTGACCCCCCCTCTGCAGCTTCCTAAAATCCACGATCATCTCCTTGGTTTTACAGACGTTGAGAGACAAGTTGTTGTCTTGGCACCATGCTACCAAGCCCCTTACCTCATCTCTATAAGCGGTCTCATCGTTGTTAGAGATGAGACCCAGGATGGTAATGTTGTTTGCAAACTTCAGGAGTACAGGAGGGGACTGAGTACGCAGCCCTGGGGGGCCCCAGTACTCAGGGTCAGTAAGGAGGAGGTGTGATTGCCAATTTCACCACCTGGGGTCTGCACGTCAGGAAGTCCAGGATCCAGTTGCACAGGGGTGTTTTAAGACCCAGGCTCCTGAGCTTTAGGACGAGCTTGGCAGGCACAATCGTGTTGAACGCTGAGTTGTAATCCACGAACAGCATCCTCACATACAGTGCCCTCCAAAATTATTGGAACAGTGAGGCCAATTCCTTTATTTTTGCTGTAGACTGAAAACATTTGGGTTTGACATCAAATGATGAACGTGAGACCAGAGATCAGCTTTTATTTCCAGGTATTTACATCTGGATCTGATGCACAACTAAGAAAATAGCACCTTTTGTTTGAATCCACCCATTTGTCATGTGAGCAAAAGTATTGGAACAGATATACTTAAAATATATTTATGTGAATAAGACTTAATATTTAGTTGCAAATCCTTTGCTTTCAATAACTGCAGCAAGTCTGTGACCCATTGACGTCACCAAACTTTTGCATTCTTCCTTTGTGATGCTTTCCCAGGCTTTCACTGCAGCCTCTTTCAGTTGTTGTTTGTTTTGTGGGGTTCCTCCCTTCAGTCTCCTCTTAAGCATGTAAAATGCATGCTCTATAGGGTTTAAGTCTGGAGATTGACTTGGCCAGTCTAATACCTTCCATTTCTTGCCCCTGATGAACTGATGTTGTTTTGGTAGTGTGTTTTGGGACGTTATCTTGCTGCATGATGAAGGCTCTGCCAATCAGTTTGGTTGCATCTTTCCTTAAATTGCCAGAGAAAATGTTTCTGTAGACTTCCGAGTTCATTTTGCTGCTGCCATCATGTGTTACATCATCAATGAAGATTAATGAGCCCGTCCCAGAAGAAGCCATGCAAGCCCAAGCCATGACATTACCTCCACCGTGTTTCACAGATGAGCTTGTGTGTTTGGGATCATGATAATAATATACAGCAAAAATAAAGGAATTGGCCTCACTGTTCCAATACTTTTGGAGGGCACTGTATGTGTTGCCCTTTTCCAGGTGGGAGAGGGTGGTGTGCGCTGTTAGGGCAATGGCATCATCTGTTGATCTGTTTGAGCGGTATGCAAACTGAAAAGGGTCCAGGGTGTCCGGAAGGGTAGAGCAGATGTGGGTTCTGACCAGCCGCTCGAAGCACTTCATAATGGTGGAAGTCAGTGCTACAGGTAGTCATTTAAGCAGGTGATGGATGTTTTCTTTGGTATAGGGATGATGGTGGCCTGCTTGAAGCAGGTGGGGACTTCAGACAAATGTAGTGAGAGGTTGAATATGGAGGTGAATACCTCCGCAAGCTGGTCGGCGCACCCCCTGAGGACGCGGCCTGGAACTCCATCGGGCCCGGATGACTTCCGAGGGTTCACCCTTTGGAACTCTCGCCTCACGTTAGCCACGGTCAGAGACAGAGTGCAGTCGTCCCGGTCCTCGGCCAGTCTTGCGGAAGGAAAGGGGTTAGTTACCTCAAACCTTCCGTAAAAAGTATTGAGGTCATCAGGTAGAGAGGCGGCAGGCTGATCATCACTGCTATTTCTCCCTTTATAGCCAGTGATGTGTCGCAGGCCACCCCACATGCGTCGGGGGTCAGAGCTGAGGTAGGTGGACTCCAGCTTGTCCTGTATTCTCTCTTTCCATCTCTGATGGCCGTCCGTAGGTCACATCTGGACTTCCCCAAAGCCTCCGGGTCACCAGAGTTAAAGGCAGAGGACCGTGCTATGTTTAGCACGGACATTACCATTTACCCAGGGCTTTTGGTTTGGGAAAGTCCTAACACTGACCCTAGGGACGACATCATGCATTTGGAGATGTATGAAGAGACAGAGTCTGTGTATTCATTGATGTCCCCATCAGTTGCAACACAGAACATCTGCCAATCTGTTGTATCAAAGCAGTCCTGTAGAGTGCTAATGGATTCAGCACTCCAGCGTTGAACTACCCGAAAAAACGGTTTCTCCTGTTTTAGCCTTTGTCTGTAGGTAGGGATTAGCATGATGGAGGTGTGATCCGACTTCCCGAAAGCGGGGCGGGGGAGGGTAACTGTTCCGAATTTGCGAGTAGCAATGGTCAAGAATCTGATCACCCCGGGTAGGAAAGTTAATATGTTGGTGGTATTTCGGTAGAACTTTCCTCATATTAGTCCTATTGAAGTCTCCAACAACAATAGAAACGGCCTCAGGGTGAGCATCCTCAAGTCCATTAATAGCTTCGTATAGTTCCTCTAACGCGCACGTTTTGTCCGCCTGCGGTGGAATGTAGACTGCTGTGATAATAACAGAGCTGAATTCCCGTGGAAGGTAGAAGGGGCGAACTTTTATCGATAGCAGCTCCAGGTCTGGTGAGCAGTGTGCTGAAAGTGCATCAACATCTGAGCCCCAGCGAGAGTTAACCATCAAGCATACCCCTCCACCCCTGCTTTTACCCGACTCGGAGGTTCTGTCCTGCCGGCAGATGGTAAAACCGGCCGGGGTGACGGCCGAGTCAGGCACCATAGGATTCAGCCAGGTCTCGGTGAACGCCAGTACACAACAGTTTTCAATGTCCTGCTGGAAGTTAGTCCGTGCGTGTAGCTCGTCCATTTTATTGTCCAGGGATTGCACATTCGCGAGTAGAATGCTTGGCAGCGGGGGATTGCAGTATCTCGTCCGAGATTTGCACAGGTTACCGGCTCGCTTGCCTCGCTTCTTTCTCTTCCGTCGGCGTATTGGTAAACATACCAATGGTAGAACAAAGGAGCCACAGCAAGCACTCCGGTAAGTAAAGAAAAACTCAGTTTTAAGTGACGAACGAATCTCCAAAAGTGCCAGTCGATCATACTGTATGAGCGACAGTGCAGTGTGTACAAATAAACAAACACTAAAAACAGTAATAAACAGTAATAAACAGTTAAAAAGTTGCGTAGTGCATGCGGAGCCATTGTCAGTGCGACCTTCCTCTACGGCGCACCTGCACCTGCATAGTACAGTGGTTCTCAATCCAATCGGGTGATGAATGTCAGTCATCACCTGATTTTACCCCTCACCCCAAACAAACCTTATCCCAATGATATCCCACCTTGTTTTCAGTGACCCTGATATATGTGTCTGTTTCCGGAGATGTTTACACCATTGTTAGGGCATTCAGGCCCATGAGTGGCTGGTGAGTGATAGACCCTGCTCTGAAAGAGCAAACTGAACTGGTTCCCCAGTTCGTCAGCATAGAGGCTGAGGGTGAATCAGCATTTAAGTAGAAGTTATATCAAACAGGAGCAGCTTTCAAACTCTATTGTATAGACAGCTCTGCAGCTTAAACTGTTAATACTGTTAAAACACTACAACACCACACTATATCACTACACTAGTCCACTAGCTCTTTACCTTTGTTGCATAAGTAGCTTTACAAGCTTGCTGTTAAATGTTTGTGTTCTGTAATGTCATTTCAAGACCGGTCAATACCACAACAGCAGGAATATCACTAAATTGCCTGTGCATTGTTTAATGTATTTGTTAATATCATTTCTATTATTGGATGTACAACGTCACGCTTCAAATGCAACCATTTCTTAATTCATTTCTAATTTAAAATCACCCTCCTCGCAAAAGTGAATGAGGAAGATAGTGAAAGTGGCTGTCTGAAGATGTTGGCCAAATCAGCTATAATTACATTTGGTTACCTGAAGCACAAAGAGCTTACAATAATGTCCAATAGAAAACACACAGCTTGTGTAAATTCTGCAAAGAGACGCTCACTTACTCCTTTTCCACTAACGCATTTTGGGGGCCGGTTCGGAGCCGGTGCTTAATCGCGAACCAGTTCTTTCTCTTTCGACAGACTGAGAACCGGAAAAGTGGTCGTACGTGGTTCGCAAAAAGCACCACTTCGGAGCTGGGCTAGATTGTGAACCAAGAAAGAACCGCTTGCGTCAGGGGCGGGGTTACCGTGACCAACAAGACAAACAGAATCCTTTGACCGCCATTGCTCTAAGTTTTTACAATTCATATTTCAGCTAAACGGTACTTGTAAATCAGCATCTGAATTAAAATGTAACGAGAAGTGGGCAGTGTAGTTGCTGAAAATGTGCTTATTTTATTGATGAAACTGCTAATTTGTAAATTTGCTCCGACTTTTCGATAACCTAGCTAGCATCGCAGTGCAGACACTAGTTGCTGCGTTTGATCATAATCCTATCAAATGAGTGAAATGACAAACACAAATGTTATGAGCTATTGAGCCTATATTTAACACAAATGTAATACACAAGCACCATACAGCAAAAGTTTCTAAAATGTTGCGCTGATAATGCCAGTGTTGTCATACTTCTGCGAGTTTAGGGTATTGCGCAATAGCCAAGAAAACACGTTCTTCGGATTAATAAACAGCCTTTAGACAGGCTCTGCTTTGTGTTTGGCGCTGCCGCGCTAGCGTTGCTAGGAAAGATGAGACGTATACAGTGACGTAATGACGTGGTTCTGTGGTGGCTCTTTAGCCCATGGAAAAGCAAACCGGTTCTTAGTAGGCTCCGTTCTTGAACCAGCTCCGAACTAGCTCCCGGTTCACTTTGGTGGAAAGGGGGTAATTGAGACGGCTGGGACGAGGCCTACATCAAACTTTTAAGCATTTAGAAAGAAAACATTAAAAAAGGTAAGCTAGGCATAAGTGACGCTTGCAAAGCTAGCTACCTAACATTTGCAATCTGCCTCTGTACCAAAACTCTTCAGAAATCTCTTCCCCCGTTACACAAAGAGTATTAGCTATGTAACATACCGTATGTTTCAGGGCGTTAGTTTCAGTTGCTTGCCAAATTTTGTTTGTGATAACAAGCCAGGCCACATAAAGCTATGTAGCTAATGATGAATATAAAGTTATGTTACATCAACGTTAAATCATGTCAGCTGCATACGGAGCCCCTGAAGGGACCCATGTGAAAAAAGGACACTTTCTCATTCGGACGAGAAAATAATTTGAAAATAACTGGTTATTTGCACAAAATATGAGATAGTTTCAAGTTTACTTGCCATTTATTTTTACAGGTATGGCTACATCAGAATTAGCTGGGCCTGCTCCTTTATATAACCCTTTATTAAATATAATGTTGTCAACGTTGCAAATTGGGATGTGTGTGTATAAATAAAAGAACTAGGGATGCACCGAATCGAGGAATCAATTTTGGATTCGGCCGAATATTGGGCTTTTAGACGGGGTTCGATTTCGGCCGAACTTTAGAATTTTTTTCCACGAGCCCGAACCCTACGCTTGCACTACGCGTGCTACGCTGGTTGACAATGACACCACCGTTGATTGCGGGAAGGTGTTTGCATAGCTGGACCGTTAAATGCAGTAGGCTGAGAGAAAGTGAAAATGGAACTTGTGTTGTTTGGCTGTACTTTGTCAAAAGAAGGCGATTCAAGTCGAGCTACATGTTCAATTTGCAAACACCGATTTGTCTCGTGGTGGTAAGGACCCTAAACAATACACAACATCTCCGCTGTTAAAACATTTGTGTATGAAACTAAAGAAATTCAAGAAATATAAAAGGCTAATATTTTGGATATTGATGGGATCTTGAGATAGGCATAAAGTAATTATCAAAATTGTTTTTCCCACTTGTCTTTCTGGCATAATGTTGCCTATTCTTTTTTTTTTACAGTAACAATTAATAAAAATGAAAAATACACTGCTGTGGACGTTGTTTACTTCATTAATGTGTTTACTGTGTTAATGGACTGAGGATGGGAGTAGGATTCGGTATTCGGTTTCTGATTCGGTCGAATCTTAACCAGTGGATTCGGTATTCCGCCGAACCACAAAAATCTGGATTCGGTGCATCCCTATTTATTACACAATGACAATTTTTGGTGCTGCGTTTATTCTAGGGTGGCGTTACTTCGAGGGCGGTGTTTAATTAGTAAGAGAGATTTAGTGAATTGTAGCTGCATTGCGGCCATAGACAAAGAAAAGACAAGGAGGTCAAACACAAAGCCTAGTGTAAAATTGAAGCCACGCGTGTGTCTACATCAGGGGTGTCAAATGTACGGCCCACGGGCCAAAACCGGCCCGCTAGGGGATTCAATCTGGCCCGCAGCTGTATGAATTTTGAAAGCAAAAAAATGCATAAAAGACACAAACTCGAAATTCTTAATAAAATGCTACTCCTAAATCATCCGCTAGGGGCGCACTCCTTTATCAGTAGAAGAGGCACAACAGCACTCAGACTGTACAGTACAATGGTAGCAATGCGCATTCTGCTAATCACTGTGTAGGCTAACTTATTTTCGACTCACCTTCACACGCTATTTAGCCAAAAGTCTTTGTCAAAAAGGAGAAAAGTGGATACCAAGTTTTCCAGGATAAATGGACCGCTTACTATTTATTCACAGAGGTGAATGGGAAACCTGTGTGCTTGGTGTGTAATCAACATGTGTCGGTGCTCAAAGAATATAATATTCGGTGCCACTATGAGACTAATTATGGCGAAAAATACGTCATTTTGCAAGGACAACTGAGGTGGGAGAGAAGATAAATGAATTGCTGTTGGGTCTGAGGACACAGCAGTCAACTTTCACCCCGAGCCGAGAGGTCTGTGAAGCAGCAGTAAAAGCCAGCTACCTAATTGCTAACGAAATAGCATTAGCATCAGAGCCGTATTCCGACGGTGAGTTTGTTAAAACATGCATGATGAAGGCTGCAGAACTCGTGTGTCCTGAGAAGCGACAAAGCATTTTCCAACATTAGTCAGACAAGGAATACTATGGCAGAGAGGATATCGGATCTGTTGCAATTGATGAGACCACTGACATTACAGACGTTGATCAACTGGCCATATTATTCGTGATTTTGATTTTGCTTCTGTACTAGGTCTGGCCATGAGGTACGTAAGTCAGATGTCTCCGGTTAATTTTCTACCTGTCCAATCAGCGAACAGAGGGAGTGGCTGATAACGATGACGTTGATGTTGTGAGCTAGTTTGTGTTGTAGTTCCGTAATAGCGGCGGAGAAAGATGCGAGCGAAGCCATTCGGTCCGTTGTAGCAACTCTGCTGAATATCCATAAGCTAAAGCCGGAGCAAGAACAAGTTTTGCTGAGTTTTGTTGGTGGCCATGATGTTGTGGCCCTCCTCCCCACAGGGTTCGTGAACAGTTTGATTTTCCAGCTATGGCAGCTAGCTCTGTTACAGTAGTGGTGAAGGAATTGGCTAAGGCGAACGCTAGCGATTGGTTATGGCAGATCATTTACATTTTTACATTTTAGTCATTTAGCAGACGCTCTTATCCAGAGCGACTTACAGTAAGTACAGGGACATTCCCCCGAGGCAAGTAGGGTGAAGTGTCTTGCCCAAGGACACAGCGTCAGTTGGCATGACCGGGTATCGATCTGGCAACCTTCGGATTACTAGCCAGACTCCCTCACCGCTCAGCCATCTGACTCCCACTCTGCCCAGATCAGAGTGGCTCTGGGCAGATCCAATAGTTTTAAACAGAGTACCCAAGGAAGTCAACGCTTGTCAATGGAGCAAGGCCAGACTCTCTGTACAAATGAAATGTACGAGAGTCTGGTTAGGACCAGGCTAACATTGACCCTCACTGAGGAGTACCTTGAGTTGGTGCCTATGATGGACATCACAACAGCTGAGGACATTTTCGGCTCTGTGGTTGGAGCGCTGGACAGAGCCGGAGTGGACTGGTCCTGCGCCGTCAGCCTGGCTACAGACGGCGCGCCATCAAAGATCGGAAGAAAAGCAGGTGTTGTGACAAAATTCTGAGAGAAAGTACAAGCTGCTAATGAAGGAGATGGTTTCTGGACATTTACCTGTATTTTGCACCAGGAAGCATTGTGTTGCAAATCGTAAAAAATGGATCACGTCATGGAGGTGGTTGTCTGAACTGTGAATTTCATCCATGCCAGAGGCCTGCATCATCGTCAGTTTGACTGCCTTCTCAGTGACAATCACGTTACTCATACCCTGCCATACCACACTGAAGTAAATCTGAAAATTCATGGAGAAAAAATAAGAGAAGATAGAGCTCTACACGCTGCAATCACAATTAACAAAAATATATTAATTGAAACTCGTCTAAAATGATTGGAAACATCATCCGACGTTTATTCTACTTTACGCAGAAAAGGAAGTTAATTTCTGGCATATGAACACTAGATCAAGTAATAAGCCAGCCTACAAACGCGGCCAGATGCCTACAATCAAGGACAGATTTGACGATCTGGAGACCAAGCTGGATAAACCTTTGAACATGCAAACAGCAGCAAATACACTTATGGCATCATTAGTTAAATGATTAGACTCCAGCGACAAGAAAGTGGAAGTAATTACTCACAAGGTACATAAGCATGGAGTCCAATTAGATGTTCACCAAACTACAATCAAGGCATTGAAGAAAGACCTCGCCCAGGCAGTGGCACATATCGATCTACTCGAAAACAGGCAACGGGAGAAGAATCTTAAAGTTTTTGACGTACCCGAGAAGTCGGAAAATCCGCTTGGAATGATTCCCTTTTTAGTGAATCTGTTTGAGACTGAATGGGGCCTGACGTTGAACGAGATGGATTTCGAGAAGGCCCACCGCCTGGGGTCAATGCAATCACGTCGCCCGCTAGTGATCATCTTCAGAGTGTAACACTTCCAGACAAAGTCGAAGATTCTGCACGCCATCAAAGAACGCCGATTTAAAAAGCAAGATTCCGGAGAAGAGTCCCCGAAGGCCCCGACGTATTGGATCATTCCTGATCGCTCGGCCCTAATGAGGAAAAAGAGGGATGCGTTTTGGCTTCTAAAGGCCCCGTCACACCATAACGTTCTGGTCAACGTTCTAGGAAGTTAGAGGAAACGTTGGTAATCGTCCATGGTCGTTGGTATAGCGCCAGAAGAGCGTTGTGTGGACGCTGGTGACGCTGGTAATTGTCGGTAATCGTCGGAGAACGCTGGTCCAAAAATTTTTTGGAACATGCACAAAAGTTCTCATGGAGACCAGCGTTCTTCAACGTTTAATTTTAAACACTGGATAACGCTGAAGAACGTTTGTGGACGTTTGACTAACGTTGCACGCGTTTGGCTATCGTTAGTCAGTCGTTACCCTAGCGTTACTTGGTTGTTATTCATCGTTTGCTTTTGTCACACGACATCGCGATCCAGTGACACGTCGTCACATGCTAATAGTTTTCAGGGGTGTCAATTTCTGGTTAACGTTCTATGAAAGTTGTAATCGTTCAATTTCGAGCGTTCTAGGAGCGTGTAACAGCGACCAAGTAAGCTTGGTCGCTGTTACACGCTCCTCATGCGTCAGTCCCACGCTAGTCATGCGTTATAGTCACACGTTAGTCACACGCCAGATGTGTCCACCTCGCCCTAGAACGCTCGAAATTGAACGATTACAACTTTCAGAGAACGTTAACCAGAACGTTATGGTGTGACGGAGCCTTAAGGGAGAGACTCCTTAAACTGGACATAACAACTAGGATTAAGTACCCGGCTATGTTGGTCGTTGTGGACGGTGAAGAGGAATGGAAGTTTTCAACGGTAGAGGAAGCTGAAACTAAAATGAACATAAGATATCCACCTAGGCCTTCGGGGTAACCTGTTGGATATGGACACGGTGCGGTGATAAGTGGCATCTGTTATCATTGCTTCTTCCTAACGGGAGATAACTAAAATAATCTAGCTTGCATAATAGCCATCCTCCGTTTAACCTATCTCAACCGAGGATTTTCTTTTTGTTTTCCTTTCTTTTGTTTGTTTTTGCAAAGGACTTGTTGATAACGACACAGGATGTCGATGTATAGGCTGGTGTAAATTGAGTAGAGATCTTGGTTATGGATTTATTATTAGGCTTATTATTTGGACTCCTTTGTTTGACTTTCTACTCTTTGTATGGACTTATTAAGACTAAATAGCCTACCTACAGGCTTTTCTGCGCAAATATCAACGTACGTTCTTGACTTTCCCTGAAGCACTGGTGATTGGTATTGGGCTATCGCAAGCACCTATGAACTGAACTTTGTGGACCTTATGCACCAAGCCTGATGTTACTGTAGCTCTGAGATTATAGCCTAAGGATGCTTTGTCAGCTTGTGAGTGTGTGAGAGAATGAGTGAGTGAGACTGTGTATGTGTGTGGGACGACATGGAGTGAGTGAAGCAGTGAGTGAGACTGTGGGTGTGGGAGCGGAGGGGTGTCCATTTATTACCATTATTTGTATTGTTACTTTATTATTATTTTTATTATTAATACAATTTTCCTCCCTCATTTTCTTTTCTTTTTTTTTCTCCTGCAGTTGTGTGATGTGCACTGTGATGTGTAATTGGGTGTTCTTTGCCTTCGGCAAGGGCACAACCTTTGTTCTCTCACATATATATTATTATTATTTTTATTCTTTTTGCCCCCCTAAAACTCAGTCAATATTTGGCCTACATAGACAACGTAGGTGTCAAAAGTTTCGTCTTGGTTGCGATTGAGTTGCTTCTATTGGAATTTACGTTCCGTTGCATGGTTTGGGCTTAGGTTAAGTTTTTGTGGCGAAAAGTGAAGCTAACGGTGGCTAATTTGCTAGCCAAAGTCACTGACGTTACTAACGTCACTAACGTCACGAAAACACGCGTGACTACCTTTGACAGAACATACGTTTCGCATCTGTTAACTTGGGGGATAGCTAGGCTAACTATAGCTTTACTGCAAGGCAGCTGCAGAAACGCCACAAGAAAAGAGGCCAGGGTGATAACTATTTACTCATTTTACTTTGTGATATGACACACAATTGTGATGTGTAATGTACAATATAAGCTGATATTATTAAGGAAGTACATCTACTTTCGGAAACAGTAGTCTACTATTTCACTGAAGTATTAGCATCATGACATTAGCCTGTGTTGCCCGGGCAACACATACTACAGTGGTCTATGATGTATCTGTTTTCAATCGTTAAAATAAACATTCCTCACATATACATTTTCGTTGTAGGATTTATTATGACATTAGATTACAAGTAAACGATTTGTGGGTGAAATTATCATTACCTGTGGTTTCAATCCAGTGTATCACTGCAACGCTGTAGCCTACGCGAGACACTACAAAAACATCTACACAGCTGTAGGAAGTCAAACGGCGACAGAACATGTTCGGCACTCCCCTTACTTAAATCAAAAGTCTATCTAACTACTAACCTTAACTTCATTGCCACAGCCTAAACTTTGTCAATCTGTTCATGAAAATAATTAATTTCAGCCTAAACCGTACAACGGAACGTTAAATCCAATTCAACCAACGCAATCGCTACCAAGACGAACACAGCAGTAGTCTACTAGTACTGTACCGTAGTAGTAGAATTTACCGGGGCAGCTTCTCCACACAGGGCTATATCGCATTTTGCGTTGTTACTGACAATGATCGCTACCAGTGAGTTTTTATGAATGAGCGATTTTCCACTAAATAAATGTCAAGCTAATTTACGTTTTGGGGGGCATATTGTCAGTTAGCAGATGGTACTGTTTGAATCGCGATTCTATCTTCTGCCGGTAACGTCGTAGAATAATCTTCAAAGAGGGTTCTTTATTAATGAATGAATGCAATATGAGTAGGCTAAATGCCTGAAAATATCATGAGAAGGGAAAAACTTAAAAGGACGTTTAAGTCATAGAGATTAGGTAAATTTTTACACCGGTCTGCCAAATGTATTCGATTTGATTCTGCCTGTCAGCTGCCTCTTGCAGGGGAAATGAGAAGACATCTATTTCATTCTACACTTCACTCGTATTTTCAGTTGTAAATGAGCAGCAAAAAAAAGATGCTTTTAAATCTATGTAATCTTTATAAATAATAAGTAGGCCCGATGCATTTTTATATAAAATATACAGACCCCTGTGCAACGGACGCAAGCAAGCACACCCTACAATTTCCCCAGAAATTGTATACTCTCTAGTTATTATTCTTTTTTCCCCCCTAAAACTCAGTCAATATTTGGCCTACATAGACAACGTAGGTGTCAAAAGTTTCGTCTTGGTAGCGATTGAGTTGCTTCTATTGGAATTTACGTTCCGTTGCATGGTTTGGGCTTAAGTTAAGTTTTTGTGGCGAAAAGTGAAGCTAACGGTGGCTAATTTGCTAGCCACAGTCACTGACGTTACTAACGTCACTACGTCACTAACGTCACGAAAACACGCGTGACTACCTTTGGCAGAACATTCGTTTCGCATTTGTTAACTTGGGGGATAGCTAGGCTAACTATAGCTTTACTGCAAAGCAGCTGCAAAAATGCCACAAGCAAAGAGGCCAGGGTAATAAATATTTACTCATTTTACTTTGTGATATGACACACAATTGTGATGTGTAATGTACAATATAAGCTGATATTATTAAGGAAGTACATCTACTTTCGGAAACAGTAGTCTACTATTTCACTGAAATATTAGCATCATGACATTAGCCTGTGTTGCCCGGGCAACACAACTACAGTGGTCTATGATGTATCTGTTTTCAATCGTTAAAATAAACATTCCTCACATATACATTTTCGTTGTAGGATTTATTCTGACATTAGTAAACGATTTGTTGGTGAAATTACCATTACCTGTGGTTTCAAACCAGTGTAGCTCACTGCAACGCTGTAGCTTACGCGAGATACACTACAAAAACATCTAGCTACAGTACACATCTGTTTAGGAAGTCAAATGGCGACAGAAAATGTTCGGCACTCCCCTTATGGTCCTGTTTCGCCCGCTTTACAAAAATGCTGCCCCCCCCTTCCTCAGTTACGACGCACTAAATTCTAACAAATATATTTTTTAGACGCTACACATGTTATACATCATTGGAAAGCTACGATTCTTGTGCTTCCATTGAAATAAACCAATTCAAGATCAAGTCGCAATAGCAAGCAAAGTCAACGTCTTTTTCCGGTGAACATTCCTTCAACAATGCCAAAGAAAAAAGTTTTACTCACCCTAAGTGGTTCAAATAGGTCCAGGTGTGCAAATCATGCCATCAAAACTTGATCTGCTTACAGTCCCAAGGGTTCAAAGTATCTAACCATGTAAAGTAATTCGTCCAAATACAATGTTTTACTTCATGAATAGCCATTATTATTATTGTTCACATAAAAGTGTTCTTTTCTCCGGTTAGCAACGGAGTATTTACAATATGAAGGCATCAAAATGTCCGTTGAACCCTCCCTTTTGATTGACACCTTGTTTGACCCAATAGGAGCTTCCATGCCCCGTTGACAGCCCTCTAAAGCCAACTAGGTCTGTGCGTCCTGCCCCCCCCCCCCCACACTCTTTCTAAACAAATTTCTCGAACTGGCTTCGACTGGCTCTGAAATGAGCTCGTTAGCCTTGTAGCTGACAGCTAGCTGAAAATGCCAATACCTCATTTGTATGTGTCTGTGGAGCCGTCAAAATGAAAGTCGATTGCACAATATGGTTGACAGAATCAGTTTTCTTTGTGTGCCAATCCTGGGAATCAGATAAAGCACTCCAATGTGTTCATGCTTCAATTTTTGTGTTTCAGTAATACTAATTAGGGATTTAGCTATTATATATGATAGTTCTAAGTACCACCTTTCATTAGAGATAACAATTATGAAAAATAATACCTTTTATCCTGAGTATTTGACCTTGGTTACAAAGGGTCATTTTGGAGTCTCCAAAAGGCCCTTTTAGAAAATGCCTGGATGTACTCTTATAAAAACATGTGTCAAATATGAATATATTGTGGTATTATGTTTGACTTTTGATTTGAATTGGGTAAGGCTTCAACCTGTGGTCCAATTTAGTCTTCCAGCTAATACCTACCACCTCTAGGCCTCTTCAGGCCTCTGTTTTCAAAACAAAATCTAGGCGGAAATAGAAATTTTCACTTTCCTTGTGTTCAAGCTTCTATTACTCAACACTAGTAGGACTGACAGTGGTCCTGACAACAGGGGACATAACTTCAGAGTGTCAGCTTTCAAAAGAGATCATTTACATGCATGTACTCCAAATGGTTCAAGAACAGCTTTCAATTTAGTTTGGGTATGCTGTTTAGGCGTTTTCAGGCACATTTAACAGGATTCTTAAAAGGTTAAATCAAAAGTCTATCTAACTACTAACCTGAACTTCATTGCCACAGCCTAAACGTTGTCAATCTGTTCATGAAAATAATTAATTTCAGCCTAAACCGTACAACGGAACGTTAAATCCAATTCATCCAACGCAATCGCTACCAAGACGAACACAGCAGTAGTCTACTACTGTACTGTAGTAGTACAATTTACACATTTATTTTTTTACACCGCCAAATGTATTCGTTTTGATTCAACGATGAGGCTGCCTCTTGCAGGGGAAATGAGAAGACATCTATTTCATTCTACACTTCACTCGTATTTTCAGTTGTAAATGAGCAGCAAAAAAAATATGCTTTTAAATCTATGTCATCTTTATAAATAATAAGTATGCATTTTTATATAACATATACAGAAATATCAGTGGTAAAAATGTCATTCAAAAACGGACCCCTGTGCAACCGACGCAAGCAAGCACACCCTACAATTTCCCCGGAAATTTTACCCTCTCTAGTTTATGTAAATAATACTGGAAGAAGTTTTGAAATAATGTAACCAATTGTAAAAAAAAAATGAGCAACTGACCTTCCAAAAGCATGCTCTACAAGCAGGTATAATTAGGTATGAATGGATGTATGTTTTTTAAGGGTGTATGTTTGCTATAGGGTGTGAGTGAGAGTGTTTGGCTTGTCTGTCCACTTGTCCTTTACATGTAGAATGAGTGATGGGAGTGAATATGGGGCGTGTGTGTTTGGTTCCCTATTAAAGTTATCACACCAGCCTAGAGCTTGGCTTTCTCTTTGGCTCTCAACGAAGGCGGTTGCATTTTATCCTCCCCTCCCTGACCTTCCCTGCTTGGCTGTGTCTTGTGTCTTGTCTTGTCTCAAGATACTCTCTCATCATCACTCTCCGAAACTAGAAGCATGGAATTAATTAGCTGGTCTCTCAATGCTATTGACACCATCTTCTCGAAGAGAAGCTCGGGTTCGGGGGAACCCAACTGTCCGGACGGGACGTTCGCAGCTGGCTACACGATGGACGCGTGGGAGAATTGGCGTGTCGTGTGTCTAGCGGTGCTTTCCGTGGAGGACGTTGAAGACATCTTCATATTCGGAACCATGATTACAGGCTTTCTGCTGTTTGGAATAGGCGCTAGCTTTGTATATCGGAAAATTAAGGAAACGGCTGCAGCCATCAAAAGCCCCGTTAGGCTGCCCGATATGATTGATGCGGTGGGCAGAGTTGTTGGAGCTCAGACTGTGAACTTACAACGCAGCATTGATTACAACAGGGATAAGTTTGCGGCTCTGCAAAGGAAGATGGAGGACATGGAGACCTTCCTGAAGGGTGGACGTGAAAATTGAGATGCGGCTACTCGTCAAAACAACTACCCCAATCTTATCCACTTTCAGCCCCGTAACCAGCACAGGCCTTGGCCAAGGCCGTCGCTGGAAAACAACTCCCCTGGAGAGCGCTGAAGCGAGACTATCTTGCTCCTCCCTCCCCCCCCACCGACATCTGTGGTTTGGTCTCTGCCCGGGTCATGACCAAGGATGTCTCCTGGCCAACACAATCTGCATAGGGAGAATCGGACTGATTGTGGCCTAGGTCGAGGGCGCCAACCCAGACCTACTCACACATTAACTTTCACCTACTACAGATATCACCACCCCCCCACCCCCATCCAACGCCTTCGCCTGCTTGTTTCCCCAGGGTGGCTGGCGGGTCTGTGTCCAGTGCCTACCATGGCTGCAGGTCCAGATGCTGCTTGTCTACCCCCCCCACTCCCCGTGGCAAGTCACGTGTTTTTGTAAATGTTGTTGTGCTTATGTGCTGAGGTTTTTGTCTGTTCCCACACTGTACTCCTCTAGGAGCATTGTCTGGGTGTTGCCTTTTTCTCTCCTCCTCTCTCCTCATGTTATGCTGTAACTTTCTAGTCTCGTCCTGTCTACCCCCTTGTCATGTTTGTGTATTAGAAACTGCAAGTGGCAGCTCGGATCTAAGATGGATTCGAGAGACCGCAGATAGAGTGCGGCTAGTTTGGTTTGTTAAACGTTTTAGATCACCACTTGTATTATGGTTTTTGTTGATTTTATGTAAAGCAATTTGAGCTGCAATTCTTGTATGAAAAGTGCTATATAAATAAAGTCTTACTTACTTACTTACTAAGATCTCTCTGATATAGTTTTTTTGCAAGAGCTGCATCTCAAAGCCGGTGAGATTAAATTCCTGAAAAAACAGTGGGTGGGAGAGGCATTCAAATCAACCTATACATCTAAAAGCAGAGGAGTAGGTATTCTAATAAGTAAACTAGAGAGGGTACAATTTCTGGGGAAATTGTAGGGTGTGCTTGCTTGCGTCGGTTGCACAGGGGTCAATATTTTAATGACATTTTTACAACTAATATTTCTGTATATTTTATATAAAAATGCATAGGGCCTACTTATTATTTATAAAGATTACATAGATTTAAAAGCATCTTTTTTTTGCTGCTCATTTACAACTCAAAATACCAGTTAAGTGTAGAATGAAATATGAAGTCTTCTCATTTCCCCTGCAAGAGGCAGCCTCATAGCTGAATCAACGAATAAATTTGGCAGACCGGTGTAAAAATTGACCTAACCTCTATGACTTAAACGTCCTTTTAAGTTTTCCCTTCTCGTGATATTTTCAGGCATTTAGCCAACTCATATTGCATTCATTCATTAATAAAGAACCCCCTTTGAAGATTATTCTACGACGTTACCGGCAGTAGAAGATGGAATCGCGATTCAAACATTACCATCTGCTAACTGAAAAATGCCCCCCAAAACGTAAATAAGCTTGACATTTATTTAGTGGAAAATCGCTCATTCATAAAAAGCTCACTGGTAGCGATCATTGTCAGTAACAACGCAAAATGCGATATAGCCCTGTGTGGAGAAGCTTCCCCGGTAAATTGTACTACTACGGTACAGTACTAGACTACTGCTGTGTTCGTCTTGGTAGCGATTGCGTTGGTTGAATTTTATTTAACGTTCCGTTGTACGGTTTAGGCTGAAAATAATTATTTTCATGAACAGATTGACAAAGTTTAGGCTGTGGCAATGAAGTTCAGGTTAGTAGTCAGATAGTTTCACCTATTGAAAGACTTTTGATTTAAGTAAGGGGAGTGCCGAACACGTTCTGTCGCCGTTTGACTTCCTAAACAGCTGTGTAAGTTAGATGTTTTTGTCGTGTGTCTCGCGTAGGCTACAGCGTTGCAGTGAGCAACACTGGTTTGAAACCACAGGTAATGATAATTTCACCAACAAATCGTTTACTTGTAATGTAATCTCATAGTAAATCCTACAAAGAAAACAAATGTATTTGTGAGGAATGTTTATTTTAACGATTGAAAACAGATGCATCATAGACCACTGTGGTATGTGTTGCCCGGGCAACAGAGGCTAATGTCATGCTAATGCTTCAGTGAAATAGTAGACTATCGTTTCCGAAAGTAGATGTGGGCCTACTTACTTAATAATATCAGCTAATATTGTACATTACATTTCATAATTGTGTTTCACATCACAAAGTAAAATGAGTAAATAGTTATCACCCTGGCCTCTTTGCTTGTGGCGTTTCTGCAGCTGCCTTGCAGTAAAGCTATAGTTAGCCTAGCTATCCCCCAAGTTAACAGATGCGAAACGAATGTTCTGCTACAGGTAGTCACGCGTGTTTTCGTGACGTTAGTAACGTCAGTGACTGTGGCTAGCAAATTAGCCACCGTTAGCTTCACTTTTCACCACAAAAACGCAATTTCTACTTAAACCATGCAACGGAACTTAAATAAAAATACAACCAACGCAATCGCTAACAAGACGAACCTTTTGACACCACCGTTGTGTATGTAGTCCAAATATTGACTGATCCTTAGGGGGGCGAAAATAAATAATAAAAATAAATAAATATATATGTGAGAGAACAAAGGTTGTTCCCTTGCCGAAGGCAAAGCACACCCAATTATTACCATTCCATTTAATCTCAGAACACTCTGACCCAGAGGGTAGATATTCAATAGTCTCGTGTAAAATTCATGGAGATAAATATACACTAATAAATATCTACTCTCCCCCGTCAGCTAACATGAAGTATCTTAGAAATATTCAATCAATAATCAATAATATATCAGCAGGAAGAATTATTTTTGCCGGAGATTTAAATCAAGTCTTTAATGAACATGATAGCTCTAACTTGAAGAGGAAGCCTAATGTTCCCAAGGAACTTCTTGAATTCCTTGCATTAAATGACCTAACAGATGTGTGGCGACAAATGCATTTAAGACATAAAGATTATACACATTATTCTCATGCACAAAACAGCTATAGCCACATAGATTACATCTTCGTATCCAAAGAAGGAGAAGAACATGTAATAACTTCTAAAATACATGAAATAGTTATATCAGATCACGCGGCAGTTACTTGCATTATGTGCCCCCCATCAAATAAGTTACTGCATAGAATCTGGAGGATGAATAGAAAATATCTGAAAGATGAGGAGTTTATTAAATACTTACTTAATAATAAAAAACATTAATGAATTCATAACAATAAATGTTACTGATAGTAAGGAAATATCATATTAATCATATTATATGGGATGCTTTTAAAGCATATATTAGGGGGATCATTATCTCCTTTTCGTCTAGAAAGAACACAGAACACCCCAATAAAAAAGTTGAACAATTAGAGACCGATATCAGTCTAGCAGAACATCGGCATAAGAAATCTTGTCTAAAGTATGATATGGAACACTTGAAAAGACTGAAGCTAGAATATGACCAGCTGCTGCTAGAAAAAGCTAATAATGTTATGTATAACATTAATAAATTAAGCCATACATCATCAAATAAGACCGGGAGGCAGTTGTCCGCATGGGTAAAAAATATGTCTAAAAGACTATTACACTAAAAGATCCAGTGAACAATTCTGTGGTTAGGGATAACAAACGTATTTAACAAACGTATTAAACAAAATGTTGCTTCTTTTTATGCAAAACTATATTCTACAGAAATTAAAGGTCAAACAGAAGAACAAAAGAATTTCTTAAAATCAATTAACAGTAAAAAGCTATCAGAGCAACACAAAGCTCTTCTGACCAAAGATATTTCCTTGTTGGAAATCAAAAAGCCAATTGACAGCTTCCCAAAGGGCAAGGCTCCAGGGATGGATGGGCTACCAACCGAGTTTTATTCAACATTCTGGTCCCAAATAAATATTCTCTTGCTGGAAGTCATAGAATACTCTACTACAAATGAAAACCTTCCACCCTCAATGTACAATACCATTATCAATGTTATTCCTAAGCCAGGTAAAGATTGCATTAAACCTTCTGATTTCAGACCAATAAGTAAATAATAGAATTACTGAAATACTACCATCAATTATTCATTTTAATCAAACCGGGTTTATTAAAAGTAGACAGTTAAAAACTAATGTTAGAACTTGTATATCTCTAACACAATTTGCTAAAAAAGAAAAAGTAGATGTGACACTGATGGCGATAGATGCGGAAAAAACGTTTGATCGCTTAGAGTAGAGCTACTTGTATGAGGTTTTAGACACATACTACTTCCCTAAGGAAATAATACAATTGATTTAAACGGTCTACAAGTCTCATAAGGCATATGTCTACTCTAATGGTATTCTTTCAGATGCTATTCAGATAACTAGAGGCACAAGGCAGGGATGTCCCCTATCCCCATCACTATTTGCCTTGGCTATAGAGCCGTTGGCTCAGAAAATACGCCAATCAGAAAGATAAGTGGTATCAACATCGGAGGGGAATGCTATGAACTCGGTTTGTATGCGGATGATTTGATGTTGTATCTGATTAATATAGAAAAATCAATTCCATATCTGATGAAAATTATTGAGCAGTATTCAAAAATATCCGGTTACAAAATGAATAGAGAAAAGACAGAACTTTTATCAACAACAGGGTTCTTATACAAAACTGATAACTTATTAATATACAATTTTTAATGGCAAAAGGAAAGGATTAAATACCTAGGGTGTTATATCAGTTTAGATACAAAGACAAAACTATATAAAGACAATTTCTCTCCATTAATAAAGGATCTTAAGGCTAGTCTAGATAAATGGACAGACTTACAAATTAATTTAATAGGCATAATTAATTTGCTTAAAATGATATGGCTCCCAAAATTTCTGTTCATCTTTCAGACAATACCAATGACCCCTCCTAAAAAGCTTTTTGAAACGATTAATACATTTTTCAGCTCTTTTATCTGGTCAAATAAGGTGCATAGACTAAAGAATAATAAAAAAAAAAGGGACAGGGTACATTTCTGTAGCGGGGTTTGCTCGTTTAAGATTAGCAATACTTAATTTATAATGAAGAATCTAGTTCTTGGGGGCACCACCTCTTATTTGCTAAAGGGACAGAGGAAACCTTGTTTAACCTTATTGAATAATAGCCTTCGTAATAATCAGTCTAATCTTAAGTAGTGGATTCTATGAAAGTAGGGCAGATCAGATAACGTGAGAGATACACGAATATTATACACAATAATTTATTTAGGAAAATGTAATTATAATGAACAAATACCAGATAAGTTATGGGTTAGTTTGGCTAGAGTAGTACAGTGGCTAGATTCTAATGAGAGCGAGCTACACAATGGCTGTGGAGAGCGCATGTGAAGGGGGGAGGGAGAGAGTGGGAGAGAGGTAGAGAGGGAGAGGTAGGCCTTTATAGTAACAATGGACGATCAATGGCAACTGACCTAACGATGGTTAGGTTAAATCATTTGTAAAATACAATCAAACATCAACAATTAAATCACAACATGCCGATATGTCACAAGCAGGGTTCTAAATGAACACCCGCCAAATGCGGGTTAAAATTCATTTTGGCGTGTTAATAAAAACTCACTAGCCAGTTTGGCCGGTGATGCATGAGGCATTACATGAATGATACATAAGGCTCTGTTCTCGGCATGGTTCTCGGTCATTTATCCCCTGGCAGTACTTCTAGTTTCCCATGAACACTGTGCCGTAATGCTACGTGATAACGTTTTATACGCCCACCAGCGCGAGAAACCGTGGAAACGAACGGAGCGTCCACCAGAAAACACAAGGAAGAAGTAAAACGAAGCATAGAGGATCATTGGAGGTAATAAGAGCTAGCTAGAGTAGTAAAGTAAAGTAAAAAGTTAACTTAATACGGCAGTGGTTAGGACAAACTTCTGGGAGCGAGAAGAGGAACGAGGCAGGGGATGAGGATATTGATAGCACTAGAGAAACAAAGAAAATGTAATGCCAAATGGCTGACGGGTCGGGAATGGCTTGTTTGACAATGCAAATGTTGTCATGTTTTGTAAGGATTGCCGCATGTAGTCTACGTGAAAGAAAAATTATGGTACTTACTGACACAGTCTTCTGTAATGTAAATACACTGTTCTTATTAAAGAGTATATTAGGTCGGTTTAATTAATGGCTGCTTAGGACAAAAACGTTACTGTAAATGCATGGGCAGGAGTCAATCTCATGACACGAATGGACGTTTTAGCCATTTACAATAAATCGTGTCCTTACTTAGTCACGTGTTGGTGATTTCACATACCCTTGCATCATACTTCTGTGCTTCATTTTACTTCATTTTATGTGTTTTTCATGGCAACAATATTAATAAAATGATCAAATGCATTCAGTGAAACTCATAATTGTTCTTATTTTCAACAGAAAGAATTTGGCTAGTGGAAATTCTGACTGGCTGGTGATCAAAAAAGTTAATTTAGAACCCTGGTCACAAGTAAGAAATATTGCAAATCGCAGTTACTTTTGTCGGTTTGAAGAAAGGAGTCAATGGTTCGTTATGTCCAAAGAATAGAAAGCGGAATCTCTCGTCAAAGTCCCAGGTGCTCAGTGAATTTGCAGGTTGAGAGGAATAGGTTAGAGAGTGACGCGTTCACCTCAGTTTAATCCTACGAACAAGCAGGGGTGATTGTACGTTTGGGGGTTTTATACACCAAAGAACAGGGGGGGTCCCCGTGAAGGTGACCTCTTTCATTGGTCAGTTACTCCCCACCTGGGTGTCGTCCTGAGATCTGCCCAGTTGTGAAGTGGCTCTTAGCTTTGAGTTCCGTTATTTCAACTGTCCATGGAATGCTTAAACTTCAGAATATAACAATACAACATTCATAAATGGTTTTGTTAGTATGGTACAATCATTTTGATATCAAGATTGGCTGACTTAACTATACCTGAAGGGAAGTTATAATCAAACCTCAATTAAACAACGTTCTAAGTAAATGAGAAAAGCACACATTATAACACATCAACTACTGTCATTGAAATAGTGTCCATGAGCCATGTAGTCCTTGAGAATATGTTTGTAAATCCACAAAAGAAAGTTCTTCCTTATAAATCATCTGTGTGATACTGAGAATACTGTGGGCGGTGTGGCCTCTGTTTCTGACCCCATGCTGGGCCAGAAGCTTTGAAGCTTCTCCTCTGGGAGATAAGGACAAAGGGGGAAGACCCTTTCCTTGTCGGGGGTAGGTGCTTTGTCTGTTGACTGTGCTACACATAGTAGCAATCATCATCACCTTGTAGTATATCTAATGCAGCAGCAAGAGGTTTGGACACTGTACAATATTCCTTCAGGAACTGATACTCTCGCTCAGTGATGAATTTAACACCCAGTCTAGAGCAGATGTCTCTGATTGGGATCTCTATGATGAGGGACAGGGCGTCATGAGTCGAGTTCCAGCGTGTAGCAGTGAGCATGATGAGCTTTCTTTTGATCAGATCCTCAACCTGGTCTGAAGCCACAGTAGAGCGACTAGTTTTTGTCCAGAGAGCTGTGCTATCTGTTTTATTTTATTAGCTATGACATCATATGTACATCTTCGTCTCACTCTTTTACAGGCTAGAGCTGCCTTCTGATGTTTAAAACTAATGTTGTTAATCCAGTGAGCGGTCATTCCTAAATAACTTTTGTTGTTGGTGGACCAAATATCTGCAGTTGTTGTAACATAATCCAAGGACTCAAACGTTCTTTTAAAGATTGGATTCCATGTCGGAATAACATTGGTTTAGGTATTGGGAACATGTTTTCCCGTCTGACGTTGGCATGCGAGTGCTAGGTATTTTATCTAGTATTTTCTAAACCGTCGATTTTCTAAACCGCCGATTCGATAGTGGAAAGGGGAAGCATGTCTTCCACGATGTACCCGGCAACTAGTTTGTTAATCTCCTTTTGTGTTACCTTCTGGTGTACATCATAGAGCTGACTGTGCCCTGGGAGGACGCTGTAGAGGAGGCCTACGAACGAAAGAGCCTTAAGTACACTGAGCTGGCAGCTGATGCTGAGCAACGTGGCTGGAAAGCCAAAGTTTGCCCAGTGGAAGTCGGCTGCAGAGGCTTTGTGGGTAAGACAACTACCAGGTTGCTTAGGGATTTGGGAATTCGAGTCCAAGCCCAATGCCAAGCCATCAAAGCCCTCTCAAGCGCTGCTGAATGGGCAAGCCGGTGGCTGTGGGTGAAGAGGAGAGATGCCACCTAGGCCCCAAAATAGCATCTGTGGCGCAGAAGGGTTAAAGCAGAGGGGGGCACATCTGGGACGCCAGTAGTTGCCGATGAGCCCTCTGGAGGTGTTGTGGGCCTATCATCGAAACACCGGAGAAGGCGGGTGCCCACCTGATGACTCCAATGAGGCTTTTCAACCCTTTTGTCCCACAGACAGCACCATGACTCTTACCCGGAAACACCTCGAATGTCTGCGTCAACCCACTTCACATCTCAGGAGTGCAAATCAACCAGGGATTTTAAGACCTAGTCCTAAAACAGAACTGATCATCTGGATCCACCCAGTGACTGCTGTGAAAGAGCAGCTGGCAACTAGGGAAAGACCTAGCGACAGCATGGAAAGACAGCTGACCGGAGGGAAAGACCCCAACGGGCCTGCCATAGGCTAGCTCCTTATGGTAGGAGAAACCTGGCACTGTGTACAGGTCCCACCTACCTACTGGCTACTAAAAATTCAAAGAAGAAAACACCCCTAGAGTCTGCGAGAGCGGGTGCGGAAGATGACTCATAGGTAGACAACACAGTAATCGACCTAGGAACGAAACAGACAACGACAAAGATGATCGGCACAATACCTGAGACTGCAACATCTACTCCAGGAATCAAGCTTCAGAGGTGCAGCTGTGGCTGGGCCAAAGTAACATCCTATGCAGGCCTTAGAATACATCAAGGTCGAAAAAAGTTGAAGGAAGTCGGACCGGGACCTTGCATCGACCCCTACTTCTTATGAAGCAAGTCGAGTCAGTCAAGTGAAGTTCAGCAGCAGGACCAAAACCAAAGTCTGCAGGACATCAATCCCCCGGGTCCAGAGGAATAGGAGCCAAGCACAGCAGAGCCCCTTGAACCCAGCCGACCTCAGCTCGCAACAGAAACAAAGATCCCAGGGCGTAAGCCACTTATCAAGTGTCCTAAGTCCTGTGAGAAAAAGGAGTGTGAAGCGATCAACACAGACATCAGCAAACTCTTTGAACAACTGAGGGGAACTGCAATTAAAAAGCTGGAGAAGATGGGACAGCTGATTTACAGCTATGGTGCTGAGCGCTTTGGAATCACAGAGGAAAGGAAAAAAACATCAACCATCCCAAAAAGGTCCAGGAGACAGCAGGAGATTGAGCGACTGGTCAAGGAGAGACGACAGCTGAAGAAGCAGTGGAGGAAAGCCCCAGAGGAGGAGAAGGAGGGAATAAACCTGCTGCAGGCAGAAATCAAAAACAGGCTGTCAACTTTGAGGAGAGCAGAGAATCTTAGAAGGAGGAGTAAAAGGAAGAGCACGCAAGATCGAGCTTCTTCAAAGACCCCTTCAAGTTTGTAAAGAGTCTTTTCACGAAAGAGAAAAGCGGCAAACTCATAACAACAAGGAAAGATCTTGAAGCTCATCTGAAAATAATCCACACTGACAGCCACCGGTGCATCACCCTTCCACCGGACATGCCACCAATACATCCTCCAGAACACCAGCTAGACGTATGTCCTCCCAAGTGGAGTAAAGTGGAAATAACTGTTTGTCGAGCAAGAGCTGCATCCTCTCCTGGGCCCAACGGAGTCCCTTACCGGCTTTATAAAAATGCACTAGATGTGTTACGCTTTCTCTGGAGGTGGTGTGGCAGAAACAAACGATACCAACAGCTTGGCGAAGGGGCGGAGGCGTCCTAATCCCTAAGGAGAAGGACGCTGCTGACATCAGCCAGTTTCGCCACATCAGCCTCTTAAACGTTGAAGGCAAGATCTTCTTCAGCGTAGTAGCTCACAGGCTGACTGTGTACCTAGACAGAAACAAATACATTGACACAACAGTGCAGAAAGCAGGGATACCAGGCTTTTCTGGTTGCTTGGAGCATACAAACATGATATGGCATCAAATCCAAGCTGCCAAAAAGGAGGGAAGAGATCTCCATGTCGTGTTCTTGGACCTTGCCAACGCCTTTGGTTCAGTTCCTCATAGTCTCTTGTGGACTGCGTTTGACCTGTTCAGCATCCCACAGGCAATCACCAATCTTGTCAAATCCTATTTCCAGGACGTCCAGCTATGCCTCACAACTGAGGAATACACCACAGCATGGCAGCGTTTGGATATAGGGATCATGGCAGGATGCACCATCTCCCCTCTGGCCTTCACCATGGCAATGGAGGTCATCATCCGAGCCTCCTGATGGGTGGTAGGAGGTCAGCAGCTCAAAGCTGGTCTTCGTCTCCCTCCCATCAGAGCGTACATGGATGACATGACCACACTCACAACAAACATACCATGTACTAGACGACTGATGAAAAAGCTCCAGGAGAACATCGAGTGGGCCCGGATGAAGATAAAGCCAAGCAAATCCAGGAGCATATCTGTTGTCAAGGGCAAGCTGTCAGAGCAGCGCTTTTTCATCAGCGAGGAACCCATACCAACAGTGTCAGAGAAGCCAGTGAAGAGCTTAGGGCGCTGGTACGATGCCAACCTCAAAGACAAAGTTCAAGTGGACTAGCTTAGGCAGGACACAATCTGCAGCCTTGAGAGAATCGACAAGTCCCTGCTCCCTGGCAGGTTAAAGCTTGGGTGCCTTCAATTTGGTCTTCTACCCCGGCTGATGTGGCCTCTCACCATCTATGAGGTCCCTATCTCAAAGGTTGAAAAACTGGAGAGGTTGATCAGCACGTTTGCCAAAAAGTGGCTGGGTCTTCCCAGGTGCTTCAGCAACATAGGGTTGTATGGAAGAGGTATTCTGGAGCTGCCTGTGTCCAGTCTTACAGAGGAATTCAAGTGCTCCAAAGTAAGGCTGTAAATGACACTAACGGAATCCCGTGACCCATGTGTAGCCCAAACAGCTCCTACTCTGGCGACCGGAAGGAAATGGACTGCAAGCGCAGCTACACAGCAGGCAAAGGCAGACCTAAGGCACCGTGACATCATTGGCCTTGTACAAAAAGGGAGAGGAGGCTTTGGCCTCGGAGAGAGCAGACCATCTTGGCACAAGGCAGCTCCATCTCAGCGCAGAGGGCTGGTCGTTGAGGAGGTGCGCCGGCAAGAGCAGGCAACACGGTGCGCAAAGGCTGTCTCCCAATCGAAACAGGGACAGTGGATGAGGTGGAAGGGAGTTGAGAGAAGGAAGTTCTCTTGGAAGGAACTGTGGAGTATGGAAGCATTTCACACTAGCTTCATCTTACGAGCAACGTATGATGTTTTCTCATCTCCCAGTAACCTCCAACAATGGTACGGAGAAGATCCAACTCTGCCCGTCTTCAGAAAACCTTAAACACATCTTGGTTGGCTACAAGACAGGCCTGACTCAAGGCCGTTACACCTGGCGGCACAATCAAGTGCTGATTTGTTTAAATACTTCACGCGACAAGAGTTCTTGTACGCTATCAGAGTTCGCCAACTCTGACCTAGACAAAGTAAAAATAGCAAGTCAAATAATGACCTAAATTTACTAAACCAAGATTCTACAATAATATAACAAATAAAAGTAGGATTACAAGTAACACACATACATTTGGTTCACCCCTGGTCTGTATATATAAAACCATACACTCTGTTAACAGATCCTTTCCCCAAGTCAAGAGTATGGGCCGTATTCTCTGTTAACAGATCCTTTCCCTCAGATCAAGAATACAGATTGTTTTACATATTTGTTTAAATACTTCACGCGACCAGAGTTCTTGTACGCTATCAGAGTTTGCCAACTCTGACCTAGACAAAGTAAAAATAGGAAGTCAAATAATGACCCAAATTTACTAAACCAAGATTCTACAATAATATAACTAATAAAAGTAGGAAAACCCTTTTGAGATAAAATTACTTAAATGCTTCTGTAAAAAGGTAGTTTTTAGGCTGTCTTTTAAAAATGTCTAGAGTGTTTGCTTCCATGATATTTATGGGTAATTTGTTCCATAGTTTTGGGGCGTAATTGACAAAGGCCGAATCACCAATCTTCTGTTTTGGTCACTTTATTAATGTGAATTAATAAATTGAATTGCTCCACAGCGCGCGTGCTCCAAATTCTCAGACTCATCCTGCCCCTTGACACTAGGGTGACCACTTGTCGCGCTTTGCGTTGTCCCGCACAGCATTTTCACCCCTTGTCCCCACACGTCCCATATTGAAAATGCTGTGCGATACAGCGCAAAGCGGGACAGGTGGTCACCCTACTTGACACACGCGCTAGCTTGGCCAGACGCACACACATCATTTCTGGAAATTGTGTGCTGACCAAGCCCCCACCCTCTGTTTTTAGCTCCTGTTTCATTTCGCTTCCAATCGCAGCTCGCCGTTACGAATATAAATTATTTTTCGGCGGCCGTTGTTGTTTTCAACTGGAATCGCCTGATAGTGTTGGAGGCAGCCACGTTCGGTAAGTCCTATTTTTACACATTTTAAGCTAGAATCAATGATTGGTTTCGTGAAAGTACACTACTCTTGAATTATGGTGAAGGTTTTAGCACTTTTAGATCTTTAGATCGTGAGTCTGAAGTGACGGAAAACCGAACTCGAAAAGTAGCTACTGTAGCTCTAGCTTTTTTCCTCTGTGTTTTTAATTAGTGAGTCATTTTGCATCTCGGCGAATTGTTCATCAAAGAGGTCGAGGAGGGCAGCCTTTAGGAGAAAAAGCAATTCCCCACAGACCTGTCGGCTCAGAATTTTGATTTGGGGCGTGAAAGTCTTTGTAATAAGACTATGCGGCAGGGAGACCGCACAGGCGCTTAGGCGGCAGCCATGTTTTGGTCGCGTCATGTTCATAAGTTCACCATTTTACAGTTATGTCTACATGAAAAAGGTCGAGGAGGGCAGCCTTTAAGAGATGTGGGAATTGTGCTTTTAGCCAGATGCTCCGATTATTTTTGTGATTTGTGGACTTGCAATTGGAGTGATACTGCGTCCCGGTGGTACATTGTTTTGACGTTAGCCTCAGAGTCAGGCTCGAGTCAGTGTAGCAGTGTGTAAACAATTTTGTATTTCACTCAATTCTACTCAAAAAACGTCAGGGAGGACTGCTTTTTGTAGACAAGGGCCTGCTAAAGATAGCCAGTGTATCTGATTTTTCAAGGCGAGCCTGTTTCTTTCGTCATATGCCCTGAGAAAGCGACCTACGTTAGCCAGGCTAGTTTTGCCAATTTCAGTAAGTCAGGCTATTTAAAGGTCTCTGACAGTCAGAATCACTGTTTACAGGCAAAGGTCGAGCTGGTCTTTGGTCCGATGTGTATATTGACCAGTTTAGAGCCTGGAATCGAACCAGTGTTTTGAGTGACTTTGCATGGGTCTCCAACACATTTGGATTCAAGCTGGCCTGCCCTGCCTGCCTGCCTTGATATCTCAAAAGATCACTGAATTACAGCTGTTTAAACTTCAGCCAAATCTTATAATGCTTGCCATAGGACAAATAGCTTACTTTTCTATACAGTAACTGACCACAATGGTTCTCAACACTGAGAATAGCTCAGTAGGCTAAGACAGTAAAGTAAGACTTTATTTATATAGTACATTTCATACAAAAATTGTAGCTCAAGGTGCTTTACATAAAATCAATAAAAACAATAATACAAGTGATAAAAGTAATTATTAAAATAGCAAATTATAAAAACAATAATATAACTAATAAAAGTAGTAAAACCTTTCTGAGATAAAATTACTTAAATGCTTCGGTGAAAAGGTAGGTTTTAAGCTGTCTTTTAACCCTTGTGTTCTCTTCGGGTCATTCTGACCCATCAGTCATTGTGACCCACCGTCGTATTGCAACAACTTTACCGCATACAAAAACAAAGTGAAGCATTTTCTTTTAACTGTCGGGCTGTCTCAGACCCCCCACATTGCGAAAGTTAAAAGAAAATGCTATTTATTTGTTTTTGTATTGGGTAAAATTGGGTAAACACAACGATGGTTCGTTGTGAATCTTTGGGTCATGTGACCCGAAGGCAGCACAAGGGTTAAAAATGTCTAGCGTATTTGCTTCCCTAATATTTATGGGTAATTTGTTCCGTAGTTTTGGGCCGTAATTGACAAAGGCCGAATCACCAATCTTCTTATGACTGCTTCTGGTGACCTCTAATAGGCCTGCGTTTGATGATCGCAGTGTTCTAGCTGGTGTGTAGTTTATAAGGGAGTTAGCTATGTAGCTAGGTCCTTGTCCGTGTAGAGCTTTGTATGTGAGGAAAAGGACCTCAAAGTCAATTCTGAAGGTAACGGGGAGCCAGTGTAAAGTGGCTAGGACAGGACTAATGTGTTCTCTCCGTTTAGTTTTGGTTAATAATCTAGCTGCAGAATTTTGAATGAGCTGTAGTCTTTCAGTGGTTTTCTTGGGAAGACCAGGGAAAAGTGCGTTACAGTAGTCCAA
Source organism: Osmerus mordax (assembly GCF_038355195.1). Lineage (NCBI taxonomy): Eukaryota > Metazoa > Chordata > Actinopteri > Osmeriformes > Osmeridae > Osmerus > Osmerus mordax. Next base: position 4,227,519 of record NC_090064.1, read on the forward strand.
CCGGCTGGATATAAAAGCATGAATTAACTTCTCTGCATCATTTTGGTTTATGAATGGTCGTACCTTTGCTATATTCCTCAGGTGAAAGAAAGCTGTTTTGGTCACTTTATTAATGTGAGAGTTGAAATTCAAATCTGAGTCCAGGATTACACCGAGACTCGTCACCTCTGGTTTAAGATAGGGGGTTAAGCCTCCTAGATTCTTAGTAAGCATCTCTCTTTTGGATTTGGGGCCACATAGTAGGACTTCGGTTTTGTCTTCATTTAATTTAAGAAAGTTATCATTCATCCATTTGTTTATTGCCAACAGGCAGTTGGTAATGGAATTGATGGCCGTTGCATCGTTGGGTTCAGTGGATATAGTTGTGTGTCATCCGCATAGCTATGGAAATCTATGTTATGTTCTCTGATTATGTCGCCGAGTGGTAACATATAAAGAGAAAAAAGTAATGGACCTAAGAAGCTTCCTTGAGCAACCCCGTAGCAGTTCTCATGTTTCTTGGACCTATGGTCTCCTAAACTAACATAAAACTTCCTTCCTGTGATATATGATTTCATCCAGTTCAATACACTATCCGTGAACCCAACTTTATTTGCATCAGAGTTTAGTCTGAGGTCGCTAATTATTTTGGTGAGAGCAGTTTCAGTACTGTGATATTTCCTGAAACCTGACTGCGAGACTTCCAGGATGTTATTTTCTTCAAGAAAAGAATTTAATTGGACTAAAACTATCTTTTCCAGTACTTTACTAATAAATGGAAGGTTTGATATTGGTCTGTAATTTGCAAGTAGACTGTTATCCAATTTGGGTTTCTTTAATAGGGGCTTTACAACAGCTGTTTTGAAGGCATCTGGGAAGACGACAGTTCTAAGGGATGTGTTTATAATCTCTAGTACCGGACCTGAGACTATCAAACACTCTCTTAAAGAATGTTGTGGGTATAGGATCAATATCTGAGGTGGTGGAGTTAGATTCGTTGACAATTTTGGAAAGTTCACTAAGTGTGATACAGGTAAATGTGCTCATGGTTATGTTGCAGAATCTACTGATGTCAGTTTCGACCCCACTATTAATAATACTAGCTCTGATCAAAGTTATTTTGTTCTTGAAGGACAAAGCAAGCTCTTCATATTTAACTGCTGAGGATGGAGGTGGGGCAGGGACAGTGTTTAGCAGCTGGTCAATGGTGGAGAAAAGAACTCTGGAATTTCTGGCATTTTCTGTAATAATGTTGGAGAAATATTCTCTCCTTGCTAGACGGATGGTTTTGTTATAGGTGGTTAGTGTATCTTTGCAGATATTGTAGTGGATAGTGATCTTTGTTTTCCTCCATTTTCTCTCTGTTGCACGGCATTTTCTTTTCGTTTCACTAACATTTTTATTTCTCAGCCATGGGGAGGTTCTGCTTGTGTACTTCTTTTTGGTTTTCAGTGGCGCAACAGAGTCTAACACAGATAATAGTGCATCATTGAGGTTCTCTACCATTTCATTCAGAGAGCAATCATGATTAGTCGGCTCATATAGAGCAAATTGTTCAGAAAATGTCATCACAGCTGTATCGTCTAAATATCTTCTATGGACTAAGAATTATTTTTTGTTTTTTGTTAGGATAATTTCCACATTAAAAAGTATATAATGATGGTCTGAGAGGGGTAGATAAGTTATTGAAATATTATTGATATTTAGTCCAGTTGTTATCAATAGATCTGATAGATTGAAACTGTTGAGTAGATTTAAGAGCTCAATAGTTCTTGGGTCTGCTTTTTTATTTACTTGGATATTTAAGTCTCCGTTTAAAACTACTTTGTCATATCTAGTGACAATAGTTCTAGTAATAGTTCAGACCTAGTCCTAAAACAGAACTGCGCTCCAAGAGCAAGATGCTGGAAAATCTTAGCTTGTTTAGGCGGGGTCGGTGATGAGCGTCTTCAACTGACAGGCTAGAGGGATCTTTCGCCACAAGTTTTGAAGTGCTATGCTGGCCTGTCAAATGCTTCAACAGGTTGCTCATTGAGTTGACAGCAGTTGAAAGACACCTCTCGCCTGGACAGAGTGCATTTTACACAAATATTATTGTCCTTTCGAGCAACAAAGTTAATATAATGAGAATATCGCCACTGGCTGAACCCTCCTGTCTCTGTCTCTTCCATTTTCCCGCTTCCCTCCTTCTAAGCACCAGCAGCTACGTCACTCAAATCGGTCTCTGTGGCAACGGTGCCCAGACAAGCACACAGGCAGGAAGCATGCATGCGCCACTAAAAGAGAACTTTTCGGACTGGCAAAAATGTCTTGGGAAAGCGCGTTCCTGAGTTCTAGTAAAGTAGTGTAGTTACCAATATTTTGAGTGTAATGCATTACTTTACTTTGTTACCTATAATAGTAATATCGTTATCTGTTACTTTGTAACTCGTTACCCCCAACACTGCTGATAAAATGTGTCCAAGCTCACTGACGAAAACTTGTCCTTCAAATCTGCATCACATTGCAAATCAATTATTTGCAATGTTATTTATTAATAATTATTATCAATTATTAGGCACATCAGAAGCTTTGACTGTGAAAGGTGAGCGAAAAACTGCAAATTCTGTCGAGTTTACCAAAGACCTGAAACCGTTTCTCAAACTCACACAGCAATCCCGCAATCTTGTCTTTATACCGTTTCATGTCAGCATTAATGCCTGTTCCACATACCTCTCTTTTTTTATATAATAATTTTTATTATTGCATACAAGAGGCAATACAGGTATCAGCATACTTTGTAATATTTTACAGTTTATACACCTCCCTATGGTTTTGACGACACTCACCCGCCCCCAGACACCCTCCCACCGCTCACACCCACTCTGACACACAGACAACCCCCCCCCCCCCCCCCCCCCCCCTCTCAACACACACACACACACACACACTTGGTTCCCGGCTCTCAGCCACCACACCTATTCCCTATTGCTTGGCTTTTAAATTTACAAGGCTTCATTTAAGTCCTGCCACACCTTATTGAATTGTCGCCTTCTGTTCCGGTCTTCGAACATTGATCTTTTTTTACTTAAATAGTATTTCATTAGACCCTTCCATAGCTGTAATGATGGGGCCTCTGAGCCTTTCCAATCCTTTAAGATTAACTTTTTATACATCAAAGAGGAAAATATGAACATCAATCCAATGGGATATTTAAGTGTATCTGTATTTTGGAAAATAAATCTCATGACTGAATTCTAATTTGATTCTACAAGTAGTGGTCATCCATTTTTTAATCTTTAACCATCCCTTGCGGACCTTCTCACATTCCCAGAAGGTATGTATAATTGTTTCCTTGTATATGCCAAATATGGGAGAAAGAGGCATCAAATGTATTTATTTTTGATCTTGTGTAATATATTCTTGTCATGAGCTTGTATTGTATGAGCCGCAGATTTTCATTGGTGGTGATACTGTTGGTTGTACTTAGACATTCCTTCCATATACTTTCAGAGTTACATTTACATTTAGTCATTTAGCAGACGCTCTTATCCAGAGCGACTTACAGTAAGTACAGGGACATTCCCCCGAGGCAAGTAGGGTGAAGTGCCTTGCCCAAGGACACAACATCAGTTTGCATGACCTGGAATCGAACTGGCAACCTTTGGATTACTAGCCCGATTCCCTCACCGCTCAGCCACCTGACTCCCTGTTAGGAGTCAGGTGGCTTAGAGTTAGTTATGTTAAGATCTTTGTTCCAACCCTCATATATTTTTTGTAATGAATAATTGTTTTTCTGTTCCTCAACAAGGTGTTTATACACTTTCCCTATTAACCCTTGTGTTATCTTCGGGTCATTCTGACCCATCAGTCATTCTGACCCACCGTCGTATTGCGACAACTTTACCGCATACAAAAACAAAGTGAAGCATTTTCTTTTAACCGTAGGGCTGTCTCAGACCCCCCACATTGCAAAGGTTAAAAGAAAATTATTTTTATTTGTTTTTGTATTGGTTAAAATTGGGTAAACACAACGATGGTTCGTTATGAACCTTTGGGTCATGTGACCCGAAGGCAGCACAAGGGTTAATTTATTCTTTTCATCTGGATTCAAGAATAGTCTCTGAATAGCTGGAGGATCTGAAGAGTTGGATAACAGTTCAAAGTTATCCGTTATCCAGCTCTTCAGTTGAAAGTATCTAAAAATGTCCTTATTAGTTAAATTTAATTCTATTACCAATTGTTTGAAAGGCTTTACGTTCGTATCAGAAGTAATATCCCCAATAGTTGTTATTCCTTTGTCACTCCATGATCTCAACTTTAGCTCCTGCTTTTGAATGGTGATGGATGGGTTATTCCACAGGGTTCTTGCAGGTTTCAGCAAGTCAAATTTAAGACCTTTTTAAGACATTTTAAGACCATAAAGATTGAAATTTAAGACCTACACGACGCATTACCCCAAAAAATATTCAAATCAAAGAAATTCTGAAAAAAACATTTTATTTCAATGAATTCAGTCATTGAAAAAGCATAAATGTAATTTACAGATAAAACAATCACATTAGTAATTTTTGAATATGTTTTAGGCAAAGTTTGCAGCGAGCCTTGTACCTGGAGCTGGGTATACCGCTTGTAACCAACAGCGGAAATCGCTGTGATCTAGCCATGTCTCGTTGAAAGTACACTTTCCCATTTTCTACACGTAGCCGAACTTTAACAAACTCTGAGGACGTATTTCACGGGCAGGTATTGCATTTATAACAGGATTTGTAGTTTTATCACCGTGTACATACCAACACCAATATCCCCCAGAAAGAACTACAACACACCAAACCAACGTTCTGAGGGCAGTGTTCTGCTGGTTTCGTTTGTAGAGCTCCGCTTTGTAGGCTGCAACTCAATACTTTTTTGCTACTTTGTCATAACTTTCTGCGGCCAGCGGTTCTGGAAATGAACGAGGGTAAAACCTTTTTTAGACCTGACTAAATGAAATTTAAGACCTCGGATGAAAATATGGCCGTTTTTAAGACATTTTAAGGCCTTAAATTTCAAGTTCCAAATTTTAGACTTTTTAAGACCCCACGGGAACCCTGGAACTATGATTTCCATACCCAAAATATGTTTTATTCTCTCCCAAGCTCTTAATGTGCTATTTGAGACAAAACTACATTTTTAATCTTCCCCTTTGTAAATAAGGCTATAAACAGGTTTTTGCCCCTAACATGATGATCCTCTATGTTTACCCAAGTATCCTCCTCTGATCTGTTAATAATTGTATTAATATAATAGGCCTGAGCAGAATAGTAATATAGCTCAAGGTTTGGGAAATGTAGCGGGTTTGCTCGTTTAAAGATATCATAAAGTCTCGGGGCACCACCCTAATATTGTTTTAGGACATTAGGGAATCCTATGTTTAATATGTAATAATCAGTCTCATCTTTAGGAATTAATTCGTTCTAAGTGTAGAGCCAATCGTAAGATTAGTGTACACGCACGTCAAAATATCTTTACAATGAATTTATTCAAGTAAGGTAAACATATCTTATGAACAAGTTAGATTATGGGTTTGATATGAAAGATTGGTTTCAATGAACAGAATAAAATGGTCTAATTTAAAGAAAGACAGAAATTGTACAGTCAATGATTACATCCTTACAAATAATAAACAGAGCCCACGCCAATGCCATGTCGCGGAGGAAAGAGCGTTAGCCATAGTTACGTTTGATCAGGGGTTGACCATTGAGGTTGAGGGCGGTTTGCGCCAAAGGTCAATTTGAAGAATCTGAAGTCAAAGCGCGGCTGTGCTGGGTCATGTGACTGAGTCTGCGGGATCTCAGTGAAGTCGCAATTAGAATTGCGTTTGTAGTTCTTCTGTTGAAACGTCCAGATAGTAACGCGTTCACTATGAAGTTGAATCTCAGGAGAAGCTTGGCGACGTCCTTTGGAACGCCAATCCTGATGGCGTTCATGCCATGGTTGGTTTTCACTGGAGTCAGAGATTGTTGGTCATCTTAGGGCTTTATACAGTTCAGAGTTCGAGGGAGGACCTGTCTGGGGTCAGACGTTGATTGGGGGAAGCTGGGTTCTCAACTCCCCCTTCCTTCCTTGGGTTTGAACCTATGACCTTGCACTTCAGAGGAACCCGTCTTATCCCAGTGAGCTATTCTCACTGCAGGGAAATGCTGTGTTCAGTTACTGTATCTTCACACCTACCAAAGGTGTGATCTGATCTCTTATGGACATCTTGGTACAGTTACAAAATATAGTTGAATGATTGTTTTATTATGATAGCTTTGTGTAGATACCAAGAATGACGTGGTTATCTTTCAGGAAGAAGGAGTTGTTACTAGAATCAAGGGGGGGCAGTGTTGCCAGGTCCGCGGTTTTCCCGCGGAATTGGGATACTTTTTTGAAGTGTTGCCGCGGGTTGAATTTTTGGTCCGCTGGTTCGGGTAGACCTATTTCGCATGTAAATTACATGAATATTTTTTAATAAAAATCCATATTTTAAATGAAATTATTTATTTATACCCAAATCCTACCAAAATGACTCCAGATCAGCATGTACACACATTGACATAGGACAAGCCCACATACACACACGCACTGTGCGTGTGCACACGTGCCTTTGTAGATATTACAATACATTTGGCAATGATAGCAATGCTGTTGGACTTTAAAAGCAGTGTATATGGTTTGGCAGGGGCATATTTTGAGTTCTGATATTGGGCTGGTTTTTGGGCTGGTTTTGATTGGCCATTGGGCTGATTTTGTCACACAGACCTGGCAACCCTTCTTGGGGGATAGCTAGGCTAACTATAGCTTTACTGCAAGGCAGCTGCAGAAACGCCACAAGCAAAGAGGCCAGGGTGATAACTATTTACTCATTTTACTTTGTGATGTGAAACACAATTGTGATGTGTAATGTACAATATAAGCTGATATTATTAAGGAAGTACATCTACTTTCGGAAACAGTAGTCTACTATTTCACTGAAGTATTAGCATCATGACATTAGCCTGTGTTGCCCGGGCAACACATACTACAGTGGTCTATGATGTAGCGTTATCTGTTTTCAATCGTTAAAATAAACATTCCTCACATATACATTTTCGTTGTAGGATTTATTCTGACATTGGAAAACGATTTGTTGGTGAAATTACCATTACCTGTGGTTTCAAACCAGTGTAGCTCACTGCAACGCTGTAGCTTACGCGAGACACACTACAAAAACATCTACACTACACAGCTGTTTAGGAAGTCAAACGGCGACAGAACATGTTCGGCACTCCCCTTACTTAAATCAAAAGTCTATCTAACTACTAACCTGAACTTCATTGCCACAGCCTAAACGTTGTCAATCTGTTCATGAAAATAAGTAATTTCAGTTTAAACCGTACAACGGAACGTTAAATCCAATTCAACCAACGCAATCGCTACCAAGACGAACACAGCAGTAGTCTAGTACTGTACCGTAGTAGTACAATTTACCGGGGCAGCTTCTCCACACAGGGCTATATCGCATTTTGCGTTGTTACTGACAATGATCGCTACCAGTGAGCTTTTTATGAATGAGCGATTTTCCACTAAATAAATGTCAAGCTTATTTACGTTTTTGGGGGCATATTTTCAGTTAGCATATGGTACTGTTTGTATCGCGATTCCATCTTCTACTACCGGGTAACGTCGTAGAATAATCTTCAAAGGGGGTTCTTTATTAATGAATGAATGCAATGAGTAGGCTAAATGCCTGAAAATATCATGAGAAGGGAAAAACTTAAAATGACGTTTAAGTCATAGAGATTAGGTACATTTTTACACCGGTCTGCCAAATGTATTCGTTTTGATTCAACGATGAGGCTGCCTCTTGCAGGGGAAATGAGAAGACATCTATTTCATTCTACACTTCACTCGTATTTTCAGTTGTAAATGAGCAGCAAAAAAAAATGCTTTAAAATCTATGTAATCTTTATAAATAATAAGTATGCATTTTTATATAAAATATACAGAAATATCAGTTGTAAAAATGGCATTCAAAAACGGACCCCTGTGCAACCGACGCAAGCAAGCACACCCTACAATTTCCCCAGAAATTGTACCCTCTCTAGTTATGACATTACATTACAAGTAAACGATTTGTGGGTGTAGGCTAACTGCAACGCTGTAGCCTACGCGAGACACTACAAAAACATAGACACAGCTGTAGGAAGTCAAACGGCGACAGAACATGTTCGGCACTCCCCTTACTTAAACCAAAAGTCTATGTAACTACTAACCTTAACTTCATTGCCACAGCCTAAACTTTGTCAATCTGTTCATGAAAATAATTAATTTCAGCCTAAACCGTACAACGGAACGTTAAATCCAATTCAACCAACGCAATCGCTACCAAGACGAACACAGCAGTAGTCTAGTACTGTACCGTAGTAATACAATTTACCGGGGCAGCTTCTCCACACAGGGCTATATCGCATTTTGCGTTGTTACTGACAATGATCGCTACCAGTGAGCTTTTTATGAAAGCGATTTTCCACTAAATAAATGTCAAGCTGATTTACGTTTTGGGGGGCATATTTTCAGTTAGAAGATGGTACTGTTTGAATAGCGATTCAATCTTCTACTGAATCAGAATGGGTTTTTATTCGCCATGAAAGTTTGCACAGACAAGGAATTTACTTTGGCAGGAGAGCCTACCTAGGCAGCCATTTTCGGCGCCAACTATAAAGTTACAGCATAACATGAGGAGAGAGGAGGAGAGAAAAAGGCAACACCCAGACAATGCGAGAGGAGTACAGTGTGGGAACAGACAAAAACCTCAGCACATAAGCACAACAACATTTACAAAAACACGATACTTGCAACGGGGAGTGGGGGGGGGGAGGTAGACAAGCAGCATCTGGACCTGCAGCCATGGTAGGCGCTGGACACAGATCCGCCAGCCACCCTGGGGAAACAAGCAGGCGAAGGCGTTGGATGGGGGTGGGGGGGTGGTGATATCTGTAGTAGGTGAAAGTTAATGTGTGAGTAGGTCTGGGTTGGCGCCCTCGACCTAGGCCACAATCAGTCCGATTCTCCCTATGCAGATTGTGTTGGCCAGGAGACATCCTTGGTCATGACCCGGGAACAGACCAAACCACAGATGTCGGTGGGGGGGGGGGGGGGGGGGGGGGGAAGGGAGGAGCAAGATAGTCTCGCTTCAGCGCTCTCCAGGGGAGTTTTTTTCCAGCGACGACTTTGGCCAGGGCTTGTGCTGGTTACGGGGCCGAAAGAGGATAAGATTGGGGTAGTTGTTTTGACGAGTAGCCGCAACTCAATTTTCGCGTCCACCCTTCAGGAAGGTCTCCAAGTCCTCCATCTTCCTTTGCAGAGCCGCAAACTTATCCCTGTTGTAATCAATGCTGCGTTGTAAGTTCACAGACTGAGCTCCAACAACTCTGCCCACCGCATCAATCATATCGGGCAGCCTAACGGGGCTTTTGACGGCTGCAGCCGTTTCCTTGATTTTACGATATACAAAGCCAGCGCCTATTCAAAACAGCAGAAAGCCTGTAATCATGGTTCCAAATATGAAGATGTCTTCAACGTCCTCCACGGAAAGCGCCGCTAGACTCACGACACACCAATTCTCCCACGCGTCCATCGTGTAGCCAGCTGCGAACGTCCCGTCCGGACAGTTGGGTTCCCCCGAACCCGAGCTTCTCTTCGAGAAGATGGTGTCAATAGCATTGAGAGACCAGCTAATTAATTCAATGCTTCTAGTTTCGGAGAGTGATGATGAGAGAGTATCTTGAGACAAGACAAGACACAGCCAAGCAGGGAAGGTCAGGGAGGGGAGGAGAGAAAAATGCGACCGCCTTCGTCAAGAGCCAAGAGTAATCCCAAGAGCCAAGAGTAAACAACGTTACTGCCGGTAACGTCGTAGAATAATCTTCAAAGGGGGTTCTTTATTCATGAATGAATGCAATATGAGTAGGCTAAATGCCTTAATAATATCACATAATATCACAAGAAATGAAAAACTTAAAAGGACGTTTACGTCATAGAGATTAGGTCAATTTTAACACCGGTCTGCCAAATTTATTCGTTTTGATTCAGCTATGAGGCTGCCTCTTGCAGGGGAAATGAGAAGACATCTATTTCATTCTACACTTCACTCGTATTTTGAGTTGTAAATGAGCAGCAAAAAAAAGATGCTTTTAAATCTATGTAATCTTTATAAATAATAAGTAGGCCCTATACATTTTTATATAAAATATACAGAAATATCAGTTGTAAAAATGTCATTAAAAAACGGACCCCTGTGCAACCGACGCAAGCAAGCACACCCTACAATTTCCCCAGAAATTGTACCCTCTCTAGTTTCTGAGTGTCGTCCCCGGATTCCTGATGAGCCACAGATTGGACCAGCAGTTCAGAGCCCAACCACTTCCAGTCACACTGACTTTTTTGATTTTGAAGAGGATTTTTCCTACACGGCAGAAACAGAAGTCATGGAGTAATAAAAAATGCCCGCATCCAACTGGGAGGTTCTCTCCAGGTTCCCTAGGATTAAGGATATTGCAAAGCAATACAACACTCCAATACCATCAAGTGCACCTGTCGAAAGGCTTGTCAGCCTGGGAAGTATTGCTCTGACCCCAAGGAGGAACAGGCTGTCGGATAAAAGATTCGAGAGACTTTCACTCATGCGATACAATCACTATTTTGAAGGATAGAGAAAAATTATAAACTTCATGGGATACAGTGCACTTTCTGTTTATTTAGGCAATGATGAAGTGGATTTTCTGTTTATTTAATTGCATTTTCTGTTTCTATTTTTTGGGTTAAGTGCATTTCTGTTTATTTTTTATGGGAAAAAGGTACCCCCACCCGCCACCTACAGTCTTCTTCTGACAACCGTCTGGTGGTCCCACCACTCAAGAGCGCCCGCTCCCAGCCCAAGCTCTTCTCCTGTCTGGCCCCCCAGTGGTGGAATCACCTCCCCACCTCCATCAGAGACACTGACTGTCTCTCCACACTGACTGTTGTTTATGATCAGTGACCTATGCACTTTTTGTAAAGCTCTCTCTTGGAAGTCGCTTTGGATAAAAGCGTTTGCTAAATGAATAAATGTAAATGTTATTAACATGCTGCGCATGTCATTGTATGTTCATATTAAGCTTATGTGGTCTTTATTTTCTCGTTATACTGTGGGTTTAGTTTTCATGGTGGATTTGGAGAAGAAGCTTCAAATAAACCTGTAGCAAGAAAGCCACTTGTGTCTGCCAGTGCTTAGAGGGAATTATAGTACACTTGTTATTTACTTGTGTAATAAATACTGTGTTTTAATTTAAACAATTAAATAACCGTTTTCAGAATTTTTTGGTGCGGCGTTTACTTGAGGGCGGCGTTTATTACACAATGTGAATTTTTGGTGCAGCGTTTATCCGAGGGCAGTGTTTATTTGAGGGCGGCGTTTAATCGAATAAATACGGTATATAATGGTTCTGGCCAGTAGCGGAGATAGCATAGGTGCGGCCGCCCCGAGGCCCCCCAATTGCCACCGATATTGCGTCACTTGACGAGAAAGGTGGCCCTCGCTAAGTGACACAATGAAGATTATTGCTTCTGATCTCAAGTTGCCAAATTTTGGTAATCCAGCTATTCTTATCACACGTAATAGTCACTTAACTCTTGGTTACAATGGTAAACCAGCACAACAATGTCAATTACCAGGAAACAAAAGACTACATTCTAAGCAGACACAAAAAAAACGAAATTCCTAAAGTTACATTTGTATTTCGAACAAACTGCAAATTTTTCAGCAAATTTGAACACAACTCTATTTACCGCCTTGAATAATGGGAATTGACCAGCCAATGAGCCACGCTATCTTCTAAGTGCTATAAGCTATAGCACTTATGAGAGAAAAGAATATATGAAAATGGAGAGAAAATATAAATTGGGCGCATTAAAAAGAAAAGAACGAGATAGTAAGAGAAGTGTGGTAACATCGTGTGCTCCTCTCACATCATACTTCTCATCATCATCATCCAAATGTCAAAATGATAATAATAGGCCTACCGTTAACGTTCCTCAGTCATCGATGGTTAACAACGTTACTGCTAGTGCTAGCCCTACTAGCCTGACACCGGCTAACAATGAGGCTAACAGCGATCAAGCCCAGAAAAGCTTACCGGAGGGGGACAAAACCAGCAATTTGAAGTGGAGGATACCTCGTCGGTCGCGGATGCCTCCGGTTCCAGCAGCAGCGTCAGCATGGGTCCTTCAGAGGTGCACCGCCTAGCCAATGTCCTGACTGAAGAGGAATATCTCAATGATCCGTATCTTTTTTGTCACCGGCCTCTCACCACTGAATTGATCCGTGTAGTGATTGGACATGGTCCTTGCCAGCCTGGTTTGAGAGACGGCTACAAGGAGTTCCCAAATGACTAGGATAAGCGACACTTCAGTCCGGCTTGGTATATGCGCCAGATGGGAGGCTCAGGTAATGTTACAGTGGAGCGTCAGTGGTTGGGTTAGGGCAAACCGACTGTTCTGTTTCTGTTGTTGGCTTTTCGGTAAAAAGTCCAATGATAGTGCTGTGAAAGCCTGGGCTGACCCATGTATGGGGTTTTCTTCATTTAAAAAAGGGACAGAGCGGGTTGAGACTCATGAAAGTTCCGGCGCTCAGCGGGAGGCAGAGAAGGCATATCTAATGACAAAGTTTAGTTTGAGTCAGGACAGCACTGTCATTGCGGAGCTTCTGAAAGCCGAGAGAGAGCAGGTGGAGAAGAACAGAAGGATCCTACCCAGGTTGGTGGATACCACGCTCTTTTTAGCCAGACAGGGCCTGGCTTTTTGTGGCCATAGAGAGTATGCTGGGCTGGGAGCCCCTGACATTTACATGTATTCATTTAGCAGACGCTTTTATCCAAAGCGACTTCCAAGAGAGAGCTTTACAAAAGTGCATAGGTCACTGATCGTAACAACGAGATAGCCCCCATCATTGTGGGTAGACAAAACATGAAGCATACATTGTGAAAACCAAAATAAGTGCCAAAGGCCAGAACCACAAGAGCATGTAGTTAAACAAATTACAATTATACAACATGAACCTCAAAGTGCAAGAGTGTACCTGTAGAAAAAGCAAGCAACAATAAGAATTTTAATTCAGTTACAACTAACCAACAAGAGCAACAAGTCTCTCAATAAGAGTCATTTGTGATCCTGGAGGAACTATGGTTCAGCAAATCATTCCTAAGTACCGTACTCCCGGAACAAGTGCGTCTTGAGCATTTTCTTGAAGGTGGGGAGGCAGTCAGTGTCTCTAATGGAGGTGGGGAGTTGATTCAACGAGGGGACTCCATCCATCATCTGCCGCTTTTCTGGGGGTCGGATCGCAGGGGCAGCAACCTAAGCAGGGAGGCCCAGACTTCCCTCTCCCCGGCCACTTCCACCAGCTCTTCCTGGGGGACCCCGAGGCGTTCCCAGGCCAGCCGAGAGACATAGTCCCTCCAGCGTGTCCTGGGTCTTCCCCGGGGCCTCTTCCCAGTGGGACGTGCCCAGAACACCTCACCAGGGAGGCGTCCAGGAGGCATCCTTATCAGATGCCCGTGCCACCTCAACTGGCCCCTCTCGACGCGGAGGAGCAGCGGTTCTACTCTGAGCCCCTCCCGGATGACCAAGCTTCTCACCCTATCTCTAAGGGAGAGCCCGGACACCCTGCGGAGAAAACTCATTTGGCCGCTTGTATTCGCAATCTCTTTCTTTCGGTCAATACCCAGAGTTCGTGACCATAGGTGAGGGTAGGAACGTAGATTGACTGGAAAATAGAGAGCTTCGCCTTTCGACTCAGCTCCTTCTTCACCACAACGGACCGATGCAGAGCCCGCATCAGTGCGGACGCCGCACCGATCCGCCTGTCGATCTCACGCTCCATCCTTCCCTCACTTGTGAACAAGACCCCGAGATACTTGAACTCCTCTGCTTGGGACAAAATCTCCTCCCCGACCCGGAGATTGCACTCCACCCTTTTCCGGTCGATAACCATGGCCTCAGATTTGGAGGTGCTGATTCCCATCCCAGCCGCTTCGCATTCGGTTCTTAGAACCATTTGTTCTAAGTTTATATAAGGCAGGGTTTTAGGGTTGTTCTTCATAACTCTTGCGAATGATCTGTGGCTAGCACCTCCTTCGTTATGACTGATCACAAAGTACTTTGTTAATTCTTAATTTGTACAAACTAAATACATTTTATTGAAAACCTCGTCATCATTGTTGGCCCTGGTCTGGAGGTAGTCTTCGAAGGCGCCGTCACCAGGCCCGTTCTATTGCAAATATAGCAATATTTGAGAATAAAATATCAAAAGGTGACATACCTCGGTTGACAGCCGGGGCTCCCGACCATACATCAGTCGGTAGGGTGAATACCTGGTGGAAGCCTGAACACTGGTGTTATGTGCAAACAAGATTACCTTCAGGTTATCCTCCCACCGTTCTTGATGCCCATCCAGAGTCTTCCCGATGGCCCTCTTCAGCGTCTGGTTGGTCCTCTCATCCAGTCCGTTAGTCTGGGGATGGTAGGCAGATGTGAGCCGATGCTTTGCCCCCCACTTCTCGAACAAGATTTGGTTAACCTAAATAAGTACAAATGTAATCATTAGTTTGGTTTATGTGTGTAGTATATCCTCAACACTTAAGAAATCCAATGTTTTATTTATCATCAACTTGACCTTGTTCCAGAACTCTTCCCTGGTCCGTCAGGATGACCTCTGGTGCGCCATGGGTGTGGAAGATGTTCATCAGGGCCTGGGATGTTGCCACGGCAGTCTTGTCTTAGCAGTACATAGAACACAAGAAAATACATGGAGCTATAATATAGCTGTTATATTAAAACATATGAATTTTCAAGGAGAAAATTTAGATACATGTGTCTACTAAATGCACAGATGTAACTCACCTGGATGGGAATGGCCTCCACCCACTTGGTGAAGAAATCAGTCGCTGTGAGGCAATAGCGATTTCCATTCCTGGATGACTTGAACCGATGAGGCCGATGAGGTCCACATCTGGCATACAGTCAAATACATGTTTTTGGCGTTAAGTGATGGTGGGAAACTGTTTCATTTAAATGTGGAATGAGTACAACTCACCATTCATGTACCAAGGTGAAACATTTAGTCATTTTAGCAGACGCTCTTATCCAGAGCAACTTACAGTAAGTACAGGGACATTCCCCCGAGGCAAGTAGGGTGAAGTGCCTTGCCCAAGGACACAACGTCAGTTGGCATGACCGGGAATCGAACTGGCAACCTTTGGATTACTAGCCCGATTCCCTCACCGCTCAGCCACCTGACTCCCTAACAGGCTTGATGCTCTTCAACTCAGGTGCCTCTGTCTTCACCTTCTCAAACTTCTGGCAAGGCACACAGGTGCGGACCTTGAAACAAATGATCAAGAGCAAGTTGTGATAATGTATGCTCCTTATCAGTGTGTCAACAACAATATTGCTACAGTTTGTAATTTATATAGTTTTTTTTCCTACCCAGTCTTCCACATCCTTGACAATGCCAAGCCAGTAGAAGCGCTGGTTGATTTTCCCCAACATGCGCTTCACTCCGAAGTGGCTGGCGTGGACCTCGGTCAGAACTGCCTCCCTTTCCTCGTCAGACATGATGACCCTCCTTGGTGGCTGACCATCCTTGGCCCTCAAAAACATGCAACTATAGAATATAAAAACGGTTAAAGACTGAAAACAATTGTCTTAAACAAGCCTTAAAATATTTAAGGTAAAATAAAGGAAAACAATTTAGTAGTAGTTAAGATTACTTTTATCGTATGGTTAAAAAATCTTACCCTGGAGCATGAATTTATCAGGTGATGTCCGGAGGGAGCGCTTGTGCCCAGAAGAGGCATCCTCCTTGTACTAACCTGCTGAGAGATAATTAAAAATGTCACTGAAGGATGACATATTTAAGTACTTCAATTACAAAATGTCTAAGTATTAATTAATATAGCCAAAGTATAAATGTCCGTTTATTTGTTTTGTAACTATAGGTTCTATCTGTATTTCTCTATTATTCTGTAAGACTATCTAAAGCTAACTGACTAGCTAGAAAGTTTCAACTAAATCTTAAACTTCGAAATAAATCAATTAAACAGCCAAGATTACAATATAAACAATCGGAATTACAAAATGTTATACTGATATGATAATATGTTATTCTGTAAACTAGTGTAAAGCTAGCTAACTTGCTAGTTTCAAAAGTCTAAGTTACTACTTCAAAATAAATCAACTAATTACTTAATAAAAACAATATACTGTATAACTATGAATAAGAACTAATGTAAAGGAATGATTTAAGGGTTATCTGGTGTAGGTTGTCTCCAGGTAGATGTCTTGATCTGGCCTTGATGCGTCAGCAGATAAATGACAGCTCGAACCGATGACGGTCCAAAACTGTGAGAGCGAGCCTGAGGTAAATTGTAATTTTGAAGCGCCTACCTAGCAACCAGAATAGCAACCAGGACATTTCCCGCTGCTGGCACGCGTAGATATTTCAGGAATTTAAAGATCCTGTAAAGTAAATTCCATGTTTTGCTTCTAAGTACATTATATACGTGTGAAATGAGTTCCTGAAAGCATGTGCAAAGCGCTAAGACTTTGTCACACTGAAATGTGGAGTTAAACCGAAGGACAGTTTCTCTTCCGTTTTTTTAATGGGCGGAGCCAAAAAATGCCCTATCTACGTCATTTCGCCCTATCTACGCCAGATCACTGAATGGCTCCTTCTGCTGTACTGTTATTGTAGCCTACATCAGCTAGCTAGCTTCAGGATGTCTCCCACCACCCACAACTGCATCTTCCCTGGATGCAAGAAATCCAGCTGCGTTGCAACGCCATTTAAGTTCCCTATTGATAATGAAAGGAAAAATAGGTGGATAGATTTTGTGAAGAGCCACGCTCATGGAAAGCTTAGGATAAACTCCAACAGCCGCCTCTGCACTGACCATTTCACGGCGGACAGTTTTAACATGGACCAGAGACAGACGGGGTTCACCAACACACGGCTTCTCTTGCAGCGCGGAGCCGTACCGAGCATCGCCCCTCCGGCCGTTCATCCTCCGGTCGCACCTGGACCATCCACCGCCGCCAGCAGTTCATCACTCAGTTCTGTGTGCTTGTTATAATTATACTAGATAACTTTTCCAGAGGTATCTCTGCTATGAGTTAGTGCAAACCGCTAAATTGATATTAGGCTACTCGTTGTAGAATGATGGTATTTTGGTGATATGGTAGCTAATGTGTTAGAAGTAGCCTAGTTGGAGAGCTCACTGTCTGCTGTCTCTGGTCTCCATTTTTACTGTTACAGCTCAGGGGAACATTTCATTTATATGCATCTGTATGTTGCACTAGGCACTAGGCAGCGAGGGGCGGAGCTTCAGCTCCTTCAGGCGACACCCCCCCCCCAGTCTCAAGCAGAGAAGACTGCTGATTTTTTCACGATTTCAAAGCCTAATTTAACATACTTGTCGGTGTTATTTTTTATTCGAATTTGGATGGGTAGTTAATAACACATTATTCTGTGGTGTGGCGAACTTAAAACTCGTTTCCAGATCCACTTTACAGGATCTTTAAGGTCGACATAGCGACGGACGCGTCCTTGCATCGGAACTGCATTGTGACGTCAGGTAGGACACTATTTGGCCCATGCAGCACATCCAAGGTCCAGCACTGGGTTGCACCAGCTATGCGTAAATTCAAACGTAGCCTAGTTTGAACGTATCTACTAATTTAGGTCGGAGTTTACGCACTACTAACATTTAAGTGTTGCACCAACTTAAAATGTTCCAACGTAGACATAAGTTACAACTTACAATCTTACACCTAGCCCTTAGTGGGTGTAAAGTCCTTCGTAAAATAACGGTTTGAATGGCGCATCGTTTTGAAAAGTGGGATCATTTAGAGGACGAGGAGGGGATTATAATAATGCCTGTTTTGCGTCGGCAACGTGTTCTTCGCGATAGGTTACACCCCTTAGACATGTATGACGACTTTGATTTATACTCGCGCTTTCGTTTTCCAAGAGCGGAGATACAGAAAATTCCGGGCCTACCTTACTACATCCTACTTTGGATGAGCTGCTAATAAATAACCTCCCACAAGAATGGGCATGAACAAAAACTGTATATTGCAATACGTTTATTAGGTTTAGGCCTACTGCAAAACAAGAACACGATAGCTAAAAAATAATTATCCAAATATTTGAAATAACAAACTGCACAAATAAATAATAATTATCAACTAGAGAGGGTACAATTTCTGGGGAAATTGTAGGGTGTGCTTGCTTGCGTCGGTTGCACAGGGGTCCGTTTTTGAATGACATTTTTACAACTGATATTTCTGCATACTTATTATTTATAAAGATTACATATATTTTTTTGCTGCTCATTTACAACTGAAAATACGAGTGAAGTGTAGAATGAAATAGATGTCTTCTCATTTCCCATGCAAGAGGCAGCCTCATCGTTGAATCAAAACGAATAAATTTGGCAGACCGGTGTAAAAATTGACCTAATCTCTATGACTTAAACGTCATTTTAAGTTTTTCCCTTCTCATGATATTTTCAGGCATTTAGCCTACTCATTGCATTCATTCATTAATAAAGAACCCCCTTTGAAGATTATTCTACGACGTTACCCGGTAGTAGAAGATGGAATCGCGATTCAAACAGTACCATCTGCTAACTGAAAATATGCCCCCCAAAACGTAAATAAGCTTGACATTTATTTAGTGGAAAATCGCTCATTCATAAAAAGCTCACTGGTAGCGATCATTGTCAGTAACAACGCAAAATGCGATATAGCCCTGTGTGGAGAAGCTGCCCCGGTAAATTGTACTACTACGGTACAGTACTAGACTACTGCTGTGTTCGTCTTGGTAGCGATTGCGTTGGTTGAATTGGATTTAACGTTCCGTTGTACGGTTTAAACTGAAATTACTTATTTTCATGAACAGATTGACAAAGTTTAGGCTATGGCAATGAAGTTAAGGTTAGTAGTTACATAGACTTTTGGTTTAAGTAAGGGGAGTGCCGAACATGTTCTGTCGCCGTTTGACTTCCTACAGCTATGTCGATGTTTTTGTAGTGTCTCGCGTAGGCTACAGCGTTGCAGTTAGCCTACACCCACAAATCGTTTACTTGTAATGTAATGTCATAATAAATCCTACAACGAAAATGTATTTGTGAGGAATGTTTATTTTAAGGATTGAAAACAGATGCATCATAGACCATAGTATGTGTTGCCCGGGCAACAGAGGCTAATGTCATGATGCTAATGCTTCAGTGAAATAGTATACTACCGTTTCCGAAAGTAGATGTGGGCCTACTTCCTTAATAATATCAGCTAATATTGTACATTACATTTCACAATTGTGTTTCACATCACAAAGTAAAATGAGTAAATAGTTATCACCCCGGCCTCTTTGCTTGTGGCGTTTCTGCAGCTGCCTTGCAGTAAAGCTATAGTTAGCCTAGCTATCCCCAAAGTTAACATATGCGAAACGAATGTTCTGCTACAGGTAGTCACGCGTGTTTTCGTGACGTTAGTGACGTAGCGACGTCAGTGACTGTGGCTAGCTAATTAGCCACCGTTAGCTTCACTTTTCACCACTAAAACGCAATTTCTACTTAAACCATGCAACGGAATGTAAATAAAAATACAACCAACGCAATCGCTACCAAGACGAACCTTTTGACAC
Source organism: Osmerus mordax (assembly GCF_038355195.1). Taxonomy (NCBI): domain Eukaryota; kingdom Metazoa; phylum Chordata; class Actinopteri; order Osmeriformes; family Osmeridae; genus Osmerus; species Osmerus mordax. The sequence continues at coordinate 4,247,221 of NC_090064.1, forward strand.
CACCGTTGTGTATGTAGTCCAAATATTGACTGATCCTTAGGGGGGCGAAAATAAACAATAAATAATATATGTGAGAGAACAAAGGTTGTGCCCTTGCCGAAGGCAAAGCACACCCAAATAGTAATAAATATTATTTTTCATCCATTTATTCTGCCCTAAGAGTTGTCTGAATGCTATGGCTCATTTGAAAGTGTGATGACGTATCCCTTTTTTTTAAGATCTTCTTTTAGTGTAAATATGTTCAATTTGATCTTTTCTAGCTCAATTTTTTCTTTTTCTGCTTGTATCTTTTCTGTTTCCTGTTTGAGCTTTTCAATTTCCGCTTTAAAGAGTTGACATCTTAGTGTGTCAATAGTCTCCTCTGTGCTAGGAGAAGGAGGCCTTCTGTTGCCTTTAGCACGCTTGGCTGCTGGTGGTAGGTGGGTGTTGGAGCCATCCTGAGGTGTCTCAAGCAGACATGTTTCTGCAGGTGGGGAGAGAGGTTGTTCGGCTGTATGAGGGAGAGGTGGTGTTGGTGCGAGGGCTGTTGCTGGGAGAGATTTTGGGGAAACCGGTACCGGAGCATCTTCTGCTGTTCCACTCTCAACCCCACATGAAATCACAATTACTGAGGGGGAGTCCTCACCAACAATGTCCAATACAAGACTGGAATATGGTCCCATGTCTGGCTTTGGACCACCTCCTGTTGGGACTTTTCGTGGAAAGTCCTCAACGGCTTGCATTTTTAAATCACTCCACTTCTTTCTAACTTCCTTGACATCCCTGTGCTCCACTCCTTTCGAATTGATGGTGTCTGTGATGTCCTCCCATATTTGTTGTTTCATTTTATTTGTTACAAAGGTGTTAAATTTGGATTCTAATGGTCCTTTGTTTAAGGGAGTCAGGTGGCTGAGCGGTTAGGGAATTGGGCTAGTAATCTGAAGGTTGCCAGTTCGTTTCCCGGCCGTGTCGAATGACGTTGTGTCCTTGGGCAAGGCACTTCACCCTACTTGCCTTGGGGGGAATGTCCCTGTACTTACTGTAAGTCGCTCTGGATAAGAGCGTCTGCTAAATGACTAAATGTAAATGTTTAGTTTATATTTTGAAAGCAGGATGATGATTTCTTCATGTGTGAAGTTTTTCTTTCTTGGCCTACGGTCAGACATTGCCAAATTCCTGAAACAGTACAAACTAATGTGTCAACAGCAGTTATTAAACTAGATTAACTAGCAAAGCTGGTAACTTGACTAACGTTACATTTTGACGGTAACATTACATTGTTGAAGAGCAAATATAACCCCATTTTGGATTAGATAGCTAACTTTAAACAATTCTAATTGATAGTCTAACAGTTTGTCAGTGTAGGCCATCCTTATGTTTTTGTTATAATGTTACAATTTCGCCTGCCCTGTAATAGAATACAGTAACTACAGCAGGCTACTACAGTACTAGTACAGCTTGTTACTACTGTTAGGGAGGACAAACGTTCTGCTCTCAATGTAATCACAACGGAGAGTTCCAAGCGTCAACAAATGCTAAACTGAACTTATTGCTCATTTAAAATTGTCATAAAAAACACACTTGTGAGATTTAATTTACAATACGATGTATGATGATATTATTACTACATTTACTTTCGAAAACAGTAGTCAATTTTCGCTTGTTGACTGAGACGTTAGCATAATTAGCCTCTGTTGGACGACATATACGATAGCGATCTGTGATACATCCGTTTTCAATCGTTAAAATAATAAACATGGCTCACATATCAATTAACGTTTTATGATTTATTATGAGATAATATTACTAGTAAACAATTAATGGGTACAATTATCATTATATACCTGTAGTTTTAAGCCAGTGTAGCTCACTGTTATGCTGTACGTGACGCGGTTTAGAGAAACTAGAGATTTTTTTCCCCTTACAAAAATCTAAATTCCCAGATGAGTTTTTCAATTGGTGAATCAAACTGTCACTCAAATTAGAGCCAATCCCTGTGCGAATACCATCCCGTATGTGGCACAGAGGTTTTACTGTAGCTGTTGCAGCTACCGTTATGAACCCTGGCCTGATATCTGAAGAGTTGACGGTATCACCGATCACCACTCGTCTTCACTGTGTTGCACTAGCTGTTTACATGAAGATTAAGGTAGTACTTTAGTTATCACCTAACAATTTTTCCTAGTTTACGTAGTCTAGATACCTTTTTTTTGTTGTTTCGTGATTATCGTTTTGCCGTTAGCCTCTTCTAGATAGTGGGGCAGATAACTGTAACAATCGTTCAAAAGTGGATACAAGCTCCAAATTTGGTATATGCATCCCTCTGGGGTCATTAATTAAATAAAGAACGTTAGCCACTAATATTTCCAAGATGGCCGCCATTTTCCAAGATGGCCGCCAATGTTGCTGCTTGACAGACATATTCTGCCACAGAATTGTACCCATGGGACATATTTTTATATTTTTACCATTAAATCCTCTATTATTTGCCCTGGGAACATCAATAATGTACACAATCTTAAGGATTGAGGGTCTTTTTGTGCCATCTCTAGTAAATAACATGGAAAAAGACAGAAAAATGATTTAATATAAAGAATGTTTAATTGACAGAATGTATCATGTTATTGAGGTTAGATCTATTTAGTTTTTCTAGGACATCTAAAATGTTTGAAAGTTCATTGCAGTTCTTTCTAGTCCAGACACCTACAGCTGCACAGAGCTGTACAGGTAAGACCAAACTGGTAACATTTGCATCTTCCTTTGCATTCTACCTTGCATCCGCATTTGGTCAGCTGCTGGCAACTCTCTGCTATTGGTGATAGCTCTGTCCAGAGGACCTGCCATTCATTATCTTTCTTGGTCCATCCCCACTCAGAAGGACTCACTGGTTCTGGTTGACATGTTGTTGCCTGACTCCAAATGCAGCCTGCCTGGTAGGCTGCACGCTTTACATGCTGGAGGAATGCTGCTTTAGTCGGAGGAATGGCTTCGTATGACTGTTGTTTTCTGGCAAACAAGTCTAACCTGGCATCATCCACTCCTGCTGCTTCACTGGATTTGTCATACATCATGACCACAAACCTTTCCAAAGTCTTCAGGTCACTGTCATCTATTCTTGGCGGATATTGGCTGAGTTTGGTGAAGACTTCAGAGGCTTCATCAAATGTAGCCCACGTTTGCCAAGCAGTCTTCTTCCCTTTGCCACGGAAGGCTGAAACAACATCACAGCCTGTAAAGGCATGGAAGAAAAGGATTCCTCTGCTCCTCTCTCTTCCTATACACTGACAGAGGTCATGTACAGGGATCCACCTCATGTTAACTCCTTGACCAAAAGCAATCCATAATTGTTTTAGACCTGCTGCTTGAAGAACTGGCAAAGCACAGACTGCTATAACAAGGATGTCTGTATCGCTGGCTTTGACCATGATGTTTTTGCTGCCATTTTTGACTGCATGCTTGGCATGGACAAAGATCCTGGTGTCCGCTTCCTCATGTGGGCATGAACTGACTTCATCTAGGTTGATGGACTGATTGCTGACAGCCTGCTCCTCTTTGGTCACTATAAGAACATTTGGTGTCAATGTTTGTGCAACATTGTCAGCAAGGAAGTGGAACAACTCGGTTTTATTGTCGTCATTTCTAAGAAAGTTATGCCAGTTAGTTGGTATTTTGCCATTGCTGGTCACTTTCCTTCTGGCTCCATGTCTTCACTTAGACCTGGTCTCTGCTTTCAGACTTTATTGCTGGTACACGTCAAAGACTATGTCTGTTCTCTCGTATGTCACAGCGTATGCCTGTACCTTTGGGAGAAACTCAAATGATGCATAGTCAAATGTCTTTGAGCTCCGTGGGGGAAAACTGTTGATGAGTGCAGAGCCATCAATGATAATGGTTTCTACTTCTGGTTCGGTATCATATATTTTTATAAGAGACTCAAGTATGGCTGCCAATTGAGCTTTTTGAACAGTGTGCAGCCTCCCACCATCACTCAAGGCAGCAGGGAATGGCTGATTCTCATGTTTAAAAAACTCTTTGAGATCACATTCTCTGCTCTGACATGAGATAAAAAGCTTGGAGAAAAGCTGGCAGTCCTCCTTCAGCACTTTCTCTTTTGAGCAATTGACTGAGGGTGAGCCATGATGGAAGAAGTTTGTGTAGTTCTTCTTGATAGGCTCATAAAGCCTGGGCTCTTTTTCCTCTAACCCTTTCATGAACTCTTTGAAACGGGCTCTACCTCTCTCAAAGTGGGTATGAATTAACACAGCGACACTTGGGTTGGCAATATCCTTGGTGTCAAGTGAAAACAGATCATGGCTCTCCTCAGCAAAAGGATTCCCCAGATCCTCGAGAACACTGGTTAGCTTATTCACTCTATCAAGGAACGATATCTGAGCATGTTCTGTCTGTTCATGGTGACTGGTGTGCTTTGCACCCTCCCTGGCACTGGATGATGCTTCATATTGAAGAACCAAGCGGCTGACCTCAAGTCCAGCTACCATCCACCTCCTCAGTGCTGATGGATCTTCAGTGATACCTATGGCTCCCCCACTTGCCTTGATGACAGCATTGGCCTGTTCATGGGCTTGGTCAATAGCAATTGCTGAGAAGTCTCGGGCTGATTTGTGCACAACACATTTTCCACTTTGAAACTCCTGTGCTATCTCAGGATGTTTTAGAGTCTCCATGTCTCTGAGGTGGATAGGAAGCCAACGTGCATAATTTACATTGTTGTTGGCAAAGAAATATGGTATTAGCTCTGCCAGAGACTGACAATACAGGCTGAAATTGGCTTCCCTGAATGATTGGATTAGCAGGAGAATCACCAGTTGCATTGACAACACCAAATGCCAGAATTGAAATTGGGGGCTTTGTCGTTTTCGATTCTCACACCAAGCTTCAAAGTCAAGCATGTCTTCATTTTGAGTGATCTCATTGGAGTGGTTATGGTAAGCTGCCTTCATGAGCTTGTATAGGCTGCATGCTGTAATTTGGTGCATTTGCCGTGTTCTAGTGATGCTTGAGGCTGTCAGAAAGGATTCAGCTGTACCAGAAGATGCGATCCCTGCCTCCACCAGAGCTCCTGTCCAACCACTGTCCTGAAGTAGAGTTCCAATTGATTTCAGTGCTGCCATCTCTATGTGCAGACCCCCAAACATGATGACAAACTTGTCTTCCCCATACTTCTCAGGCCAGTGCCACTGTACCTGCTTGGCTACTGCATAGATTGGTTGGTCAGCAGCAAGAACAGGTACCTGGCCTGGGTTCAGGAATGCTACAATGTTCTTGATTTTGTCCATCACATGTTTGACTGTAGCAACGGAGTGAGCCTGATCACGAAGAACCCGATATGCTGGTGCCATGGAAAGACGTGGTGGCTGTTGTTGCGGTGGGATTGTGATCTATGTTATCCATGGCAGCTGTAGTGAACAATCCACTTCTCAAAACAGATGGACAGACTACACCATCTTCAACATATCTACTTACTGCTGCCTCTCCGAGCTGTGCAGATATTTCCAGCACTCTGTCGTATGAGATGCTGACACCATGCTCATGTAACAGTTCCACCAATGCCTTTTTCCTGGTCTTTGCATAGACGGACATCCCCATGTAAATAGGAAACGGAGTCTCGTGGGCTTTCAGGTGCCTATGTTTTGATGCCCCTTCCCTATACCTTGCATAGCAGTTGTACTGCAGGAGTTGGGAAATAGCAAGGTCGGTCTTTGATGCACCAAATGACAGCTGTGATTTGATGTCAGCACCATGTTCAATCATGCCTACAAACTGAAGGAGACTGGATGGAACTGCCTCTTCAATGCAACCCTCATGGAATGTCCCATCAAAACTTGCCTTATGATTGAGCATCTGTGTTCTTAAGCTGCTTTACCAAGGATCATCGTACTCACAGGCTTGAGATAGAGCTGATCCGACATCACTTTTGAAGGCGAGGAGTACATTTATTCCTTGCTTATGAGCCTCCAGCTCCGGTACTTCGGCCAGCAATCGGTCTTTAAGTCTGGTGGCATTTACAGGTTTTTCCACACCCAGCTGTTCTAGCCGTTGCTGATACAGGTTAACTAGATCTGCAAGCCGGAAGACAGACAGATCCTCGTAGCAAGATTTGGTCTCCACTATATAAATGACCAGCTCAGAAAATGCCTGTGGGTACGCATTCTGTTCACGTGTCTGTTCACGTGCTTGTCTCTTGATGGTTCTGAGGGATGCTCTTTCTCTATTGTAGAGATTAGTCAAACATGTGACGTTTTATTTCAGCTCTTGGGCAATGGCATCTCCACCACTCAGTGCTGCCAGAAGTTTTCCATCATTAAGTGCTTTGGCACATTCATTTAGTCTCTGGTTAAGTTGCATAGTCATTACTTGTCTAAGCTCGGATGCTGGAGCTTCTGTATTACAGAGAAAGCAAACTAGGGTAGACTTCTGACCTTCATGAGCTCTGCGCATCTTTGTTTGGCAATCACCTTGATTACTGTTCTGTGCTCTCCTTTTTTTGGCCCGGTCAAGCTTTGTGTTGTTGAAAAGGAGGCGGCAGCTCTGATGATACATGGCCTTATTCCGTCTTAATGTTCCATCTATCCCACCACCCTCATCCAGCCGCGCAGGATTGAGAATGATTGGCAGGTCATTGATCTCATAAAAGAGGGGGATATTCATTGAAATCATGCTGTAGCCATCCTGATCAGATGAATATCGTGTTGGCGGGGCTTTGAGAACTTCTTGTGTCTCCTTTTGACAAACAACATTTGCTCCAGTCGGTTTGCCACTTAGCTGGTGTTGGTGAAGAGTTTGCCATCTTGCTTGGCAGGCTAGTCTATTTCTGCTATACATGCCTATAACATAAAACAACACAAACACATAATTGAAACCAATTCAGTGTACAAGATGACAACATAAGTGTCAGTGATTAAAACGAAAACAACACATTGCGTTATACTCAAGATAAAACTGGCACAAGTGATGTTGATATAGAGATTGTCAAACCCTAAATCTATTATTTCTATCTATTAATTATTATTATTATTATCATCTATTAATCAAACTGCGTATTACACATGTATAAAGTAGTACAAGTAACTACTAAGTGCAAACAAATGAGTCACATAGTCATTTTACAGCCAATACACTGGCTACAGTGACCTTTTTCAATCTTCATGTCATGTTAAAACATTAGCATGTTCAGCTAATGATAGTAATCAATCAGCTGTCTAATTAACTCCAAAATTGATAAACAAATTATGTTATCTGTCAATAAGATTACACCCTTAAATTACATATTTTCACATATAGAGGGTATGCTTTAAAACCCTTAAGTCTTGGAAATGTACATAAATTAACATAAATAATATATCTTACCTCAGATATGCTCTGCTCAGCAACAGTTGCCACCAACAAAATCTGATCTTAAAGAGACAGTCCCACTTAAAGAGACAGTACATCAATTTGTGTTATTCCAATTTGGAGTAACAAGACAAACAGGTAGAAAACCCAAATTTTGTTTTCAATTATTCTTTCTTCAAAATAAAATATCACCTAAAATCCCTTAAAAACATTGGTCTATTAATATTATGATTTCCATTCCACAGTATTATACCTCACAATTAGACTTATCTTTAGATGTATAACGTTTATGGTGTTGTGTATGGTATCATTGTAATCCTTGACCATCAAAACATAGGGGTAGACATTACCACTTTCCATTTATTGTGTTTGGCTGAAGAGATATGACGCAAAATACAGAATTCGGTTATGGAGGAAGGCAAAATGGTGGCCATGAATGCCACAAAGCATTCAATGATGTTGTCTATGGTATCATTGGATTCCTTGACCATCAAAACATAGGGGTTGACATCATCGTATATGTGCTCTGATGTTTTTTTCAGGAGATATCATGGAAAACGCATACTTTGATAATGGCGGGAAATAAAATGGCCGCCGCGGCCGACATTAGTTTTTTATGCGTTGGCTAACGTTCTTTATTGGAAGAGCAGTACCCATAGAGTAATTGTGCCAATTTTGGCGCTTGTATCCACATTTGAACGATTCTTCATAAAAAAATGCTGTTATCTGCCCCACTAAGATGCGTAGCTAATTGTTCAAACTGACAGATGGGCACGAGAGACATGTTTGAAACACTCACGTTCTTGCCTTCAAAAACTGTCACGTCACATTAAAAACAACAGTAAACACAATGAATGACAACACAAGTACTTTATTTCCGAGATGATCATTGCATAAAATGCAAGAGTGCCTAACACAGATGTACGTTAAGTTACATTGTTAGCTTGCACTAAGTTAGCTGAGTAGCTAGTCTATGAAACCCACCTAGCGTTATCATTTGTCAGCTGTTTTCATAATATATTTTTTGACAACACAGTACTAAACACTGCATCAAGAATAGTGCTTATCACTGATTGGCCACAGAAAAATAAAACGTCACTTTCCGCGACATTATTTAGGTTAGTGTCGACTTTACGCCAGTGTAGCTAAGATGAAACGTACGTATCCGTGGTACAACCAAACATCGTCTCATGTCTAGTATCAAACTAATTAGTTAAAATGTATCGGTTAGTATGGACTTTGCACCCTAGACTAAGAAAGAACTTACCCACAGCTGGTGCAACAGGCTGCAGGTTCTTTTGTACAGATGTTCTTTATTGCGCCGATAAAGACAGACACCAAAACACCGTAGAACTATGCAGAAATTAATAAAATACATACAGCAATAAATCATACGTTCATAAACACTTAAATGTTATTAAAATAATAACCAAACAAATGCAACATACCACTTGTGCCTGCTTGTGGAGTAAGAGTGGATGGATATACAGCTTGCACCCTCTTCTCCAATTAGCTCAACCTTAGCTAACTTAAACACGCGGACATCAATTATTTTATACGCTCAACAGGAAGTGACATGCCACATGTATGATAGCTCAAGATGCCACAGTGGAGAAACAATATAAAACTTGTGACTGCAATTACACTCCCACCATCACAAAAGGTGTGATCTTAAATACCCAAAGGTTAGTTCAAACATATCATTCTTCAGTTAACAAAACACAGTACATGAACACATTTCAGTTGCATTTGAGAAACATTAAACTTTCCCTTCAATCAGATTCAAGTAAAGATACTGTTTTGAGTATGGGTCTGTCTAGATATACTGGCTTAGTGGTGCGTGCACCTTTGCTGTCTAGTGTTGCATCACTGACCAAAAGTTTGACCTTCCTGACCCGCCCATCAGATCCTGGGAAGACTTCAACCACTTTAGCAAGCTTCCAACGGTTCCGTGGTGCCAGGTCATCTTGAAGTAGGACAACGTTATTGACCTTTACGTCTCGGCGATTCTTATTCCACTTACACCTTTGTTGCAAATTCAAAATATACTCTTTCTTCCACCTGGTCCAGAACTCATTAGCCAGGAATTGGACTCTCTTCCATCTCTTTAGATAGAGATCTTCTCTAGAGAACTCTCCAGGTGGTGGTGCAATAATCTCAGACTTCATAGTTAAGACATGATTTGGCGTTAATGGCTCTGGTGCCAATGGATCGTTGAGGTGTTCAGAGGTCAAAGGTCGACTATTCACGATTGCCATGGATTCGTACATTAAAGTTCTATATTTATATTTAGTCATTTAGCAGACGCTCTTATCCAGAGCGACTTACAGTAAGTACAGGGACATTTCCCTGAGGCAAGTAGGGTGAAGTGCCTTGCCCAAGGACACAACGTAATTTGCCACGGCCGGGAATCAAACTGGCAACCTTCAGATTACTAGCCCGATTCCCTAACCGCTCAGCCGTTCTAAGTGAAGAACTGTCCAGGGTTCTGTCAGACTGATCTAAGATGGCTGTCAAGACACTCCTCACTGTTCGGATCTCCTGCTCCCAAACTCCGCCCATGTGACTGGAGGAAGGCGGATTCACGATGAAGCGACAGCATAGCTCTTTCACGCGCTCTAGAGTGAATCCTTTCATGAGTTCCATGAACTCTCTCTTCGCACCGACAAAGTTAGTGCCTTGGTCGCTATGGAGCTGACTTACATTGCTACGGATGGAAATGAAGCAACGCAATGCATTAAGAAATGCGTCAGAACTGAGATCATCAAGCACTTCAATATGAACAGCTCTAGAACACATGCAAGTGAACAGAAGGCCATATTGTTTCAACTCTTTTCTTCTATCCTTCACATAGAATGGTCCGAAACAGTCCATTCCACTGTATGTAAATGGAGGGGTAGGTTCTAATCTTTCAGGCGGTAGATCAGCCATGATTTGTTCTTGAATACATTTACGATACTTC